>NC_051186.1:112279361-112579361 GCF_013339695.2 Rhipicephalus sanguineus | reverse complement strand
GATGTTCCACTGTAATATTTGTGTGTACATATTAATCATACAACGGTGCTGTGTGCACAATACGGAACTGTGGAGTGTTCAAGTGAAATGCTGTTTCAGGAGGCAGGACGGTCGTCCGGCCCCGTAATTGGCTTTTTTGTTTTCTTGGCGCGGTCCAGAGAACTGCGCCGGTGTTTCGGCACAAGTGGTGCCGATACCGTGTCCATTGCCTCCTCGGAGGCACTGGATGCCCGCACGGTCGGGCTAGTGGCTCGAGTTTCGGGCCTCGCCTGGTGAGACGAGGCCTTGAGACCCGACGGCCCTGGAGTCGCCGGTCCCTGTTCGCGAGTTGGCGGTGTGACCTAACTACTGCCGCCTTGGGGGCAGGTGCCACAGCCGACGGGTCGCTCTGCGCAGACCGAAGGAGTGGCGGCGGCCGATGCGACGCGGCCCCCCGGCGCGCCGCATCAGCGTAAGGTGTGGTGTGAAAGGTGAGCACCTCTTACGCGCTTCACGGAAAGAAATGTTTTCTTTTACCTTGAGGGTGATTATGTCTTTCTCTCTTTTCCAGTTTGGACAGGATCGCGAGTAGGCTGCATGATCGCCGTCACAATTGATGCAGTGGGGTGTGCTTGTACAGTTTTCAGAGGGATGGCCTTGGCCTCCACATCTTGCGCAAGTTTCTTGACCACGGCAGCTCTGCGAACCATGGCCGAATCGCTGGCATTTGAAGCATCGCCTCGGATTTGGGATGTACGGGCGGACGGCTAGTTTTATGTATACTGTTTCAATGGTTTGTGGTAGATCGCTGGATTCGAAGGTTAGTATGAGATGCTTCGTCGCTATTTCTTTGTTGTCGCGTCTGATTATGATTCGTTTCACATCGGTGACATTTTGGTCTTTCCACCCTTCTAGAAGTTCTTGTTCCGATAATTGAAGGAGATCTACTTCTGAGACGACTCCGCGTGTGGTATTCATTGATCGGTGAGGTGAAACAGATATTGGGATGTTGCCAAAGGTTGCTAGACCACCAAGTTTGTCGTAGTGGTGCTTTTCAGGGAGCTCAAGCAGAAGGTCACCGCTAGCCATCTTAGTTACCTTGTAGCCTGGACCAAAGACTTCGGTCAGAGACTTTGCCACAACAAATGGGGAGATCGATCTAGCTTGTTTGTCTGTAGCTTCACTATGGATTACGTGGAATTTCGGATAGGAGGTTCTCGGTCGGTTGAAACTTGTTAGTTCTTCGGTGCGTACCCTCTTCTGAGGGAGACGATCAAGTAGGCGGGGAAATGAGGGTGTTCCCATGATAGTTTTGTTTGTTTCGGCAGCAATGGCGGCCACCCACCATGGAGTCCAACTAGGGGACGCTGAAGCACTCAGATGTATAAGGCCACAGACGCCAGCCGTACAGTGCCGCTATAACCTAATATAACTACTCAAGCGAGAGTAACTACACAAGGTTAACCCTTGCCGCCAGGAAAAATCGGAAGTAACGAGAAGGGAGGAGTAGACAGGAAAGATTTAAAGTGAGAGAGAAAGACGAAGATGAGGGGAGAGAGACAGGAAAAGGCGACTGCCGATTTCCCCTGGGTGGGTCAGCCCAGGGGTGCCGTCTACGTGAAGCCGGGGCCAAAGGGGTGTGTTGCCTCTGCCGGGGGGCCTTAAAGGTCCAATCACCCGGCGTCGGCTCAACCCCCAGGATCCCCTTTTCTCCGGACACGGCAAAGCCACGCACGGCGAGGCGTGGGAGGGATCGAAACCCCCCCGTTAGCTCGGGTCCGTGGTGTCGCTACACACCAAACGCCTGCTTGCGCAGACGCCCCTGCGGGGCATTTTCGCAACTCTTGACGCAGAAAAGGCTTCAGGTCAGTGGGAGGGATAGCTATCTTTGTGTCTGTGTATTCAAAGTTTACTGAGGTGGCGCTTTCGTCTGCAGCTACATTGCCTTTTATGCCTTTGTGGCCGGGTACCCAGCATATTATAACGACTTGGCCGCCCATATACGCTGAGCATAGCAAGCTGTATAATTCATTGCAGACTGGGTTCCTATGTTTTCGTAGGCTCATTAGAGCTCTAACGACGCTCAGTGAGTCAGTGAACACAACTGCTTTCGTAACTTTAATTTGCTTTATATACTTAACCGCCGTGAGGATCGCATATGCTTCCGCTGTAAATATACTTGTATGTGGATTCAGTGCACCAGACATGGAAAACGATGATCCAAGTGCTGCGTAAGCAACACCAGCATGTGATTTAGAAGCGTCGGTGTAAAATTCTGCGCATGAATACTTGTCCTGGAGCTCGAGGAAGTGCGAACGTATGTGAGTCTCAGGTGCTCGTTTTGATATTTCTATAAAAGAAATGTCGCACTGGATATTCTGACACTCCCACGGCGGTGGAAGCCGAGTGGGGGCCATTAGGACATTATCTAGAAGAGAGACACCCGTTTCCTCTGCCACTGCTTTCAAACGGAGAGACAGGGGACGTCTAGTAGCTGGTTTGTTGCAGAACAGCCTAGCCGTGGATACGTCCTCAATCACTGAGTTACATGGATGATGTACATCTGATTTTACTTGGAAGGCATATGAAAGGCTTAAGTATGTTCTTTGTAAATGTAGAGACCATTCATTAGATTCGACGTACAGGCTTTGTACCGGACTAGTCCTGAAGGCTCCTGTAGCGAGTCGGATACCCATGTGATGAACAGGGTCTAATATTTTCAGTATACTAGGCGTAGCAGAGTTATAGACTATAGCTCCGTAGTCAAGGCGCGACCGTACGAGACATTTGTATAAGGTCAAAAGGCACCTTCTGTCACTTCCCCAGGATGTGCGGGACAAGAGCTTCAGCAGATTCATTGTCTTAAGGCACTTCGCTCTTAAATATTTCAAGTGTGAAATAAAAGTCAATTTTGAGTCTAAAATTAGCCCCAAGAATTTATGTTCACGGCTCATAGATAGTCTTTCACCATGTAGATTGATTTCAGGGCTTTGAAGCACGCCTCTCTTGTTTGTGAAGAGGACGCACGTACTTTTTTGAGGATTTAGTTTGAAACCGTTCTCATCTGCCCACTTAGACAGTTTGTTTAAGCCAAGCTGTATTTGTCGTTCGCAGGTAGTGAGATTACATGACTTGTAACCTATCTGAATGTCATCCACATATACAGAATAAAACATCGTGCTTGGCATTACACTATGGAGCGAGTTCATTTTCACAATAAATAGAGTGCAGCTGAGTACACCACCCTGTGGTACACCCGCCTCTTGCGTAAATGGACGAGACAGGACATTACCGACTCTAACACGGAACGTGCGGTGAGACAGGTAACTACTAATCACGTTTAGCATGATGCCTTGGATTCCCATTTCTGCCAGATCGCGGAGAATTCCCAAACGCCAGGTTGTGTCATATGCTTTCTCCATATCTAAAAACACCGATAAGAAGAACTGGCTGTGCACAAAGGCATTGCGAATAGTAGTCTCAATGCGAACAAGGTGATCTGTTGTGGATCTACCTTCCCTGAAACCGCATTGTAATGGGTCTAATAGATTGTTTGTTTCAAGAAAATAGAGCAGGCGCCGATTAATCATTTTCTCAAAGAGTTTGCATAGGCAACTTGTCAAAGCTATAGGCCTGTAGCTACTGGCGGAGGACGGGTCCTTGCCCTCTTTAAGAATAGGGATTACTATTGCTTCTTTCCAGGCAGTCGGGATATAGCCAGCAGAGAACATAGAGTTAAAAAGCGACAGTAATCTTTTGTGGGTTTCAGGGTGTAAGTGGCAGATCATCTCGTAGACTATTCGGTCCTTTCCAGGGGCTGATTTATTACAGCACTTTAGTGCAGCCTGTAGCTCCGCCATGTTGAATGGGCGGTTATACGGTTCATTTTTATTTCCCTTCCGGTGGAGAGGCAACCGCTCCACTCTTCGCTGGTACCTCAAGAATGTGTCCGAGTAATGAGATGAACTAGAAATGTGTTCAAAATGTGCCCCTAACGAATTAGCCTGATCTTCAAGAGTGTCGCCCTGCGTATCTACTAGTGGTAGAGGATGGGTTTCTCGACCTTTTATCTTGTTTACCCTGTTCCAGGCCTTTCTTTCATCGGTATACGAATTTATGCTGGAGACATATCTTTGCCAGCTTCCTCTTTTAGCACGCCGGCGCGTTCTCCTACCTTCTGACTTTATGTTCTTGAAGCTGATCAAGTTTTCGGCTGTTGGAGAGTCGCGAAAAACATTCCAAGCCTTGTTTTGTTTTCTGCGAGCTTCCTTACATTCATCATTCCACCAGGGAGTGCGTCGTTTTAAAGGAGATCCGTTGGTTTCGCGAATACAGATTGATGCCATATCAACGATAAACGCCGTCAAATGTTCAACTGCATCATCAATGGGTAGTTCCGAGATGGCTTCCCAGGTCATGTGAGTAAGTTCTTTATACCGCTTCCAGTCGGCTGACTCGACTTTCCAATGGGGAACGCGTGGAGAGCACTGGTCGTCTTTTGTTAACGTTATGATAATGGGAAAATGGTCACTGCCATATGTGCTTTTAATCACGTTCCACTGTAGATATGGAACGAGTGTACTTGATGCAATGCTTAAATCGATGGATGAGGATGTATTGTTTGCCATACTAAAGAAAGTAGGCTCCGTCCTGTTCAGTAAACATGCACCTGTAGAAAAGAGGAAGCTTTCTACTAGACGCCCTCTGGCATCACAACGGCTATCTCCCCACAGCGTGTTGTGAGCATTGAAATCTCCTACGACCATATAAGGTTCGGGTAGTTCACACATTAAATTTTCAAATTCTGTTTTTAACAGAGTATAGTTCGGGGGGATGTATATCGATGCAATAGTGATCAGCTTGTTAAAAAGTACTGCGCGGACCGCGACGGCCTCTAGGGACGTTTTTAGTTGCAGATGCCGGCAAGTGACTCGCTTATCTACGATTATTGCCACACCGCCCGACGAAGTCAGGGCGTTATCGCGGTCTTTGCGGTAAATGGCATAGTGCCGGAGAAAGTTCTTGTGAGAAGAATTAAGGTGCGTTTCTTGGACGCACAGCACCCTTGGACTGAACTTATAGAGGAGTTCCTTAATGTCAGCTAGGTTGTGGAGCAAGCCTCGAACATTCCACTGAAGTATTTTGGTATCCATTTTGTCGTGTTTTATGCTGTGCGTCTAAGGAAGGTGGGTTAACAAGACCTTTCACTCACGAGACCTTTTCAGGCCCCGTGATGCGGAGTTTTTCTTTCTTACTGCGCTCGAGTGAGCTTCGACGTTCCTTGGGCGTCTGAGACGCCGCAGGAGAGCTAGAGGTATCCACTTCTGAGGTGGTGGAGAGCGCCCGCTCAGCGGGCACATTTCCGAGTTTTTCGGGCCCTACTGCCGAAGCAGTGGCCCTGGGTCCGGCAGACGTGGGAGTCTGCTGGCCCTCATTGGCAAGGGGCGGAACAGCACTTGCTGCTCCAACCGGGGGCGCGGATGGCTTGACTGCAGTCACACTACGTGTGGCCGTTGCAGCCGCCGAAAGATGTGGCGCTGCGCCCCGACGCGTCACATCGCTGTGGGAAGGAGAGGACTGGTTGTGCAGAAAAAAACGCTTACGTGCTTCTTGGAAAGACAGGTTGAATTTAACTTTGAGTTCTATGATTTGTTTCTCTTTTTTCCACGAGGGACATGATCTCGAGTAGGCGGGATGGTCTCCTTCACAGTTGGCACAGCGGGTTGTTGAAGTGCAAGTGTCAGATGAGTGGTCGTTGGACGCACACTTTGCGCAAGTGGCACGCCCTCTGCAGCCCTGTGACCCATGTCCAAATCGTTGGCACTTGAAACATCGGCGGGGATTAGGTACGTACGGTCGGACTCGAAGTTTGCAGTAGCCAGTTTCGATTGACTCGGGTAAATCACTGGTTCCAAAAGTAATAACTATGTGTTTGGTAAGGATTTGCTTATCGTCTCGCCTTATCATTATTCTTTGAACCTTGACAACGTTGTGCTCTTGCCATCCTTCCAGTAATTCACTTTCACTAAGTTCAAGGAGATCATCTTTTGAAATGACGCCACGTACTGTGTTCATTGACCTGTGTGGGCCAACTAAGACAGGAATATCGCCGAAAGCCACAAGTTTGGATAGTCTGTCGTATTGGGGCTTGTCGCGAACCTCGAGAAGGAGATCGCCGCTTCCCATCTTCGTTATTTTATAGCCTGGACCGATCGCTTCCGTGAGAGACTTTGACACGAGGAATGGTGAAATAGTTCGAACGGTCTTCGTTTCGTGCTGACTCTGTATCACATGGTATTTGGGGAAAGACTGCTTAGGCTGGGCAAAAGTGAACGGTTCATCGGTGCGCCACCTTTTGAGGCGGCGATCAGGAAGTGCGGGAAAAGTGTTTGCCATATAAACATTCAAATTTCGGCGGCGATGGTGGCCACCCACCATCGAGCCCAACAAGGGGACGCTGCAAGGTAGAACACTTGAAGTCGCCAGCCATGCATCGCCGCTATAACCATAACTATAACTACCCAAGGTTGGGCAACTATAACTATAACTATAACTACCCATAACTACCCAAGGTTGGGCAACTACACAAGGTTAACCCTCGCCGCCATGAAGAACGGAAGTAAAAAGAAGTGAGGAGGAGACAGGAAAGGCTAAAAGTGGGAGAGAAAGACGAAGACGTGGGAGAGAGAGAGACAGGAAGAGGCGACTGCCGATTTCCCCTGGGTGGGTCAGCCCAGGGGTGCCGTCTACGTGAAGCCGGGCCCAAAGGGATGTGTTGCCTCTGCCGGGGGGCCTTAAAGGTCCAATCACCCGGCGTCGGCTCAATCCCCAGGATCCCCTTTTCCCCGGACACGGCAAAGCCACGCACGGCTAGGCGTGGGAGGAGGTCGAAACCCCCCCCGTTAGCTCGGGTCCGTGGTGTCGCTACACACCAAACGCCTGCTTCGCAGACGCCCCTGCGGGGAGTGCATGGAACTAGAAATGCTCTCAAAATGAGCACCAAGGGCATCTGCCTGCTTTTCCAAACTGTTTCCTTGCTCATCTACCAAGGGCAACGGATAAGTTTCCTGTCCCTTCAGCCTTCTCAGCCCATTCCATACCTTTCTTTCCTGCGTATACGAATTTATGCCAGAGATAAATTTCTCCCAGCTTTGTCTCCTGGCTTGCCGTCGGGTACGTCTTCCTTGTGATTTAGCCTGTTTAAATTCAACGAGATTTTCAGCGTTCGGATAACGGCGTAGTATGCCCCAAGCCTTATTTTGCTTCTTTCGCGCCTTTCTGCAGTCTTCATTCCACCAGGGAACACGTCTTTTGGATGAATAACCATTTGTTTCGGGGATGAACATTTGTGCAGAGTCAATGATAAAAGCAGTAAAATAGGTGACTGCGTCATCTATGTTTAAATTCTTCAAGAAATCTTGAGACAAGCGAGATGATTCCTTAAAACCCTTCCAGTCAGCCGACGCTAGCTTCCATCGAGGAAACTGTGGCAGAGAGCTTTGTTCCTCCCTTAATTTTAACACTGCAGGGAAGTGGTCACTTCCATACGGATTTCTGATCACATCCCATTCTAGATGTGGAAAAAGTGTTGCAGAACCAATTGTCAAGTCTATTGAGGAGTAAGAGTTATGCTGCGTACTGTAGTAGGTCCGTTCCTTTATATTAAAGAGACAGGCACCGGAACTAACTAGGAAGTTTTCTATCAATCTGCCTCTTCCGTCGCAGCGGGAGTCTCCCCACAGGCTGTTGTGGGCGTTAAAGTCACCGGCTAGAATGTACGGTTCCGGAAGCTGGTAATTAAACTGTAAAATTCTGTCTTGCTCACTTGACAGTTTGGTGGGAGATATATTGAACAGATAGTAATTAATCGATTGAAGAGAATCCCTCGTATTGAGACTGCTTCAAGCTCGGTTTGAAGTGTGATCTTTGTTGTTGTTGTTAAGTCGGGTTTTTTGGCGCAAAAGCAACTCAGGCTATGATACGCCAGCCACAAGGCTTTGAGAGATGACTCTTAACAGTGATCTTGAGCTAGATGTTCATGATAACATTACAGCGAGTGCGAGCGATGGTTATGTGAGGTGGCTGTAGAGGGGCCTAAAATTCCACGCGCAAAAGGCGGGTAAAACGTATATGAATAATAAAATCATGAGTGTGATGTGAAATGTGTCTCTTGACAATGAGTGACAATGTGGTCGTGATTATAGAACTATATGACTATGACAGGAATATGGTGCTACAAATTACTTAAAAAACCACATTCTTTCAGAAAATTGAGCACATCAGAAAACGGCACAAGTGAGTCATCTCCTAGAAGAAGGGATGGATGTAACGGTACGTGTTTTTTGTACAGTGCACTGAAGTGTTTTTGTCTTTGTGTCTCAGTGTGAAGGCATGAGATTAGTATGTGTATAACTGTTAACGGCTCTTGACAATATTGACAAGTTGGTTGGGGCTCGTTTGCAAGTAAGAAGTTGTGTGTCAGGTATGTCCGATTCGCAGTCTGCATACCACGACTTCTATAAACCGTTCTTGGTGACGACAGGTTTTCCATTCTCCTAGCGCTGGTTTTACCAGATGGAGCTTATTACTTTTGCATGTGTCCCAATGTTGCTGCCACTTTGTTAAGAGGGCCAGTTTTGTTACTCGCCGGCTATCTTTGAGGGGAACTTTTGCTTTCGTGACTGTTCTGTGAGCTGCCAGAAAAGCACATTTATCAGCCTTCTCGTTGCCAGGTATGCCAACGTGGCTTGGTACCCAGCAGAACCGAATCTGAGCTTCGTTGTTACGTATTGTCATATTTAGAATGTCGCCTATTAGTGGTTCACACTCAGATCTGAACTCAAGAGCTTTTAATGCGCTTAGCGAGTCTGTGTAAAGGACTGCCTTCTTGTGTTTCTTTGAGATTAGGTCTCGCACTGCCTCTCTCAGGGCGTAGACTTCAGCTGTAAAAATGGACATGCATTCAGGTAGCCTGATGCCAATTGCACTTTCCCCTGTCACGATCTTAAAGCCCACATGGTTTTTCGTTTTGGAGCCGTCTGTATAATATTCCGTGTAATCGCTGTACTTAAGTTGTAGTGCACGGAAATCTTGTATTATGTGTTCTGGTGGCGTGTTTCTTTTCTTCAGGTGGGTGAGTGACAAATCACAGAGTTGCGTGAAGTCAAACCATGGGGGCAGTCTGGGTGATTTCTGAGCAACGTTCAATACCTCTTTAGGGACGAAATTGGATTGGAGGTATTCTTCAAAACGTAAGATGAGTGGCTTGATTAAGTGTGGTTTGTTCAGATAATGTGTGCGTGAGGTACATTTGGAAAGAATATCATGACATATGTGTTCAGGTGATGACTTGATTCTGAGAACGTATAACAGAGTTAGTAGTGCTCTTCGTTGACATAGAGGAGGGTCGTTACAATATACATACAGACTCTGTACCGGTGATGTCCTGTAAGCACCGCTGGACAGACGTAGGCCAAGATGGTGTACAGGATCAGGACGTTTGATGTAGGACTCTCGTGCTGAGCCGTAAACAACACAACCATAGTCTAAAGTGCTGCGCACGACAGAGCGGTAGATTCGCAGCATACATAGTCGGTCGGAACCCCAATGTTTGTGCGATAATACTTTCAGAAGTTTGAGAGCCTTGTTCGCCTTAGTTTTTAGATTAGCTATGTGCGGAAGAAAATTTAGCTTTTGGTCGAATGTAATTCCTAAAAATTTATGCTGTGGTTTTATCGGCAATGTGACGTTGTTTAGATTCAAGATTGGGTCTGGGTGTAGGCCTCTCTTTTGGGTAAACAATAGCGACAGTTTTTTGCGTGGAGAATCGAAACCCATTTAGGTCGGCCCATTTCGTCAGCTTATTAATTGTAAGTTGGAGTTGCCTTTCACTTGTTGATAAGTTCGAGGCGCGACAGGCAATTTGTAAGTCATCAACGTAGATGGAGTACAGGACTGTGTGTGGTATGACCTTGTTAATCGAGTTCATTTTGATAATGAAAAGAGTTGTGCTGAGTACACAACCTTGAGGAACTCCGTTTTCCTGCACAAAAACGCGGGACAATACGGTGCCCAGACGTACCTGGAATGTTCTATTCGATAGAAAATCGCTCAAACAGTTCAACATTCTGCCACGAATTCCTAAATCAGCTAGGTCTCGGAGGATGCCAAATCGCCACGTCGTGTCATACGCCTTTTCCAAGTCAAAGAACACAGCAAGACAGTATTGTTTGTACAGAAAGACGTCGCGTATTTCCTGCTCTAGCCTGACGAGATAATCTGTGGTAGCACAACCCTTTTTGTAGCTACATTGGTGTGGGTCTACTAGGCGTTTCGAATAACGGATGAACGTGAGTCTGATGTTTATAATACTCTCATATGTTTTGGCCAGACAGCTCAACGCAATGGGCCTGTAGCTACTAGTGGAGGTTGAAGGCTTGCCAGGTTTTAGGAATGGCACCACTATGGCATTTTTCCAATCTTCTGGCATTATACCAGTTTCCCATATTTTGTTAAAAAACTGAAGGAGTGCTACTGTAGAGGCTTCAGATAAGTGTGCAAGCATTGTGTAGTGAATACGGTCCGGACCCGGTGCCGTTTTTTTGCCGGCGGAGAGTACTCGGTTTAATTCCTGTAATGTCAGAGGATTGTTATGAGCTTCGTTTGAAGTGGTCGTAAAGGGCAGTCTCTGGTTTTCTGCTGATTCTTTGTACCTGATAAATCGATCTGTGTAATTTTCTGAGCTTGAAATGTTGTAGAAGTGTTCGCCTAAAATATTTGCCTGTTCTTGTACTGTTGTTTGTGCGTGTGGACTTGTAAGTATCGGTATAGTGTATGACGAATAGTCTCCTCTGAATTTCCTGACTTTGTCCCAAAGACATTTAGATGGGATGGAGCTTTTAATGGATGTAATGTATTTTTGCCAGGAACACTTTTCCGCCTGCCTTCTAATGTAACGCGCTTTGGCTTTCACCTGTTTGAAGTGGATGAGGTTCTCGTATGTAGGGTACCTTCGGAGAAGTCCCCAGGCTTTGTTTTGCTGTTTTTTTGCTTTTGTGCATTCGTCTGTCCACCATGGATTCATCCGTTTACGCAGAGTCCCGTAAGTTCGCGGTATTGCTTTCTCTGCCGCTGACACTATGACTTCTACAAACTTTTTGTTAAGCTCGTTTATGGATAATTCTGGTGCGAAGGCCTTTTCGAGATTTGCGTTTTTTGTAAAGGTTGGCCAGTCCGCACGGTGTAAAATCCACCGACGAGGCCGTTCCGCTAAGGTTGGGTATGATGGTGTAAGTTTTATGATGGCGGGTAGGTGATCACTACCATATGACGTGTTAAGGACTTCCCATTTAAGATCGTTAAAAAGGCATGGTGAACAGAGGGCAAGGTCTAAACAGCTAAAAGTCCGCGAAGTTGATGAAAAGTGAAAGCACCAGAGTTTAAAAGGCAAACGTCATTCGATAGAATGAAATCTTCAATGAGCTGCCCTCTTTGGTCGGTTTTCTCACTACCCCAAGCGTGGAGTGAGCATTAAAATCTCCTACTAAAATAAATGGCTTCGGCAGCTTTTCTACTAGATTGTCTAAGTTTTTACAGCTGAAATTCACACGGGATGGAATGTAAAGCGAACATATGGTAATGGTTTTGTAGGATAAAATGGTGACGGCTACTGCCTCAAAGGATGTGCTCAGTTCGACATCTCGGGTAGGGATGCCACCCTGGACAGCGATGGCCACGCTTCCCGACAGTCGGCTGCAGCGTTCGCGATCTTTTCGGACTACTGTAAAGCCCTTAAGGACTTGGGTATGTTTCGCACCTAGATTTGTCTCTTGAAGGCAGAAAGCTGTTGGTGAATACTTGTTTATGATGTCCTTCACGTCACCTAAATTGTGTATGAGCCCTCTGCAGTTCCATTGAACCATGAAAGCCATAATAAAGTAGCAGCAATAAAAGTAAGCAAATGTATATATGTAGAGTTTTCAGCTATTTAAAAACGGTAGGTGACATTAAAGGAAGCTGGTCTATCTTACAGAGCCTTTACCGGGCCCTGTAATTAGGGATTTGTCTTTTTTGGAGCGGTCGAGGAGTTCTCGCCGCTCCTTTGGCGCTGTCTGCGCCTTCCCACTGGAAGTTGTGTCCATTGCCTCTGGCAAGGCAACGGGCACACGCTCCAGTGGGTTGCGTTTTCGTTGTGTTGGCTTCGCCTCAACAGACGAAGCCTTTGGCCCCACGAGGCCGGAGGTCGAGGGGACCTCTACTGCTGCCGGCCGGCCCTGGCTGCAACCAAGGCTTGCAGCAGCCGCTGGTGTGGCCGTGTCGTTCGTAGGCGGAGCAGCCTTGGCTGCTTCCGCCATGGGGGCGGGTAGCGTTCGCCTCTGCACACTTCGTGTGGCATGGGCGACCGCTTGTGGCCGCTGCAGTGCTGCCCCCTGTTGCACTGCAGAAGCAAACGATGGTTTCTGGGGAAAAGTCAGTGTTGCACGCTGTCGGGCTTCTCGAAAACTGATGTTTTGTTGGAATTTGATTGTAAGAACTTCTTTCTCTCTTTTCCAGGCTATGCACGAGCGAGAGTATGCGGGGTGGGCGCCGTCGCAGTTCGCGCAACGACGGGTTTCATCCTCAGCCCTGCAGTCATCGGTGGAGTGCCCAGTTGTGGCGCACTTCGCACAGGTAAGTTGCCCACGGCAGCTCTGCGATGCGTGGCCGAACCTCTGGCACTTGAAACAGCGCCGCGGATTGGGTATGTACGGTCGGACGCGTAGCATAAGATAGCCTGTTGTGATTGCTTCAGGGAGTGTGCTGGAGCCAAAGGTGACTATAATGTGTTTTGTAGCAATTTCCGTGTCATCCTGCCTTATTTTGATTCGTTGTACATGTATAACATTTTCATCTTTCCACCCGTCCAAGAGTTCTTCATCTGTGAGGTCCACAAGGTCATCATCTGAAACAACGCCTTTAACTGTGTTCATTGTTCTGTGCGCGGTAACTGTAATGGGTTTATCTCCAAATGCTACGAGGTTGCTCAGTTTGTGATATTGGGTGTTATCCTTTAGTTCAATTAGAATGTCACCACTGGCCATTTTGGTGGCTTTGTAGCCGGCGCCAATGGTTTCAGTGAGGCATCTAGAAACCAGAAATGGTGAAATATTTGTTGCTTTCTTGTTACTGTCACAGTGGATGACATGGTATTTCGGGAAGGTGTCTTGTTTCTTGAAATAGAATGTCGAGGTTGCTTCGGTGCGTGTCCTTTTCGGGGCACGATCGCTGGGTGAGGTGTTCGAGGGTCCCATGAAGAAAGTCATTTGTTCGGCAACGGCGCCTACCACCCACCACGGAGCCCAACAAGGGGGCGTGGCAGGACATGTTAAAAAGTCTGCATCACGCCAGTAGTACGCCGTCACTATAACCTAATATGGTCTACCCAAGGTTGGGGAGCCACACACGGTTAGCCCTTGCCGCCAGGAAAAACGGAAGTAACTAGAAGAGAGGAGAAGACAGGAGAGATGTAAAATGAGAGAAAAAGACGAAGATCAGGGAAGAGGGAGACAGGAAAAGGCGACTGCCGATTTCCCCTGGGTGGGCCAGCCTAGGGGTGCCGTCTACGTGAAGCCGGGGCCAAAGGGGTGTGTTGCCTCTGCCGGGGGGCCTTAAAGGTCCAATCACCCGCCGTCGGCTCAACCCCCAGGATCCCCTTTTCCCCGGACACGGCAATGCCATGCACGGCTAGGCGTGGGAGGGGGTCGAAACCCCCCCGTTAGCTCGGGTCCGTGGTGTCGCTACACACCAAACGCCTGCTTGCGCAGACGCCCCTGCGGGGTGAAGTGTGATCTGTTGGCAGGAAACAGACCTGTCTACAATAATCGCCACCCCACCGGACGAGGCATTAGCATTGTCACGGTCTTTGCGGAAAATAGCGAATTGTACAAAGTTAAATTGTTTCGGATTTAGATGTGTCTCCTGGACACAGAACACCTTAGGCTTATGGTTGCAGAGTAGTTCAGTTATGTCATCGAGATTGTGAATAAGTCCTCTCACGTTCCATTGCATTATCTGTGTAGACCATGATGACAGAATAGAGGAGGGTGTTCTGCGTCTACTGGAGAACATTGGGTTATCAAGAGTCCTTTTCTGGACACTGGATTTTCTGATTCCCTTTCGGGGCGCGCTCGATAGAGCTGCGCCGGTCTTTAGGCACCAGAGGTGCCGGTGTTGTGTCCATTGCCTCCCGCGAGGCGCTGGACACCCGCGCACGCAGGCTGACAGTCCGTGCTTCAGACCTAGCCTCACGAGGCGTGGTCTTGAGGCCCGACGAACCTGGAGTCACGGGACTCTGTGACTGAGTCGGTGGAGCAGCCTTAGCTACTGCCACCACGGGGGCGGGCGCCACAGCCAGCGGCTCGCTACAGGCGGGTCGTGGGAGTGACGCAGGCTGGTTCGACGCTGCCCCGTTACGCGCCGCATCAGCAAAGCTTCCTTTATGAAAAATGGAGCACCTTCTTCTGGCATCTTTATACGATATGTTTTCTCTTATTTTCAAGGTGATTATTTCTTTTTCTTTCTTCCAGGTTTCACAGGATCGAGAATATGCAGGATGATCGCCATCACAGTTTATGCAGTGGGCTTTGCCAGAGCAGTTTTCCGAAGAGTGGCCTTTCTCTCCACACTTTGCACAGGTAAGGTGGCCTCGACAGCTTTGAGAGCCGTGGCCATACTTCTGACATTTGAAGCATCGGCGCGGGTTTGGAATATAGGGTCTTACTCGGGTTTTGTGTAGCCCGTTTCGAGGGTTTCTGGCAGGGTGCTTGAGGCAAAAGTTATGATTAGATGCTTTGTTGGTATTTCGGTGTTCTCTCGTCTGATCTTTATTCTTTCTACAGTGATGACATTCTGGTCCTTCCAACCATCCAAAAGCTCTGCTTCTGAAAGTTCCAGCAAGACAGTTTCAGAGACTACGCCTCGGACAGTGTTCAAAGATCGGTGGGGCGTTACTGTTACTGATGTGTCAGCAAAAGCTCTAATGTTAGCAAGTTTTTCATATTGTGCCTTGTCACACAGCTCCAGAAGGAGGTCGCCGCTTGCCATTTTGCTCGCTTTATATCCCGGTCCGATTGTTTGTGTCAGTGAATTCGCCACGAGGAATGGAGAAATCGCTCTTACTGGCTTCTCAGGTCTGTTGCTATGTATAACATGACAGCGGGGGAAAGACTCATTCTGCTTGAAAAGGAAGTTGACGGAGACTTCGGTGCGCGCCCGCTTTGTGGCGGTGCGATCAGCTAGCAAGGGAAACGCTTTATGCATGACATGTATATTTCTTTCGGCAACGATGGCGGCCACCCACCACGGAGCCCAACGAGGGGACGGTACGAGTTTAGCATTACTTGCACGCGTCAGCAGTACATCATTGCTATAACCTAATGCGTCTAGACCAAGGTTGGCTATTTGCACAAGGTTAACCCTTGCCGCCAGGAAAAACGGAAGTTAATTGAAGAGAGGAGAGGACAGGAAAGGTGAACAGTGAGAGAGAAAGACGAAGATGTGGGAGAGAGATAGGAAAAGGCGACTGCCGATTTCCCCTGGGTGGGTCAGCCCAGGGGTGCCGTCTACGTGAAGCCAGAGCCAAAGGGGTGTGTTGCCTCTGCCGGGGGGCCTTAAAGGTCCAATCACCCGGCGTCGGCTCAACCCCCAGGATCCCCTTTTCCCCGGACACGGCAAAGCCACGCACGGCGGGCCGTGGGAAGGGGTCGAAACCCCCCCGTTAGCTCGGGTCCGTGGTGTCGCTACACACCAAACGCCTGCTTACGCAGACGCCCCTGCGGGGTGCGCTTATAAGCTTTGTGCTTCAACATGAAGCTTAAACAGCTCTGCTTTTAAAAGAAACAGAGATTCCAGCGCACGTAATTGTATTAAGGCCACAAAACCGCTAAAGCGGGCGTACACAAGCGGCTTGGGGATCTCGAGCCCTAAAATTCTTTTTTAAAGAATTTTAGTAGGCGCGTGTTAAATGAAAACAATACCTCGTTCGGCTAGTCTGATAGCGGACATCCTGTTGGTTTACTTTACAAAATCATTTTTCTGCTCAACTTCTTCGCGCTCTATACTTCCTAATCATGAAATTTCATTGAAGAGCTTCCTGCACGAGCACAGCCATCGTGCACTATACGTGCATGACTAAAAAGCGCAAGGCACATTCGCTTAGCACAGAGGCGCAGATTAATTTACATGCACGAATTAAACGTGAAACTGGTAGCATGTACACAAGCGGCAACACAGCGGTAAATGACATCATAGGCTGTCAGCCACAGAAACGCAGACCACGTACATAACGTACAACACATGCCAGGTAACCACCGCAGCTGACGCGCGGCTGCATTAACCTGCGATATCGAAATGTCTTCCCCTCACAACATCACGGTAACATCCCAAGCTCGTGCTTACGTAATTACGTAAACGCAACACATCACGCTTGACACAGCGTGATCGCTGCAAAATTTCAGTCTGCCCAAGCGATCGAAACGCGAGCCATAAAACTCCTTTTTTTGTCAGCGTGACAAAATTATTTTTAAAGTTTGTGCGCCTGAAAGGGCCCCATTGCACAACAAATAATAAGTGTGTGTTAATGGTACGTTGTTTATACCAGCAATATTCAAGCTACATACTCAAGTACATATCTCTCATAGCACGGAGCAGTCGGTCGGGGTCCATTTGCTGCGTCTGATGTTTCTGATCCAAAGGCGTCGTCGCTTCTTTTCCTTGGGAAGCCTAAAATGCGGAAACCCTGCGCGCTGCTGTTTACAGCCAACCGCAACAGCAGCCCATCGCACGCAATAAATTCACACTTGAATGCGAGGAGCAGAAGCCATGAATACGCGCGGCTTCGCACAAAGCTTCGTAACCTACGCGCGCTCCTCAGCGATCGTGTAAGTGCGGCGCGCCGGCGTCTCTCCGTCGCGGCAGCGCCGGACTCCGCGCCGCGCTGTCGGCACTGCCGCCCGCCGCCGCCGGCGAGCAGAGAGGGTTTACGTCACAAGAAGAGGGCGGCGCTCGGAGAGCGGCGAGATGAAACAATCGCCAAACTCTCCCGCAGGGTATATATGGCTCTGCAACTAGCCACCGGCTTGACACGTGGGCTTCTACGGAAGTTACGCTACCAGTTTACATATACACTCTAAGCCAAGATCGAGTATTTGGGGAGTATTTCTGCCACACAACAATAATCGTCATCTGGCTTGCTCGCGTTTCCTTTCTTGAAAACCCAGCTCTCGTCACTTTCCTGTCAAGAATGCTATGTCACGCTGATAACGCGCGCGCCGTTCGTGACCGGGAAGTGCCGCGACCGCGGTGATAACGCGAGGTGGATGACGATTGTTGTGTGGCAGAAACACTCCCAAAATACTCGATTTTAGCTTAGAGTGTACCTTGGTGTTATCATCAAGCTTTAAGGAATGTTATTGCATTCTGAAGCAGCTGCCCCGACAGTTGGCTCACACACATGGCGCCGCGCTGCCGGATACGATATGCTTTCATTAGCTCTCCTATTGATTACTGCAGAAGAAATGTATTGTTTTCGAGATTGAGAAATGTACCGAGTTCTCATGCGAGGGATTTTAGTTCTTAACGACTGAATAATTGTAGGCGCAAAAATGGGCAAGTAGCTTACCACAGATCATGCAGAAATATTCACAAAAGAAAGCGAGGTACCACGCGGCGTATATTTTGCTTCTTCTATTTATGCATATAACGAGTATCTCAGGGATCACATTGCTTACCGTTAACAAAAATCGGCAGATCACTCCTACCATGGGAATCGATGTTAAGCGCAGCATGCGGCGGTTAGGTAACTGCGGCATATTATTTTACATTGAGCGAAACTTTACGAAATGACGCTAAAGATATGTGCAAATTGTATACCCGCACACATATCTTGAAGAGTCGCACATGTGTTATATATCCAGTTGTTTACAGTGGCTCAACGATGCCGACAGCAACGTGGGTATTAGCAACGCCGTACGCGGTAAGCTAATACGTAGGGCTTATACTTGTCCGCGCTGATGGAGAACACACGCACGTTTCGCGAGTCCGTGTGTATGTGTGGAAGGGGTTGTTGAGTTATGGCGACGAGCGCAATGTCTGTTATGCTAATTGATGTGTGTAACGCAGACCTCTCAGATTCCGCTGCTTGTATGTTTCTGTTCTGTGTCAGGCGGCCGCCCAGGTGGCCAGCGCAATGGCCGGATGCGGCCTACGTTGGCGTTGCGCATAGCTGTGTTATATTCGCAATGCCCACGAACTATAGGTGGCGCGCCGTGCTTTTCAAGATGGCGCCAGGAGGAGGGTCAACCCGTTTGTTAGCATAGGAACAGATAGTACGTGCGGACGTACGGTCCGTGCCACTTTCACCGGATGAAGTCATGAGCTGTGCTGAATTGGATATGAGACTGAACTACTTTCCCAAACCATGGAAAGTGCTAAGTACTCGCCACCTTATTATTTGCTGTGGTGTGAAAGGTTATATTTCAGCTCCGTTACCGTGCATAACGATGCTTTGCGAAATCCTGTGCATGCTACATAAAACTGCATGAACTAAAATTGACGTATGAGCAGAACGGCACTCCGAGGTAGTACGTGCCGAGCCAACGTTTATAGATACGTTGTACCGAGCCTACCTTACGGATTTGCCGCAGTAGTAGGCCGCCAGCGAGTAGCGCCATCGCTGCTGCACGGGACCGCCCGTTTAACGTGGACGTGGTGATGGTTTGCAAACATAATACGTCGTCGTCATTAGTTGTGCAGTCGGGAACGTGGAGTTACGTCTTCAACGGAACACGAGAATTTAACTTCCCATTCAGTAGCGCTTTTGTGTCATAGCCATGCTGAGACTCTAGCCGTGTGCAATTCACTTCACTCGCATGTTGCAGGCTCGATCAGCACGATCGAAACACGAATATCGAAAAGAATGCATACGTATCCTTTTCGCAACGTCGAAGAAGTTAGCCGAGAGGCGTGGAATGTGGCCGTGACTGCACGTTCCAACGCTCTAACCATTTCGCTTCTCTGGTCGAGCTCAAGCGTGTTGGCGGCATGCGGCGCTCCATAATATCCACAATAATTCATACATGCAATGCACAAGAGGAACCATGCTTTTATTTTGATCTTGCTCAAGGATATTGTACATTAAATACAATCAAAGTGACTTACGAGCGTGAATGAGCATTAACGCACGAGGGGACGTGAAGTGCAACTCGCTCCTCGTGAGTTAGCAGCTGATCGTTCACCGTCGCTGTCACTATCGTTGCCTTCACAGTCTTCTACGTCCAGTGAAAAATCCTCGTCGTCAAGATGGTTTCTTTCAACATCACTGCTGAAAGCAATCTGAAGAATTTCCTCCGCCGAACAACTTCGACCACTCCGCGTCACCACGTATTTCGCATTTCGCTCTCAGATTGCTCAGATCGGTCAACGAGCAAATCGCTTGCAGTGTGCTGCCACCTATTAACAAACGTAAAAAAACAAGCGGCGCAGCGCTGGCTATGAAACCAACACACTGGCGAAGGACGGCTTGGAAAGCGTTCGCTCCACGAAAGATGTGGAGCAGACGCGACCTCGAATGATTGAAACGTCGCTCGCACGATTAGTAACAGCGCTTTGCTGACAAAGGATAGAGGCATATTTTAATGTATCGACAACTTGAGATCGCTCAGTTTTATAAGAGCACATCGCGAGCCGGCGTGACCTCCCGCGTACAGTGTTATGGGATTCATGCACTACAAGAAACACTGACGAATGCTATATACAAGTAAAGCAGGGTGAGCTTCAACTGAATATGTCAGGCGATAACATTTAACTAACCTACGTGGCTACAGAAAGCCTCGCGAAGCTGAAAGTATGCGTACGCTGTGGGCTAGCATTGAAAGCGCGAGTCGCCAGGTATTTTCACGAAAACTTCGCGCCTCGCAAGAACGAATCGGATTTCTCGTGTCACGGAGGGCCCGGTTTGTTCACTGATGCAGGGAACATGCCAAGTCCTAGTGTTCCTTCCTTGCCAATGCGTTAACACTGAGGTTAGCACAGCCGAACAAGGGAGCGACTGCGTAGTGCTGCCATTTTGTCGTCTACTAACCCTCCTCGAGAGGACGCTCCTGAATTCCGCTTGGCGGCGCGACAGTCTATGGGCATTGCGAATATGCTGACGCCTCCACACCTCCAATGAAGCTGATTGCTGTGGACGATACAGGGAGCTCATCGTCAAGCAAAACATTTTACATTTTATTGCGATAGCAATTATATGGACAGTCTCGGCTGATTTTTGCCGTCGCCATGCTCCGTATTACACACGTTATATTTATATATATATATATATATATATATATATATATATATATATATATATATATATATATTGCTACGTACGTTTTTCATCACTTTTGCTGTATTCGCTTTTCGCCCGCAAAGTGCCAGCAACGCTCAGCGCAAACCACGCCTCAGTGTTCGAGAAGCTTCCCGCTTATTGTAGATAGTTTTCTGAATATTGCGTGCAAGACGCGAACACTCGAGCTTATTCTAGTTTGCGCAGCAAGCAGCGATAACTCCGGAATATTCGACGTCACATGTATAAATACCGACGCGCTTCAGCGCTTGTCAGTTTTTCGACGGCCGACGCCCAGTTCGCCGCTATCAGTGTACAGCGTGTATTGCTGTAGTTTGAGTTTTCATTTCCCGGCCACAAGTTCGGCCAAATAAAGAGTGTCATCTTGACCACCCCAGCGGTTGTCTTCGTCGACGTCACGACCCCGTGACTATATATATAAAAGCCACAAATAAAATAATTCAGAAAACCTTTCCGACGCGCGGAATCGAACGGGCGACCTCCCGCTTTGCAGCGCGCGGCGTTAGACGGTTAGGCTATAGTAGTTAGGCCATGAACAGTACCATCTTTCAGCCTGCTTCAGCATGCTTTCTTACTCAACACATAGATGGCACGATGTGCGCGCGTGGCGCGCTCTAAAGATTGTCGCCCCGCTCCTTCGAACGCCCTTACTCTTCGCCCTACAGGGCGTGGTCGGCTTTGTGCGCTTATCTCGAGGAAAGAAGGGGGCAGCCTGGGGGTTGGAGCGGGGGGTTGTATGCCTTGTGATTTCCCGCGATGTCCGCGCTGAAGTCACAGTGCGTACGCAGGTCACTTCGCTCGCTGTAGCGGCCGCGTTTGCGAAAGGAGCGCGCTGTTCAAACAGAACAACTGACAGTTCGCACTCGTCCTGCGTGTACATGTTCGTGTTGTGCGTCCTGCTCATAGGCGTATCTACCGAGGGGGGTGGCCCAAGGGAGGCGCTAGCGCCCCCCCCCCCCCACTGAGAAATGTTGGGCGGCGGAGCCCCCCCACTTTTGACAGTGGTTATTGTCGGCTGCAGACTGGGAAACAAACAAGGCAGTTTTACTTGAACGCAGCAATAACTTAATTTTGTAATAAAATTTGTCCTACGATTCTGCTGTGACGACTGTCCTCCGTGTGTCATTACCGCGCACTGAAGCTACCTGCGGTGCGGGCTGCCTATTCCAGGCTTGTGCGTCTTGCGCTCGAGCTTGCAGAGGAGGCTATCGCTCAGTAAGGACTCTATAACATTACAGCAATCTGTCATGATTTTGTTCTGTCTGGCCTGAAATTTAAGTAATCCGCGACGCAAATATGGGCGGGAACCAGTAAACGTTTTATAGCCTGATCAAACGCTCCCCTTTTTCAGGAAATTCGGTTTCTTTCTTTGAAAACGAACAGCATCGCCATTGCTCCATATTCAAGCTGCTGTGAGTTCACGAGTGTGCAGAAGTGTCCATTTTTTTTTTTTTTTGCTCTGCTAGCCAGGACAGCTAAAATAGATTCCGACTACCCTATTGAAAATTTATCCACCATGTGGGATGGTGGATTCCACCATCCACAATTATGGTGGATTATGGTGCTGGAAGATGGTGGCACATGGTGTATGCTGGATGCTGGCGTATGATGGATGCTGGAAATAGCGGAGCGTAAAACGGCTCTACAGCATCGGGACCATCGTGATTAGCTGTTACACATAAATAATTGTATAGAAGGTGATGTAGAAAGCATTAGTACAAAAAAAGAAAAAAGAAGCCGTATGCAAAAAAAAGAATAACTGCCGCCAACGGGAGTCGAACGTGCGACCTTCGGATCTCGAGCCGAGTGCTTTACCACTACGCCACGCTGACAGTTGCTTTAAGTTCTGCAAAATGACTAGTCAACATACGAATACACCGTTTGGCTTCAGCTTTGTATGTCTCATACTGGACAGACGCGATCTTCACATCCTACTAAAATTTACATAGTTATTAAACGCGAACAAACTGCTGCCGGTAACGAATGGCACGTCGATAATGGCAACAGCGCTAACTTTCTTGTAGAATTCGCAACGTAACTCCAAAAAAAGTGTCAAGTGGACCGAGGAGCGGGTATAGTGAACCGAATGTTACAGCTAAGTTTAATTGCCGTTTCTCGCTTTTTCCAAAGGGCGACATGTGCAGAGGCTTTATGTCGACTCAAATTTCATTCGATAAATACGCGCGTACAGTTGATTGAGTATTGTGATGCTTTTTTCGCACAACCTACAGCGCAGCCGTGCCAGCGCGCTGATCTGACGCTGTATCATTAGCTACAATTGCAGAACAGCTCGGCCAAACGCAAGTGCAGTGCGCGGGAAAAATATGCCATCATATTGGTTAAGTAAGGCGTTTGAATTGACAAGTCTATGTTCTCGCATACGTGTCAGAGAAGCGCCGGCGAGTGCGACCGGTGGCGGTTGGTGAGCGGAGGCGTTTGCTGGAAGCGCGTCGCATCTATGCTGATCGCTTCTTGTGCGGACACCGTACGCAAGAAAAAATGCATCATTTAGGTTAGCCGATGCCACAGCTGTGCTGTAAAGTCATTCGTACTCATCGGAATCGTGTATCCTGAAACCCAGAAGTGCCGCTAACACGTAGACGGACTCGGTCGGTAAGCTATGCCTAACCTTTGGTGGATGGTGGTAGAATATGATGGTGGAAGTGATACTTGGTCGGGCTTATCTCGACGCAGGTCGAAGGTAAAAGTTTGTGCATTTTAGCTTCGCACGCATTTTCACTGTTACCTTAAAGTGCCTCTGAGGTAAGTGAGTGTGCAAGAATTGCCAGAGTTGCGTTTCTAGCGTGACGGTATCAAGCGGCGGCTGTTTTCTGGTCTACCCGCTGAAAGGGCTCATTTACTTCTCGGCAACTGCGCGCCGATGTAAAACAGATACTGTCGCTGTTCACACCGACACTTCTAGACTTGTAAACATCACAATGGAGCAGCACATCGCGGATGTAAACCTGATAAGTACGTGCGTAAAATGTAAACATTCACGGCTGCTGTGCTCCACAAATCTTGAGGCGGTTACGCCGCATGAATAAAAAAAAAGCGTGCTGAAAAGCTTAATGATCGGTGTTGGCTTCTTTAAACTGTAAACATATTTTTCTACACATTGAACAGCAAAACATTAGAAGTGACAGTGATTTCACATAATGTCACGTGCACTTCCATCATGCCACCGTCATCCAGCTTGTTCACCAAGCCATCCACCGAAACACGTTTTGCTCGCCACCATCAGCCAGCATTTTCCACTTAACACCAAAAAAAGCTCGCCACCACCACCACCATCTTCCACCATTTTTACACTCTCGCCACCATCAGCCAGCATTTTCCACTTAACACCAAAAGAAGCTCGCCACCACCACCACCATCTGCCACCATTTTTTCCACTCTCGCCATCATCAGCCATTATGACCACCACAGTTTCCACCACATCCACTATTGTTTCCACCTTGTCCACCAAGAATTCCAGCATCCACCAACCCACGATTTTCAATAGGGTAGTCTCCGATTAGCCTGGTTCACTTGGCTTATCATATAGTAGCCTGCAGCGATCGTAGAGGCTTGTAACAAGGCAGTGGACTCGAGCACATTGAGAAGCCCAGCTTTCATGTTTCCCCGTTACATGATATCAACCTCACCAGGGAGGTGATCAGCGTCCACGGTTTTCTAGACTAAGAAGGCTGCCTACCTGCAAAGGATTGTGTCTGTTCCTAATGTTTATTGCTATCTCTACCTATCTGTCAGCAAAGATGAATTCACAGAGTTGCATACGCGCAAGAACAATAATAATAATAATAATAAAAATAATATCTGGGGTTTAACGTCCCAAAACCACGATATGATCATGAGACACGCCGTAGTGGAGGGCTCCGGAAATTTCGAAAGCCTGGGGTTCTTTAACGTGCACGTAACTCTAAGTACACGGGCCTCATTTTGGACTCCATCGAAAATGTAGCCGCCGTGGCCGGCATTGGATCCCGCGACCTTCGGGTCAGCAGTCGAGCGTCATAACCACTACAACACCGTAGCGGGGATGCGCAAGATCAGCTCAACGTCGTTATACTACAACTGAAAGTATCTGTTACACACATATGAATCCATCTCGCCCGCTGCTATAAGTAGCCGCCGCCAATGTGATTAGTGTCTCATTCTGAACTTAATTCAAGAATGCTGCCCACCGTCTGGCTATTTCAAAAAAAAAAAATTAGTCATTGTTCAGAACAGTAGTGCGCCCCTCATTGTGCACACTTCATTTCGACGCCGCGAGTTCTCGCAGACTTCTCACGTCGCGTAACAAGGAAGCGATTTTATGGCACATTGAAAATTTTTGACGAATGGCGAAGTACCAGTGACAAACAATACGCCGTATTGAAAATAGTTCATTATTACTTTTGCACAGCCATGCATACGTGGTAATTACGAGGTGCGTCACTTACGCGTCATTTGTGGCGTCGTTTTACGAGCAGGTGCTGTAGCATGACCCAGAACATTTCGACCAATCATTAGGAGCTAACGACTCATACGGAAGGAAACAATGCGGGGTAGTTTAAGGTTATAATCGCCCACATTTTTTCTAGAAAAATTTGAGCTTACACAGTTTACGTACGCTATTTACTTGGAGGAACAGGAGGGGAGGAGTAAAGGGCAACCTCACCGCTTTTCCGTCCACCGCCCACTCAAGCTGGGAAGAGTAGGAGGGAAAGGAACGACACCTAGTATATAAATTCGTATTTATTTATAATCTTATAACTATACACAACGAGCTCAATATGGTTTGCCTAAGTACTAATCGACTGAACTTGGTTTTCTTAAGAAAGACTATATTAGAGGGCTCTAACAGTAAAGAAATTGGCACTTCGCTTATCCTGAAGACTTCTGCGAAGTACCTTGCTTTGTCAGCCACATGTTTTGTTAAATAAGTGAGAATTTTAGAGTCAGAGCGGGTTCTTCATACTCATCGTATCTAGAACGCCAAACTAAGACTGGGAAGTTTGCTGATACAATGATCAGATGATAGGTTAAATTTGGGTGTGCTCTTAGATGCGAAGCATTTCTTAGCGAACTTTTGGCATTTTGAGCGTTTCTATTTATCTATCTATCTATCTATCTATCTATCTATCCGCCTACGTCTGGGTGCTCTCATGATCGCCTCCTTAACTTGGTGTAGTCGCTTCCCGGTTGATAAAAAAAAACTATCGCTTGCGTAACGCATAGTCCCTAAGCTTCAAGGGAGTTTTTTTTACTCGTGCGCTCTTCCGTGGTGGTTGGCCGGTCATTTTGTCCTGCAGTGAAGACGGCTGAGTACATGATTCACTGCTGGCTTGTGCTGCTATTTCTTGCCGTGACGTAGATGGACAGTCAGCATGTTGTTCAGGTAGTGGTAGAGTCCACTCTAGAATACCAGGTCGATTGCTTGTGCACTTCTCCGCAGCTTTTGGGTGTATCGCTTGAAATTTGGAGGCGTTCCACACTCGCCCGTCATCCAAAAGAAATGAAGCTGGCCCTCGTTGCTCAATAATCTTCTTCGGTTCCGAAAAGCGCGACGATATTTTCCCGTGAACTGACGACTTTCTCACGCGGACGTAGTCGCCGACGGCAAAGTGTCTTGTACGGGCTCCGCGACGGCAGTCTGTGTAAAGTTTGGAAGAAGCTTGGTTTTGTCTGACACGCTGACGCAGCCATTTCATCGCCTGTGCTGGATTTTCGTGAAATGAAGAATCCGGTAATCCAACAATGCTTAAGCGTGTTCGTGGCAGTCGTCCGTGCAGCAAAACGGCGGGTGCAACTCCCGTTGTGGCATGAGGTGTGCAGCGGTAGACCCCCAAATAGTCTGTCACGGCGACACGGATATCACGCCGCTCGTATACTGCCATCTGGACGACAGATTTGAGGACTCTGTTAAACCTTTCTACAAGCCCGTTTGCTTGCGGGTGGTAAACTGAAGAAAAGCAATGGCGTATGCCACGTTCCTGAAGGAACTCTTCAAATTCAGCCGAGCTGAACTGCGGTCCGTGGTCGGAAACCATTTCACTCGGGTAGCCTTCACGAGAAAACACTTGTAGCAGAAAGTTCTTGACCGTCGCCGTAGAAACTTGTCTTGCAAAAAAAACTTCTGGCCATTTGCTGTGATAATCAATAAGCGTCACTGCATAACGGCAATTGATGGGAGCTTGCTCAAATGGGTCAATAATATCAATGGCAATCTTCTCCCAAGGGTTGTCAGGTAAAGCTACTGGCTGCATAGGTGCTGTGGTTGGCCGTGCTGATTTGTCACACGACTGGCAAACAACACATGTTTTAACCAGTTGTTCTACATGGTTATCCATTCGAGGCCACCAGTACAACTCTCGCAAACGGCTTTTCGTACGACTGATCCCCGGATGTGATTCGTGTGCGACTTCCATCAAACGACGAGTAAGGGTACTTGGAATTACGATCCTGTCACCACGGTAAAGCAAGTCAAGCAAGGTGACAAGAGCACTGTGGTCGGTTCGCAAGACAAAGGGGCGACCCCAAAGGTACACGTGCCAATGTTCACAGGCCCAAACACATGCTAAGGCTTCACGTTCGCCTGCAGAGTATTTCCTTTCTTGTGGGCTCAAGGTACGGGAGGCAAAGGCAACCGTCTGTAGAATCCCCTTGTTATCTTGTTGCAGCACAGCGCCCAGTCCATACCCGGAGGCATCGGTCGTGACGATGACGGGTAGGTTCGGGTCAAAGAAATATAGAACCTTGCAAGTTGTCAGCAGTGATTTCAAACGGACGAAACTCTCTCCGGCAGCTGACGTCCAAGCAAATGGCTCGTTGCCTCGAAGCAATGCCCGTAAAGGTTCCACAACATCCGAAAAATGGGGAACGAACTTGGAGTAAAATCCCGCCAGACCAAGCAGGGAACGAAGTTCATTGATGTTTGAAGGCGCCGGAGCTTCTTTCATCGCTTGGATAGATGACGCTAGTGAAAAGAGTCCTTTGCCGTTCACAACATGTCCCAGAAACGTTAGTTCCGTGACGTCGAAAACGCACTTCTGGTTGAGTTTCAGGCCCGCTTTAGAAAGTCGTTGCAAAACGATGCGGAGATTTGAAAGATGATCTTCTCGAGAACGACCATATACGATAATGTCGTCGATGTAGAAAAGTACACCTTTGCACCCTTTCAGTATGAGATGCATCATCTTTTGAAATGCTGACGGGGCTGAAGCCAAGCCGAAACATACTCTCTTAAAGCGAAAAAGCCCGCCAAGCGTGATGAAGGTAGTCAGATCACGACTCTCAGGATCGAGCTCTAGTTGATGGTAGGCAGACGCCAAGTCCAGCTTCGAGAATCGCTTGGCGCCAGCTAAGCTGTGCAGCAGCTCGTCTGTCTGTGGTAGTGGAAAGCTATCAACAATTATAGCTTTATTGGGCTCTCGCAGATCAACACACATTCGTATAGAATCATCCTTCTTGCGAACAACCACTATAGGAGAAACCCACTGGGAGGCGTCAACGCGCTCAGTTATGTCTTGGGCTTCAAGTTTCTGCAGTTCAGCCGACACTTGCTCACGAAGGGTAAACGGCAGTCGTCGTAGCTTGCTGGCAACGGGTGGAACAAAATCACGAACCTTAACCTTGTGTTTGAATCCTTAGACAGCTCGGACTTGCCAGTCAAAGAGGTGTTCGTACTCTGAACGTAGCTCATCTGGCAATGTAGGAGTGCTGGAGGCCAATGCAAGACACTGAAGCGATTTACCTTCAATATTCATCTGTAGTGCCGCAATGGCGTCTAAGCCCAGTACAGTGGTGCCTTCAGATACAACATATAGAAGAATACAAGCAGTTCTGTCTTGGAACGCAGCTGAAGCGACAAAGCATCCTCGAACTCTCATCTTTGACTTGGAGTAGTCGAAAAGCTGCCCTGAGGTAGGTTTCAAAGTGTAAGTGCTTGCAAAAAAAACCCGCATTTCCCCGAAGGGGAGTATGAGGAAGTGCGAAGCACGGGCTGATGCTATGAGGCGGCGCGCACGACTAAACTGCAGAGCCGAGCGAAGGAGACGGCAGCGAGAGAGCACGCGCCAGCCGACCCACGGAGGTCTGGCCGTTTTTAAGTGCAAAGAACTTTCACTGATGATGATGATCTGTCTTCCGAACTCGTTCCAAAGAACCCGCAACGCGTTCAACTTGTTGGCGGCGTTGCGCACGCCCGAGATGGGGCTCAGGTTGTTGTCGAACCACAGTCGATCGCACACCGCGCAGCTATATCCGAAGCTGCGGTCCAGGAAGTCTCGCTTGAAGCGCGCGTCCGGCCAATCGAATTCGAGGGCCCGTGCTCGCTCGCGCATCGCGCGTCCCCGCGCCAGATCGGCTTCGGGGTGCTCGGCTCGCTTCGCACGCTTCCGTTCGGCGTCTCGCCGCCGGCCTGCATCACCACAGGCAATGCGCGGGGCGCGCGCAGCCACGGAGCGGAGGGCGGAACGCGCGCAGTCACGTGGGGCGTGACGTCGCTGCGCCGTTGCTACAGACGCTCCTCTCCTCTGCTCGCGCCGTTGCTATGGGACGGCGGACACAGGGTCGCTTATAAAGTGCATTCGCACTTAAAAACTGATGAAAGAGTTCTTCAGCCAGAATAGTGACAGAAGATCCCGTATCAACTAGAAACGAGATAGGGCGACCTTCCACAGCGACGGATGCGTAAATGCCATGCTTGTGTCCATTGACAACACAAACTGTTTTTCCGCTACTCTGGGAGCTAGCGTCGTCGTCGTCATCAACTTGTTGAACTTTAGCTGAATATCCAGACGACCTACACATAAAAGCCAAGTGGCCAATCCTCTCGCAGCGACGACATCTGCGCTTGCGGGCCTTACATGCAGGACTGTTTGCAAGATGATCAGTCGCTCCACAACGATAGCAAGCTCGAAGGTTCGTGGTACCCTGTACGGGATGCTCAGATGCTTTGGCTTCGCACTTATTACAAGTTGTGCGTTCATTTGGTTGTTCAGAAGACCGAGAAGAGCTTTGCGCTGTTTTAACGTGATGAACTGAAGCATCGTCGAAAAATTCCTTAGCATGACTCACGGCTTCTTCGTACTGATTAGCAATTGTTATAGCTCGTGAGTGCGTCAGTGAGGAGCCTTCAAAAAGTAACCGCTCACGTAAATGATTATTCGTCGTTTTCGAGACAAGCTGATCACGTAGCATCTCATCAGCGAGGCTTCCAAAATTACAGTCGGCAATGAGGATTTGTAAAGCAGCAACGTATTCTTCCGCTGTCTCACCTGCATGCTGAGCACGGCGACTGAACCGTTGTCGACCCACGATGACGTTGACTGAACGCTTGAAATGGTCCGAAAGCAGGGCAATTGCAGAGTCATACGCGTCATTCGTCGACCCGGCGTCACCTGTGCTCGAAGGACTAGTAG
Source organism: Rhipicephalus sanguineus (assembly GCF_013339695.2). NCBI lineage: Eukaryota > Metazoa > Arthropoda > Arachnida > Ixodida > Ixodidae > Rhipicephalus > Rhipicephalus sanguineus. The sequence goes on along the minus strand of NC_051186.1, from coordinate 112,549,592 downwards.
CGGAAGCAGAGCCAGACAGCAAGTCCGCTGGCTTCAGTGTAGAGAAGATCCGCTGCCCCTCCATACCAAGACATGTGAGCAGGATAGCTTTTCGGCGTTCGGCTGGAAGCTCTGAAGCTCCAGAAGCCACCATGTACGTCTGAAAGGCCTGCTTCCACTGGTCCCATGGGACAGCCGGATGACCAGGCAAAGGCAGGAAAGGCGGTGGCGGTTGCAATCCCGGAATGCTCGTTGTGGTGATGCAGCAGAAATCACCAGGACTCTTGCTCTTGCATGGGTTGAAATCTCATCGCCAATATGTTGTATTTAGAACAGAGAGAAGCGATGCATCCGATGCCTGAACATCATCTTTATTTCCTGTCCCCACGCGACCATCCTCATCTTCTTTCATATACAACATCTATGTATCCATCTATCTATCCGCCTACGTCTGGGTGCTCTCATGATCGCCTCCTTAACTTGGTGTAGACCAAAAGTGGCATGGGTCATCGTTATTTCCTGTCCCCACGCGACCATCCTCATCTTCTTTCATATACAACATCTATGTATCCATCTATCTATCCGCCTACGTCTGGGTGCTCTCATGATCGCCTCCTTAACTTGGTGTAGACCAAAAGTGGCATGGGAGGGTAAGAAGATTTACACATATGACTGTCGGGTCATGACATGATTAACCTGAAGATCCTGTAGGAAACTCTTTCCTCCAGTCACGTTTGGCACATACGCGTTTACCACGGGCCGCGGGGTACGGGTATACGCCACAGGTGATGAGAATTTATATCTACCCAGGATAGACGAGAACAGACATTGGTAATTTAAATGCGAGAGCGTTAAGAACCGACATCGGCAGCGTTCACGCGACGAATGGAAAGAATAAAAATTAGGATCCCAGCAGGAACCGAACCAAACCATTCTGCGTGGCAATCAGGTATTTCACCACAGAGCCACGCCAGGTCTATAAACTGGTTTGGAAAAACAGCCTTGAAAAAACGTCAATTGTGGTTGTAATGCTGGCTACCCAATTTTACAAAAAAGCAATAAACACTACACATGTATTCCTATGATACACCCATCATATCAGATTCACATCCGTGGTTCCAGTGTTGGCTCCGTTTTTATAGCAGCCTAATAAACATTACACTGGTATTCGTATGATTCAGCAAGCTATATTCAAGCATTGCTCGAGCCCTGAAGATATGATACGAGTTCCGTATGATATTCACATGATTGCACCATAAAGTGTACTTAGTTTAGATAATACTGATGTATGTATTCTAACGTGAGGGCTGACTTTACGTCGCACTGCAAGTTACCCTTTAAACACCAGTGTTGTCGACGTGCCTGGGAAGCCCACGATGTGCACACAGCTACTACACTTACGAAAACACGTCGATCCACCTCGTAACGCTTGGCTCAAATCCATAAAATACAGCGTAGGACTACTCGGTGCCTGCTGCGCATGAAACCGATTCCCACAACGCATGGGATCTGCCGAATTTTTGAAACTTCACGGTACTGTTTCCGAAATGTTATTAAACACTGCCGTGTTGTCGCGGTATAGGGCGGCCCAGCCTGCATCTGTTTGTGCAGATTCTTCCTTGATTAAAAACAAAGTTTTCAAAAGCAAGTCATCTCATCGGCTCTATCCATATAAAAAGATCACCTCATGTATATATATGTAATATATACACGGCGGGCAGAGTGAGCGTCGCCAGCCCCCCCTCTCACCCCCCCCCCTCGCGAACAAGGTGGTACGCCACTGGTCCTGCTTTATGCTTGAGCAGTGCGCTTCAAGTGTCGAGCTGTGACGCATGATAGTTCGCGCTCGTCCTGTGTGAGTTCTTTTCGTGCGTCCTTTAGACTCAAACGACGCGGTGGCAATTTCGACCTGCTTTCCGTTCTTCGCGTTACATTCCAATTTATTGTTATTGCATTCACTGCTTCGCCATTGCGGCGAAACTGACTTCTTTGTAATCAATGTCTACAGGGCACCGTCTGACGGAAATAGATTTCAACAGATTGCTCGCAAAAGCAGCACGACAGGCAGGTGAATACTCACTGGTGATTGTTGTGTATTGACGCTGGCCGCTGAAGGCAGCGTATAACTTAGCCTGACCAATGAACCCGATATTAAGGAGTGCCATGTTCTGGTGTCAGATGTATACAGAATAATGATTTGCCAGTTTGAGGGAGTCAGTGTTTGGGTTTCGTGATAGGAAGAAGGTGTATTGCCGATATCGCCCCATGCCTTGGAATGGGTAGGCAAAATCTGTGCAGGTGCGACCATGGAGTCCAGGTGAACCATGGACTCCGTGGTCATAGGACCTTGGAGTCGTATGAGTGAACCGGTACCCGACGCTTCTCCGGCCATGTTTCCTGGCAGGGAAGGCACCGACGCACCCATTCCTCAATGACTGCATCCATGCCAGGCCACCATACATAGCTGCGAGCAAGCGCCTTCACTCTGACGACACTGGGACGACTAGCATGCAAGGCTTCAAAGACGCCGAACCGCAACTTCTGCGGAATCCCCACACGGTCGGCCCAGAGTAAGCATCCCTTGTGGGCGCCCAGCTGATGTTCCTTGAATACAAATGATGTGAATTGGGAACTCTGAGCCCAGCTTGGCCACCACCTCCACACCCAGTTTAGGACACGGAAAGCAACATCCTTGGCGGATGGGCACAACCGCGGGGTTAAATGGGCCCTTGTAACAGCCCAGTGTCCCATCAAACACAGAGAGAAAGTCTTTGAATATGTTATCAAGGGGTGATGGCAGTTGGTCAATGTGTCGCACCCCCGTAATATCAATCCCGAGTGCCGGAAATCAATCAAGTCTCAGAAGATGGGCGCTTCTTGACAACGACAAGGAACAGTAGGTCATCAAAATCTTTGAACTGCACTAGCACGGTACCAATCCCACGTACAGCGATGTGGTTGGCTTAATAGTCTCTCACGATGACGTCAAGTGACTGTAGGTTTGGAACACACCTCTTTGGAACGTCAAGCTGTGGCGTCTGAGATTATAGAATGGTTTGATCCGGAGTCCACCTCCACCTGGCACTGTGCGCCTTTGATTATGACATCCACATGTACCTTCTTGGTAGGCTGAGACTGCGTGGATAGAGCAGAGCAGTCACCGCCAAGTCATCGCAGTACGGAATGTTTGCGCGAAGGGTGCTCTTGTAACACTGCGCCCGGCTATCGGCTTCGGAACTTCCACGTGGGCAAGGCTGGCACCGGGACTGGTAGACCTTAGCAATGTACCTGCCTTTTCCACATCCCTTGCTCTGGGCAGCACGAAATCGACACAGGCGGCACTCGTGAAGGCCTCGGCAGCTGGCGCAGGAGCCACTTGACAGTCTCTCGGCGACCCGTTGCTGAACGGCGCCTGCACGAAGCCGGAGAACATCTTCAGTGGAGCCTTTCTTGCCGTCATCACATCGTCATTCCTTGGTGCACTGGCTCGATGCGCGGGGCACTTGTGCTTTGAAGCGAGGTAAAACTGCCTTCCCGGGCAATGGCCTCAGTGGTGGCCGCTTCCTCGATAGCACTGGTGAGAGATCTTTCACCAGTAGTCGCTGCTTCACTGCCTCATTCTGCAGTCCAAACACTAATCAGTCCCGTAGCGCAGTGTCGATGTCACTGATGTTGCAGTGCTGCGCCGTGGTTCGAAGGGCAGCGAGGAGTCAGGGACGAGAAGGAATGTGCGGAGAGCACGTACGAGGCCCTGCTCTAAGAGATACAGGATGCAGCAAAAGAAGCCACCAAGGAGGACGAAGCGGATCAAGAGGGGCAGGCCATGGACTCCCACCTGGCTAGCCTCCTTCAGAAGCGACACACCCTCGAAGCAAAATGGTGAAATAAAATAGGCTAGTAGGCACCTCCGAACAGCCATCGCAGAGCTCAAAAAGGAAATGGAGACCTACGCCAGAAAGCTCAGCGCGCAGAAATGAGACGGAGTCTGTGACGAAGCCGACAGCAAGATGGCAGAGGCTTTTGTCAGTCCCCTGAAATGCGAGAAATGAAAATAAAATGGGGGGAAGCCTGTTCCACAAAAGCATGCCGGACGTAATGCTAAATTGAAATAAAGTGGGCAATATCCCAAAATATGTTTTTGCGTATAAAACCAATTCTAGGTAAAAAAACAGGAATGGAGGGTAAGCAGCAGGGCCCAACTAAGAGGGGCTGATAGGAAAAGTGAGCCAATGTATACCAATATATATGAATTGCGGCTGAGTAGGTCGGCTGTAGAAAGCATTTTGTTTGTTTCCATAGAGTAAGCTATTGTAGAAAGTAATTGTGGGAAGGATTTTACACGATTTAAATGTGTCACTGGCTACTGTGCGATGCATGGCCTGTCCACCGGCATGCATTTATTGAAAGATCCGTGCGGACGATGAGAAATCTTAAAAAACATGAAAAGGCATCACGAAAGCGATGCGAGTTGTGTCGATGAAACGAGAATGGCGCAATGCGATGACGTTGAACGTCAGCGGGACGGTCACGTGTCACGGCAGGAGGTTGTGGTTGCAAGCGTTAAACGCCTAAAACACCTAGCGACATTGGAGATGTCGATGAATGTGATGATGTTAGTCGCGACTGCTGAAGGGGAAGGAAATGCTGTAATACAAAACAACAAGAATGGCATGAGCAATGGAAATACGAAGAAATGCGGCGATGCCTCAGCCATCCCTGCAGGGTTAACCCCGCCTTTGTTGGCTGAACATACATGGATGGCAGCGACATGAAGCCTGATTTAGCTGGATAATTAAAGGGGTGTTTGTTGTTTGCACAACTGTAGGGGTGTGGGTACAACGGGAGGAAGAGGGAAGCGCTTCAGATATATGTAATAATAACAAGTGTTGAAGTGAAAGTGTCAAGGCAAAGTTCGGGAAAAGTGGAATAGAAAATTAGAGAAGACATTTAGAAGGCATCAGGGGAGTGATTACAATGTGGCGGTGAAGTAACTACAGCGGAATTGTTCATAACTGTGATAAGTTGGAGTAATAACGCACGACACCGTTTTGAATAGAAAAAGCGAGGGCATTCTAGCGTGTAACTGTTGAAGTGTTTGGAAGACGCAACCGGGAGAACATATGCGGTGTTTGTGAGCATGTTAAAGTAGTGTATGTTCATCCGTGCAGGGAATAACGTGCGCGCATGTGTCCATTGTGGTCGTGATATCGGTTATCAAACAGGCTATGACATGACTATCGTGATAAGCGCTATAAATGCCGAGCCTTCCTTGAATAAACATGCATTCGTTCCTGCCTGGTTCCGGCGTCCGCATCTTTCCTTGGCCACAATAAAATAGTAGTGTTGAGATTCTTTTAAGGTAATACTGGAAGTGGACATGTTCAGTGAGTAAGTGAATGAGGTTCTTAATTGGTGGTAACAAACGAGGAATTTGGCAAATGCTAGGGATCCAATAAAATAGATAAGTTTGAGGTCCTTTGTTTAGCCATTGATAGTGAAAATGCGAAAGCAGTGTTTTGTAAAATGATTTTGTAATGAATTTACCACACGACTTTATGCAGCGCACCGAACACAATACTGTACCTGAAGATGCCGCAATGTTGGCCAGCTCATTCCTGAACACACCCATGTTACTGGGTCATGAAAGAGAAAAACGGGTGTGTTATTTTCTAGGCGATGTCATTTTAAGGTATGTAATCCTTTGATCTGAGCCCCTGACGTTTGAAAGAGCAGTTAGAAAAAGTGTAGAAGTAGGTGTGTGACTGACGTCTGTGATGTGGCAAAATTCAAGCCCTCATCAAAGCAAAGAATTTCGGCATCATAAGCACAAGTTACATTAAGGAGACAAAATATTTCGAGCTTGGTTATGGATACTGTTGCTGTTAACGCAACATCAGCCACACAGGCGAAATTATGAAGAGCCATCAGTACAAATATGCGTAGCTGCAATGGTGGAAAGGTGTTATGCAGATCATGGGTCTAATTTTGTGTAAAAATGTAAACTGTTTCGGAGGGCGGGAGTGTAGCGGGTCTGGACGATACAGGATTGTGGCAGGGTGGTAAGTGTTGACGCCATAATATGTTGTTTGCATAGGTGTGAACAGCGAAAATTCGGCGTTTAGTTTGCCAAGGTATAGATCTAAAGGAGGGATGTTGGCTATAACCTGTAGGGAAAACATTCTGGGGGTTATGAGGATTGAACGTTGCACTGACAGGACTCTGGATTTTAGGAATTGCGTAGGGAAGGCTGGTTACTACGCCGGGAAGGCGTATGTTAGGGATGGGGAAAGCACTTGGAACCGTCGGATGAGGGTGCTGTCTATTGTGATGCAGTCTGACGAAATATTAACGTGAGGTCACGAACTCTGCCTTCTTTTTATTGTAATCAGTCTGCAAACGAAAACTGAATGCCGAATGTAAATTCCTAATAATGGAATAGTGCTCTTACGGTTGAGAAAAACGCCATCCAAGCGCATCGTTCGAGACCGTTTTGAAGTGCCAACATGATCTTTGGTGAAAAACACAAAGAATGATCTTTGAGGGCTGCCTTAATTTTTTGACGATGGGACCAATTTACGACAGAGGTCAGGACATTCTCCACTTTTGCCTGTAAAGGGGTATTCAAACCGGCGACAAATCTTCGGGGGATAAAGGCGGAGCCTAGTGACGTCGGCTCGCGAGAATCCCTCACAAATGTCCCCCACTCACATGGACGAGGCGAACGGAGCGGGAGACCAGTGTTACTAGACTACTCTGGTGGCTTGCACCACCCGTTTGACGTGCTGCAGACGACCATGCAGCTGCAGACTGGACACCCACTGCCGCTCTCTACAGGAGCAAGTGCAACAATGTGGCCAAACAAGAGCCCGAAATTCCGCCATATCCCCCACCACCGGGGGATCGTTTGTCCTGTCAGGGAAAAGGTCCCCGTCTCCTCCGAGAAGTTGCGGGGGGGGGGGGGTGCCCACTCTAGTCCTTGACGCCGCGGTCACGTGATCCGCATCCCCCTGTGTCCCCCGCCGATTTCTCCCTCGTGTGAATACCCCTTAAGAGGCAGAGGCAGGAAAGTGGGACTGCTAAAGCACGTCAGGGATGATAGCGACCAGCCCTCCAGGAGCGGTGCGCAGCTGGTGCTGAAGGGACTGGCGCACCGGCAAGCGCGCGAGTCCGATTGGGTGAAGACTTATTGATACGCTATCAACAACCTAACACTCGAAGGCGGTCCCACTGGCTCGCCCGGAGCCCGCGTACCAACCCTATTGGAAAACGCAGTGGATTGTCCCAGTGCGATACCTGATTATTGGACCAGTGTGGCGCTGGGTACTGAGACGCTGCACGAGGCATGCTGGCACTGCAAATGGGCCACCCGTTACGGGCCGAAATCGGGCTTTTAAATTGTTTCTGAAAACTGTAGTCATACCCAGATCGTAATTAGGGCTGATACGCAAGCACTGCGACAAAAATAACCCTCAAAGGGAATAAAAAAACACGAGCGAGCAGGAGTTTCACCCACCACCTCGACGTACCATGCTTGCGAATCTGACACGTTACCGCTGCACCACACCTGGAGACGAGAGACAGCCATTTTTTTCATGTTATACCTACTTCCGGTAGCCAGTATTTTCAATTTTCTCGTTCAGAAACGTAGATTTCAGTCTCTTCGTGCTCGCGAGAACCTAAAAGAAGGTAGTTCATTTGTTTTTTATGTGCTGCCTAGGATCAGAACGTCTATCTGGCACGTTTTGCCGCAAAAAAATATTAGCGTAACCGCAGATGTGTTGCGGCAATCGCACTGACTCGCTAAGCAGTTAGTCATACCTATGTAAAAACAATGTGCATCTGACCTGCACACTGAACACTAGTTTTCGTCACCTGTTTGAACATATTTTCTGTCTTGATTACGTTCCGCGTACCATACATCCGCAGTACTTCATCCTAGCCGAATTAGGGTTAGAGCTGCACTCCGTGCGCCACGATCGCTGAGAAGAACGTGGATATTCAATTACAAAGAATCTAATAACCACTCAAATGTAGTTTCGATCATACCCGACTCAAGCAAGGCCATATTAGCACCTTCGACTACATGAATCAGAACCTAAAAACGCCGAGATTGAGCATCACGTTGGCTGGATCCCTGTTGCCGGTGACGTGCGGCTTTCAGCGGTACGAGCCCATATGTAAGGACTGGCTGTTAGAGTAGGTTGACGTTATTATCAGACAAATACTAATGTCATATTGTGTTGCGAATGATAAGTTCTTTCGATGCAGTTATATGAACTACATTTACGACTCTCGATCACACACTTCAGAGAAAACGTGCGCGGGCGCGCTCGACAGATGATTGCTTTAGTGTATACGTACGTCCATCGTTTAACAAAACTAAAGCTAGATATGTGTTGGACACAGAATAGAATAATATTTTCAAGATATTCGATAAGTTTTTCTTTCGACTTCTCGCGACCCAATACCAAACCTTATATGAATTCTACCCAGTGCGCCCAGTTTTTTCCAATGTGCTGCCAGTGTTCCCAGTGCGCGGGCAGACACTGTACAGCGTGGCCAGTGCCTCCCAGTGCGCTGTAGACACTGGGCCACACTGTACAGTATTCCCAGCGTCTTTCAGCGCGCTGGCCACGCTGCACAGTTTGTCCCAGTGCCTGCCAGCGCGCTGTGGTACACTGGGACACACTGTACAGCGTTTCCAGTGCCACCCAGTGCGCTGAAAGGCACTGTGCAGCACTGGCTACGCTGTTTTTTCCGATAGGGAAGGGCCCCAACAGGAAAACCAAGACAGCGAGGCCGAAATTTCTTTTCGAAATTTCCTTCTACAGATTAGTTTTCTTTTTTCTCTCTACCCCTTCCAGGCTGACTACCGGGAGGGGGTTCGTGTGGCTTCGGCACCGGGGGGGGGCTCCATCCTGTAAACTTTCCCGTGCCTGTCGTAGGCTGAAACGATAAACTTTATGGCAGGCACACAAGAATCAGTTGAGAATTTGGTACAAACTGCTAGTGCCCCTCCACTGCCTGCTCACTTAGAAACGTCCAGATCAGCCTGGTCCTTCCCGAATCATAAGGCCATGTCACTGGTCAGTTCGGCGGCGCCAGTGCTTGATGAAGTAGTATCCCGGACAGTCGCGCTGTGGCCGCGCCACAACACAGTATATGGTAGTGGGCTGAATCACTGTGCCCCGTCGCTGTCACGATGGGGCGTGGCTAACACGCGCGCCAGGCTAGGTTGAACTGGCTGCCAATGCGAGCCTCCCGCTCCGTGGCTTTCATTCCTCAGCGTCCAGGAAAGTTAGAGAAGGCACTCACACAAATGCCGGGTGGAAAATTTGAAGCCAATAGATCCTTTAACTATGCTGGCACCAACTATGCCGCCCTACAACAAGCAGTCTGCCCCTGGCCTGGACGAAATATCCAACAAGCTTCTGTGCAATCTGGATGAGAAGGCCATCCAAATCCTTACGAACAAAATCAACGAGGCCTGGGAAAAGGAATTAGTGCCGCAAGAGTGGCACGCAGCCGAAGTTTCCCTTATCCCAAAGCCTGGCAAGCCACTCGGTGTCGAGAACCTCGGATCCATCTCACTCACCTCGTGCATAGGCAAAGTTGCACAAAACACCATACACAACCGTATCACAGATCACATCGAGGACAAAGCTCTTCAGACACACATAGGCTTGCAGCGGGCCCTGTCCACGCACGACACCACGTCATTACTTCACAGACACGCCATTTACAACAAAAGGATACCCAAGGCAATACTAGCGCTAGACCTCGCCAAAACCTTCGTCAAGCTTAAACACAAACATTTCGCGAATCTCCAGCCTCAGCCTCTCATCTAAATTCCACAACCTCGTCAAAGCGTTCCTTAAGGGCAGAACAGCCGTCATCCGCATGGGGCAAGTCTGCAGCGGCCGAAAGCGCCTGGGGAATATCAGCACTCCACAGGGCTCGGTGCTCTCGCACTCCTCTTTGAAGGGACACTAAAGAGCAAAACGATTTTTCTCATATTAGTAAAGTACTCTTTCACGATACCAAAAGCACCACCCTTGCTGCGAGAAGATGCTAAGTGAGCGATAAAAAGCGCAAATACAAAATGTGGGTGGCGACGCCACCTTGAAGTTTGCGCACAATTTGCCGGGATGTCACATGTTTTGACGGCGCCTACTAGCGACTGCATAGTTTCTAATCGGTAAAAATGAAGTGCATTGTCCTCTGAGGGGGCCATAGACTTGACATACCAGGTTTGGGGTAATTTTGTTGAGCCAATGGCACCAAGATACGATAAATACACTTTGAAATCTGTGAGGTCACGCGGGGCGATTTCGGTGCGAAATTTAAAAATGAAACTTTGAACATGATTTTCTCCTCTATTAATAAACCTATGATGGCGAAATTAACGACATTAGAGTTCTCGGAGCACAATTTATCCATCTAGACCGATTCAATGTTTCTCTTTAGTGTCCCTTTAAGGAACGTTCACACCGAACGCGGAGCGTGAAAGCAGAGGCGGATCCGAGAAAACAGACCTAATGATGGCCGCCGCTTGGACTGCAACGGGCCCGGCTGTAATCACAAATTGTTTCAAGCACTCTGGCTTCATTCTCACTCGGCAGCCATCGTGCACTAATGCAACGGCGGTGTTGACGGCACAGTGCCGGCACTACTGACTAATGCATGGGATGAAGTTTGCGCAGTGGAAAACAAAATTCCCAATGGCCTCAGCGTAGAGTTTCTTCGCGTGGATGAAAACGTCATGCATGAAGAGATAAGTGACGAAGCGACAATGAGCAACGTGCGCGAAGCGACGATCCCGATGATAAAAAAACGGAGCATCCAGAAAAAAAACACGAACCCGCGGGATGTATTGAACGCCTTCGAGACAATTCGTTCGTTCTTCGGCGAGCACGACGACGACGTAGCAATGGACCACTTTTTGTAGTGCGAGCCCAGGGCTGTGAAACTACAAGCAAAGGCTACTTAGAGTAGCCTCACTGACTTTTGGCAATAATTTTTTTTCTAGCCAGTTTCGTGTCTTATGTCTCACTCTAGCGCCAACGAAATTCTCGCAAAAGCAAATTTTTCCTTTCTCCACCGATTTCGTTATTCTCGGTTTCGACTATATTCGGTTAGGTGCTATTATTCGATTCGAAGCAAATATTCGCACACCACTACTTCTCGCTCCACGACGGCCAAGAAACACAGGTACAGTCAGACAAAAGAAGCTCTGGCGGCGATATGGGCAATGCGTAGGTTTGACGAGTACTGTACCTTTAAACTGTGACAAAAGCTTGCATGCGAACTTGCAATACCTTTTTAGCTTTTGTAAGACTCGCATGGACGACGAGCAATTGTCTGTTCATGGCATAGTGAAGTACTATGAATCAAACATTATGCTTGCAAAAAAGAGAGAATCTGTTGCTCAGTTGGATGCATATTTTAATGCGGCTCGCATGCATGTAGGGTAAGGCGGGGCAAAATGAGACGCGGGGCAAAACGCGACATTTTGTCTTTGCCGCCCTCTATAGCTAATACAAAAAGTACCTTTTCTTTGTTTCTCTATTTCAGCGATAGGTGCCGGTAGTTTTCGACATTTTATGTGCAAAAGTTGATGATCACTCAGGGCTTTCGCCCGGGAAAAATTGCGCGGCTGATGTCAGTGTGTTCGTGACCCGCCAAAAAGGGGCGAAATTCTGCTCGGCCAAATTTTCGAATCCGTGCATGAAGCTATTCCGGCACCAGTAAAACAACGCAATTATTTATGTTGTTATTTTAACTACTAGCTACATGCAAGCAAAAGCTTAGTTCATTTGATGCCGTGGGCCAAAGGGAAATTTTTCTAATTCGGGCATGTGAGAGGGAGCAAAACGCGACAAAAAGGCATTGAATTGCCTTAGAGAGCGTCTTATTAATTGAACCGTTTATTTACACTCATTATATATGATATTTTTTAAGGATGGGGCAAACGTATAAGAGAATATCATATAGAGCTTCCTGGGAGGAAAACTACATGAAAAAAGGACTGAATGCTTTTCAGGAGCATCGGAGCAGCACAGCGCCGGGTTCTGTGTGGATTCAATGCGTGGAGTACAAATACTGGGCACATGAAGACTGCGTGGCGGCCCACGGAGTGAATTTGAAGTGCTTCTACTGCAAGAACTGAAAGGATAAAATTTTTTCACGCTGTCTCGTGTTGCCTCACGCAGCGTCTCGTTTTGCCCCGCAGGTTGGGGCAAAATGAGACATGTGGTGCATTTTTTTTTCTTTTTAAAAGAATATTTTGAACCGTCACAGCATGGCCATATTTATGTAGCACATACCTTGTACCCAAAAGAAAAAAGTTCCTGTGTTGGTATTTTACGGTAACGAGTGAAATAAAAAAAATCGCTATTTTCAATTTTTTGTCGCGTTCTGCCCCGCATTACCCTACTTATCAGCCTTCTTCGCAACAGTAATAACAGCAGCATCGAGGAAGAAGCAGTATCAGCAGTTAAGGCTAAGCGGATGCGGTCGCATAACATGAATACAATCATGGATATGCTGGCTGCAGAGGCGCTCTTAAATCCAACATCAGTTAATGCTAGTGAATGGCAAGACATGCTCACAACACTCCGCAATCGCTCAATGCGCGAAACTGTTGATCACCCCCGTGCTCTGCCTATAAATGTATAGAGCAATTGTTCTTGTAATTCCAGCAGGAAAATAAGCACTCCTGCTCAAATCAAAGCGCGTGAGCCGTTTGAGGCCGTACGTTCCATTACAAACTTTTGCCTCCACCACTCAAACATGCAGAGTACTCACGGATTGAAACAGGACAATTGGGGCTAAGTAACGCACACATTTTTGTTCCCACTGTCTTTCATTCCAGGTCGTTTGGGCGTAATTTTGACTCGAATGCGTTGATCAGAGCCCATGTTATCTTTAGACCAGATTCGTCGCGACAGGACGTGTTGAAAAATTGCGCATACCAGTCGTTATACTATAAAATTTGATTTCGTGTTAGAATTCGTGAGTACTGTACACTGTTTGCGAATCAGTTTTGATGTTCACATTTTTCACTGGTACATTCAGCAGCGCAGGCTGTTCTTACTGATCTTTTAACCACGCATGAGACGCCGTTCATCAAATGACAGGCACAGAACAAAGCTTGCAAGGACCCTGTGAAGCACCTGATACGGAATTCACCTATACAATCTGTAGCTACCTTGACAACTGATGCAAGGTCTAGTACTGGTATTGAGACACCTGAGGCTTCCACGAGGTCAACCGCAGTTGCCACAACAGATGACGCATTGAGCTACCCCTCAGCATTTGGACAAACTCTAGGACAGCTTCAGAGTTGTGGTCAAGGCGGACAGGTTTCCCCAGTGCTGGGCAAACAGCAAGCTTCTGCACATTTTGCGTCAGTTAAAGTGTAGCTGGACGCGCAACTTGTTACATTTTCAGTGTTCGCTATCAAGGTGCTGTTAGAGTGTACTAGAACAGGGTAGTGCTCGGAACGAGCTTCTAAAAGTGAAGCCCAAACAGGGTCCATCCGCTTGTGCCATTGCGATCGGTAGTCTGCAATGCATCGTTTAAGAGTTGCACGCCGCTGATTGCAGCGCCACAAGTGGATTGACCCGGTTTGGGCTTCACTTTCTGTAATGCGGCCGTTCCGACCACTCCCTTATCTAGACATTCTAGTGCTGTGTTACACAAAGCAGTGTCTGATTTTACGAATATTAGTTCTTTATTGGAGGACAACATTCTCACGAGAGTGCATAACTAGCATTCAACTAGCTGTCAGATGTGCAAATGAAGCAGTACAAAAGAGCGATGCAGGCCACACGCATGCTACACTGTGTATGCGTCACTCTTTTGCCCTTTGTGGTGTGAGCTATGCCTAAGGCTTTTTGTATGACAAGCTCGACATACAATTTATGTTAGGAATAAGATAGGCACTGGCACCCGTTATTTATTTGCAGTTGTGAATAAATGTCCTATAGTCCAAAATCGTATAAAGACACTGGAATTGTTCGGAGTACCCTAAATATTTTAATGCAGCATAATTTGATGACCAGTTTTTTTTTTCGTTTCACAGAAGCTATACCGAGTCGTGTTAAGACAAAAAACTTTCATGAGGGAGCAGAGTGTTAGTATTAGCTTATGGGGCAACTGAGTGAGCTGAAAAGAGCGCTAAAACATTGTGTCGTGGCCCTGTGTGGCCTTTTTTCGTTTTCTTTTTTTTATGCCCCCTGATACAATTTTGGCTCTAGAAACATAACTGAATCTTGTCTGTAAAACACCTGTTAAGAAGTTTGTCATCAGGCTCTGAAGTATATATTTTTTCTAAGGTTTTGAAATCATGTGTTCGTTGAAGGCACAAGGTTAAAAAAGAGTGCTTCATCAGTTCTACTTTAGAGGTGGATGTTGGGAGTACAAGTTTTCTAGTGATTCTTCATCGCGCTATCAGGTCGAAAAGATATTGTTACGGGGAGAAAAAGGCGTTGAAGGTTATATTTACAAGGTATATACAGAGGACAAAGCCAGGCACACAAGATGGAGCCAAGTCCGCGCGGAATCAGGGAACGTCGTCCTCTTTCATCACGTCTCCCTCTTCATCTTCGGTAGCGCTTCATAGCATCACCCCCGGCGGCGAAGGCACCGACCCGGTGCTTGATTGGTCCGAGTGATACCGCTTGAGTCGAGTGACGTGAACAATTTCAGGGGGTCGCGCTATGGTAGTGTCCAGAGGTTTGACTTCGTACGTGACGTCGGTGACTTGGCGCAGGACACGGTACGGACCAGAGTAGGAGAAGTCAACTTCTCGCACAGGCCAACTCGCCGTGACGGCGTCCAAAGAAGGACCATGTCACCAGGATTGAAGTGGATATCGCGGTGGCGGGCGTCGTAGATCCGTCGTTGTTTTTCCTGCGAAGTGCTAAGACGAAGGCGGGCAACCTCGCGTGCCTCTGCAGCTCTAGCGATGGCATCACGAGCGTACTCTGATGTCGTATCAAGAACGGGAGGAAGGAGCGTGTCGAAGGGCAGCGTGGGTTCTCGTCCGTAGAGGAGAAAAAACGGAGAGAAACCTGCGGAATCATGCCGAGACGTGTTGTAGGCAAACGTTACGAACGCCAGAGCTTCGTCCCAGTCACGATGATCTGGAGAAACATACATGGCGAGCATGTTATAGTTCTGTTCAGCCGCTCAGTTAGGCCGTTGGTCTGAGGGTGATACGCAGTGGTGAACTTGTGTTTTGTAGCGCAAGAGTGCAAGATGTCTTGGACTACCTTGGATAGAAAGTATCGGCCCCGGTCTGTAATGAGCTGTCGAGGAGCGCCGTGACGAAGAATGACGTCTTCGAGGAGAAAGTCAGCGACGTCGGTTGCGCAACTGGTGGGGATAGCCCGTGTGATCGCATACCGAGTGCTGTAATCTGTGGCAACAGCTATCCACTTGTTTCCACTGATAGATAGAGGGAAAGGGCCGAGGAGGTCAAGACCAACCCTGTAAAATGGTTCGGTTGGTATCTCGATGGGTTGAAGGCGCCCTGCTGGAAGGGTGGCTGGTGTTTTGCGGTGCTGACAAGGCTTGCACGAAGCGACGTAATGGCGAACGGAGCGGTAAATACCGGGCCAAAAGAAGCGACGTCGAACACGGTCATAGGTCCTTGAGACGCCCAGATGACCAGCGGTTGGAATGTCATGCAACTGCGCGAGTACAGTCTGACGCCTATATGTGGGTATAACCAGCAGCAGGTCAGGTCCGTCAGGATGCATGTTGTGACGATATAAGATGCCATCTTGGAGCACAAACAGACGGAGAGATGGAGGAATTGTGGGACCACTAAGCCGGTTAATGATGTCTCTCAAGTGAGGATCACGTCGTTGCTCGTCTCCGATGTTGACGAACGCTGAAAGTGCCAACACGAATGTAGACTCGCCCCTCTCAGGAGGATCTGGTGGGTCTACTGGATGACGCGACAAGCAATCTGCGTCCGCATGTTGGCGGCCCGTCTTATAGACAACGGTGAATGAATATTCTTGCAGCCGTAAGGCCCACCGACCCAGCCGTCCAGCAGGATCCTTTAACGATGAGAGCCAGCATAAGGCGTGGTGGTCGGTGACAACGGTGAACGACCGTCCATACAAATATGGGCGAAATTTGCCCACCGCCCAGACGAGCGCAAGGCATTCGCGTTCGGTGATAGAATAATTGCGCTCCGCGGGGACAAAAGACGGCTAGCGTATGCAATGACACGGTCGCTACCATGCTGTTGTTGAGCCAGAACAGCACCAATACCATGGCCGCTGGCGTCGGTACGCACTTCTGTTGGAGCGGACATATCAAAGTGGCCGAGAATCGGTGGCGACGTGAGGCGCATGGTCAGTTCTGTGAAGGCACTGGCTTGTACAGGACCCCACGCAAAAGCCACATCCTTCTTGAGTAGGTCCGTGAGAGGGCGCGCAATGTCAGCGAAATTGCGCACAAATCTTCGAAAATAGAAACAGAGGCCTACAAAGCTGCGAACATCGTTCGCACAGGTCGGCACAGGGAAATCCTTGACTGCGCGAACTTTTTCTGGATCGGGACGAACACCAGAAGAATCGACAAGGTGTCCGAGGACAGTAAGTTGCCGGCGGCCGAAGTGGCATTTTGACGAGTTGAGCTGAAGTCCTGCCTTGCGGACCACAGAAAGAATTGTCGAGAGACGCTCGAGGTGTGTCTGAAAAGTCGGCGAAAAGACAATGACGTCATCGAGGTAACATAAGCAGATTGACCACTTAAAACCGTGAAGGAGAGCGTCCATCATTCGTTCAAAGGTAGCTGGGGCATTGCATAACCCGAACGGCATCACTTTAAAGTGATAAAGGCCATCAGGCGTAACAAATGCGGTCTTTTCGCGGTCCATGTCGTCAACTGCAATCTGCCAGTACCCGGAACGAAGGTCAATCGAAGAGAAATACTTCGCACCACTGAGACAGTCAAGGGCGTCATCTATCCGCGGTAAGGGGTACATGTTTTTTTTTGTTACCTTGCTGAGATTTCGGTAATCGACACAGAAGCGCCAGCTGTTGTCTTTCTTCCTGACGAGCACGACAGGGGAAGCCCAGGGGCTTGAAGAAGGTTCAATGATGTCCCGGGCAAGCATCTTGTCGACTTCTTTCTGTATGACTTGGCGCTCAGTATGGGAAACACGATAGGGTCGTCGGTGGATCGGGTTAGCATCGCCGGTGTTGATTCGATGCTTCACAACGGTTGTCTGGCCCAGGGGCCGGTCATTGAGGTCAAAGATGTCCTGGTACGACGCGAGAAGGGCACGAAGGGCGTTCGCATGTTCGGCCGGTAGGTCAGAGGCGATCATTTTCGTCATGCTTTCTGATGAAGTTGGATCCAAATCAGGACTGGTCGGCAATTGTGTATCCCCTGTTAAAGCGGAAATGTGGTAGTCGCAGGCCGGGGCAAGGGTTGCAAGGGAGATACCCTGGGGCAGCACCTGAGGGCATAGTCCAAAATTGACGATAGGGAGACATGCGGCATTGGCGTGAATACGGATGACGGTGTGCGGGAACGTGACGTTTTGCGAGCAGAGGACGGTAGCGTTGGGTGACACGACGTAATCTCCGTCGGCCACCGGTGGATCGGGAGAGACGTCAATGTACGTAACGGTCAGAGAGGGGACGCGAACGAAATCGGCACAGCACAGCTTGCTCGGCGCAGGATCAGAAGGCTCAACGGCATAGGGTAAGGCGAGTTGGACGACACCCGTGGCACAGTCAATAAGAGCTGAATGGGACGACAGAAAATCAAGTCCTAAGATGAGTTCATGCGGGCATTGCTCCAATACGTAGAACAAAACAGAAGTATGGCGCCCAGCAACAGTGACGCGAGCAGTACACATCCCAGTGACAACTGGAGTTGCACCATCGGCTACACGGACCACAGCGATCGGAGCAGGAGTGAGCACCTTGTTTAGGCGAGCACGGAGGTTCGAGTTCATAATCGATACGTGAGCGCCAGTGTCGATGAGTGCTATAACAGGTGCGCCGTCGAAATCTACTTTGAGCAGGTTGTTGTGTCCAGGTAGTGTAAGCAGAGGAATTTCGGGTCGGGTCGTCAAGGCAGGCTCACCTCCAGGAGCTGCGCCCGTTAGTTTTCCGAGGAGCGGCGGGAGTAGAAGGGGGAAGGCGAGCGACGACGCAGAGGAGAGCGGGACAGGCGACTGGACGGCGAAGGGGAGCGGCGTGGTCTTACGGGCGATGACGGTGTAGCGGCGTCGTCTTCAAGGGGCGCAGGCTGGCGGGAACTACCAGGTGAACGTCGGGTGTTGTGAGAGGTCGGCCAAGGCTGTGAGTTCCAGGAACTGCGACAGTGGCGAGAAATATGGCCGACGCGTCCGCAGCAGAAGCAGATGGGCCTGTCATCGGAGGTTCGCCATTCCGCCGAGTTCCGGTAATGAGGACGGGCGTACGAGTTGCGGGGCAGATCAGGTGGGGCGGGTGGACGGTAGTCGCGTCTGTTCACTGGGCAGAGCGTCTGGATTCCTGCGTTGGCGAGCTCCTGGCGTACAACGGTCTGGATGAGAGAAATCGTATGTGAATCGTCGAGGGCACGAGCTTGCGCAGGGACCGGAGATGCAGCTTCAATTTCGCGACGGACGAGGCGTAGAATATTCTCAGCTGCAGCAGGAGCAGGTGGTGGACGGATGTCCTCGCAAGTAGACGTCACAGCCGTGTTGGGAAGACGTGAAAAATGTGGCGTAATCCGACGACTTTTCGCTTCTTCAAAGCGTCGGCATTCATTAATGACGTCGTCCACTGTCGACGAGTTGCGGAAAACCAGGAGAGTGAACGCATCATCCGCGATTCCTTTGAGGATATGCGCAACCTTTTCAGCTTCGGCCATCCTGTCGTCAACTTTGCGGCAGAGCGCGAGTACATCTTGAATGTACGTGATGTAGGACTCTGTGCAGGTCTGAAGTCGGCACGCGAGTTCTTTCTGGGCAGCGCGACGGCGCCCAATGGGCTTGCCGAACAGATCAATGAGTTTTTGTTTGCGCACGTCCCAACTCGTGATCTCTTGCTCGTGGTTGCAGAACCAAACTTTCGCCGTGCCCTCAAGGTAAAATAGAATATTGGCCAGCATGAGCGTCGGGTCCCAGTTGTACAGTGCGCTCACCCGTTCGTAGAGCTGAAGCCAATCCTCGACGTCAGTGTTGTCCGTGCCAGAAAATGTGCCTGGGTCACGCGGTTGTGTCAGGACGACGGTGCGGTTAGTAGCGGCGGGTTGCCGCGCTGTTGGTTGCGGCGTGGCTGATCGAGGCACGGTCGTTGAGGTTTCCGACTCATCCTCATTCTCGTCGTGAGCAGGCATCGTAGAGGCAGCCAAGGAGCGTCCGCTGCGGAGAAGCGTCGTGAATGCTGAAGCTGGGAGAACCCGCACTCTCCACCAAAATGTTACGGGGAGAAAAAGGCGTTGAAGGTTATATTTACAAGGTATATACAGAGGACAAAGCCAGGCACACAAGATGGAGCCAAGTCCGCGCGAAATCAGGGAACGTCGTCCTCTTTCATCACGGCTCCCTCTTCATCTTCGGTAGCGCTTCGTAGCAATATGTTCGAAAGTAAGGCTGCCACTAATTTGCACCTTAGGCCCCTCTAGGCATGTAGCAACGTTTTTCTAAAAACGTTGGCATGTAGCTATAGTAAAAAGAGGCCACCTGGGTCTCGTGCCTTTTCTAGAAGACTACCTTCCTTAGTTTCAAGAGGTGCGAATTTGAGTAAACACAATAAGTGTTTTTTGGCAACTAAGAGGCTTCATTTCTGAGAAACCCCTATGTATTTCCTTTTGGCTTCGTGCTACAAACGGGTGTTTGACTTTTCTTTCCGCTACCTTGCGGGATGCAGAAATGCAGAAAGGCTCAAATACTTTTCACTAGAGCTTTTTTTTTAAGAGAAAAGTTTGTAAACAATGTGTGCGGTCTTGGGGTGCACATTGCTTCTGATATTCACTGGCAACTTCATATGTAATCTGATGACTGAACGTTTATTAGCATGAAGAGTGCCTAGTCTGCGAGTGTGCTGTATCAGCTGATCATGCGTATTCGAGAACAAGGCAATGAATGTGCCAGTGACAAATGCATTTAGGCAAGGGAAAAACGGTGGTTGTAGGCCGTCAGACCCTCGGATCCCTGTATGAAACGGCAAACTGGTACTTAGCCCAGTTTGTACTGCTATGTACTCGTTCAACGCAACGTGTAGGGATAAATGCTCTCTTCAAATGTGCTTTTCAAACCTTTCAAAATAAGCGCTGTCAAATGACGTGCGCAGCTTTCGCCTGAATAACGCGAGCTGTGCCCGCGCATTACATGCATACATTGTTGATTAATGTATGCATGTTCATCAATGTGGCGTGAGCATTGACATGCGCTGCTTCGAAAGTGCTTCAAAACGCTCACGACGCGTAGAGCTCGCGGCGGAATGGACCGAATTGTACGCCAGTAACCTTGCAAAAAATAACATACGCTTTACTGTAGGCACGCTGAAATGCCTCTGTAACGCTGGCATCGACGAATGGAACCTTTATATGCAAGATTGGGTGGCCTTTGAAGCGCACAAAATGCGCTAGTCACGGTATATAAGAGCGTGCAGCGCGCGGTAGGAATAAACAGTATTTCTCACCCCGTGCATTCACTACATACACATTAATGTATGTACAATGCTTGGTATCCGCGCAATTTCGGCGAAGTAACCGTGATGCATGGAGCAGCGCTGAAGGTCATGTTATTTTCCTGCTGCAACTACGATTGGAAGGACACAACAGTCACAACGAAAATGCAGCAGCTTTCATGACACTCTGCCGCCTCCGGAACTTATATATTCACCGAATGAAAATGGCAATACAACACGGAGGCACAACAGCAGCGAAAAAGGAAAAGCAAGGACCTCAGAGCGATTGGTAGATTAGACCACCGTGAAATTTCGGCGCAAACGTGGAGGCGCTGTGGTGTAGCGGTTACCGTGTCCGCTTTCAATGCGTGCGTCCCGGGTTCGAATCCGCTGGTGTGTATTCAAAGTGTTTGTGTCATGTATGAGTGTTACTGAGTTATCAATTGTCTTCTACAGGGTGTCTACCGAGTTGACTTTTCTAAATTCCCTGAGTTTTCCAGGATTTCCCTGAGTGTTTTTTGCTAAAATTCCCTGAGTGAAGCAGAACTTTGTTTTATGTGAAGATGGGTAGAGACCATATCGCTCGGTGATGTCACTCTCTGATACGCACGTTAAAACATAAAAACGACTTAATCCCATTTGAATAGTACATAGAACAGTTAAACCTCAATATAGCGAAGATGGTAAAAGCGGCAACTCACTTCGTTATATCGAAACTTCGTTAAACTGAAATTCGACCTTTCATGCAAGGCGTAGTAACCGAAGGATTAATCTTAAAGTGAAAATGCCACAAGAATGCTCGACTAATAAGGCAACATGAAAAAACTTTTTTTTTATTTTTTGCGTGGAAAAAATCAATTTTGTTGAGCCTGAGATGCAGCAATCATAGTTAAATGCCTTGCGAGAGTGCCACATGTAAAGACGAAACAAATGCGAGTTTAATGCACTGTGGAATTGCGCTTGTTCTGCTGCTGCGGGTTGTGAAATCCTCGCGCGTTGCCCAGAGCAATGCAACGCCTTTGATACCATGTTGCCCAGCCGAACCATTTGCTCTCCACGAACGCAAAACATCGAAAACCATCCTACGTTAGAAAAAAATCACAGCATATCCACGGAGTGAATGATGATGAGTGGGCGAAGCTGCGGAGGTTCATCGGTAAACCGTGAAGCTTCCGTGAATTCTGCCCAGTACATCATCACCGACGTGAGATCGGGCGCGTTTATACTAAAGGTTCGATGAGTTATGACGACTTGCAGCTCACTTTAATTTTACATATACGCTGTGAATTTTCATTGTTTAGAAAACCATTGCTTAGAAAACATCTGGCGTCTTTCGTTAAGCAGCTGGCGTCTTTTCGTTTTGCTTTAGAAACATCTGGCGTTCTTTCGTTTTGCTTTTACAAAACATCTGGCGTCTTTTGTTGGTTTATTTCATCAATAAACGGCGTTTTGAACAAAATTTTTATTGTTTAATCACGCACAGGAGAAATCTCACCAGGCACTACCTTGGAGGTAAAGAATGGCTGCTAATGGGAATGAGAGACAGAAGAAGTCGTCTTTTAGCTAACGCTGCGAATTTTTTATTGTTCAACAACGCACAGGACAAATCTCGCACCGGCACCACCTTGCAGGTCAAAGCGTAAGACTGCTTATATACTACGCTACGAGGGACGAACGGGTGCCGCTATAAGGAGCTTCGCCCCTAAAAAGTCACAGTCTCACCGCGAGAGCATAATAGTAAATTCGATAGCAACAAACAGGCAATTTTATATGAATATAGGCTAGCAGCTCGCTGCTTCAGGAAACGCAGCCGCTGCACTAAGCGAAGTTCCCTATCTATGGCTCAGGGGCGGATTCAGGTACCTAATGGGGGGGGAGGGGGTACAAAGGCTGAAGTCCCCGCTCAGCAGTCATTTTGGTGGGTCACGCATATTTACAACAGCCCAGAGGGGATTATGGCGGTGCCTAAGAAGCCTTCGTTGTAAATGTGCATAGGGAAGCAGGAAAAGGTAGAGCAATGAGAGAGGTAGAGACCAGGGACAAGATTCTCTTTACCCCTTTTGGGCAGTGGCAGGCAAAGCAACCTGAACAAGGGGGCAAACTCAACAGGCAGCCTGACAAAGGAGGTGGACGACAGGCACTGAAGGGAGGGGGAGGGGGCTGGCTTAAGGGAGGGGGCGATCGCCGCTACGCCCCCCCCCCCTTGGACCCGCCACTGTTATGGCTTCAACGGAAGTTTTGCAATTAGAGCACAACACCTACAAAGGTATGAGCCGTCTGCTGATCCCTACTAAAGATACCGCGGCGCACGCGACCACGCCCGCTGGTACAAAGTACGCACTTCCTGTCTAACTCACGCATCCCCCCCCCCCCACCTCCCCAACCCGCCGGCTCCTATCTCCATGTGCCCATCGCGCGAACGAGACGGTCGGCTCGTTTCATCTCAGCCACGGTGTTAGAATAGTTTAGGTGTACCGACGTTCCGCCTCCGCCACGCAGCCTCCTCGTCGAACACGGGACGCGCTTCGCGTTTTTTCCGACAGGCGGCGCTGGGTGTATCGAGGCTTCAGGTCAGCCGCTTCAACGGGGCCCGCGTCGCTTACAAAGCTGCATTTACGACAACTCTTCAACAGCTGGCCGTTCGTTTTTTATCAGGGCAACCGCACATATCAAATCTGATTTGAAAGTAAATGCACAACATCAAGAAATTCAGTGGCAGTAGCCAACAGATGGAAATACATAGACAATATAGCTTCTGCGGACAGCGATAATGAGTTTAGAGGTGAACACGAATTTCAAAAATATTCAGGCCTCTACAATTTTGCCTCTATCGAAATGCGACCGCCGCGGCCGGAATCGAACCCGCGACAACAGAACACCGTGCCCGCGACCTTCAGGTCAGCAGCCAGGCACCTTAACCACAGCTAGTCAAAATGAAAAAGGTATTCCCTGAAAAAGAAAGCGGGTGCGAGGGGGGGGGGGTTTGACGCCTCTCTATATGATTGTTGTAAGAAGAAAGCAACACATTTGACAATGGTAGGTTAGAAATTGCTCTCATGGGTTGTCGTTGTGCATGCACCATATCGCATGGATTTGTGGTGAACTCTTAAATGCGCCGCGGTGCAGCCGTGGCGCTGCCAGCGTGAGGGAGAACGACATTCCCTTTCCTCCCTCTGCGCCGTAACAAAGGCACGAAGGAGGCGCGGAGAGGGAGAGAAGGAAATCCAGTTCGCCGAAAAATAAAGCCAGTTGGTACCGAGACTCTCAACGACACGCCTCGTCTCTGCGTCGCTCACGCGTACCAACAATTGGTGACCCGCAGTCCCGAACATGGAACACCACGACGCCATCGCCAGCCCAACAGTAGCTGTGTTAGACGTGAAGCTTCCTCCCTTTTGGACCAGCGACCCAGCACTTTGGTTCGCCCAAGTAGAATCGCAGTTCGCCGCCCGCCGCATCACCGCCGACCACACCAAGTACCACCACGTGATGGCCAATATTCCACCTGCCACAGCGAGCGAGGTGCGCGACATTCTGCTTGCCCCACCAGCCGGAGATGCTTATCGAGTGCTCAAAGAGACGCTGATTCGCCGTCTAACCCCTTGGGAGCCGGAGCGCCTGCAGCAGCTGCTACGCGAGACCGAACTGTGTGACCGCCGACCCAGCCAACTGTTGCGTCACATCCAGCAACTAGCGGGCTGCACAGCAGGTCTCGACAGTCGCCTGGTGCAGGAGCTTTTCCTTCAAAGACTGCCCGCAACCGTGCGGATAGGTGTTACGGCCTCCGGAGAGACGGACGTTTCCAAGATCGCCGAAATGGCTGACCGACTCATGGCCGTCGCCACGCCAGCAGTTGCCACGGTGCTCGCCGAAGCCTCGCCCTCTCCCGCCTTGTTGGAGATTCGCGCGGAAATTTCTCGCCTCGCCGACACCGTCGCGGCGCTGCAGTCAAGCGGAAGCCAAAGCACACGGCGGAGTGCTACACAACAGCAGCAGCAGCTGTGCTGGTACCACCGTAAGTTCGGTGATACTGCACAGAAATGCGTGCCGCCGTGCGAGAAGTCGGGAAACGCGCCGAACCAGCACTGACGGCGACAAGTGCCACCGGCTCAACGGAAAGTCGCCAGTCGGTCTTCTTCCTGACTGATCGCGAGAAAGGCACCCGTTTCCTGGTCGACACTGGGGCAGAAGTGAGCGTTGTGCCGGCGTCGCCAGCCGATTGCAAAGGCCCGTGTTCGTCACCGTTGCAAGCTGTAAATAACACGACGATACCGACGTACAGGCACCGCTCACTCTCGCTGGACCTGGGCTTCAAGAGGACATTTCGGTGGATATTTGTGGTAGCTGACGTAAAATTTGCTATCCTGGGAGCAGACTTCTTGCGTCACTTTGGACTGCTTGTTGACGTACGCAACCGGCGCATACAGGATCCCCTCTCACAAGCAGAAGTGTGCGGAAAGCCGTCTAAGCATCCGCCTCTCAGCCCTACGCTCGTGATACCACCGGGCACCGCCCGTTTTACGGCTATCCTACGCGAGTTCCCCGAGCTGACGCGGCCGCCACAGACCGGCGGGGTCGTCACACACAATGTATGTCACCACATTTCCACCACAGGGCCCCCGGTTTACGCACGCCCACGCCGCCTGTCCCCCCAGAAGCTGCAAGTAGCACTACAGGAGTTCGACCACATGCTCGAGCTCGGCATAATCCGCCCATCCGCTAGCCCTTGGGCATCTCCACTACACATGGTGCCAAAGTCTACAGCAGGAGACTGGCGGCCCTGCGGGGATTATCGAGCCCTCAACCGAGCTACCGTGCCCGACCGTTATCCGCTACCTCATATTCACGACGTCACGGCCAACCTGCATGGTGCGACACTTTTCTCCAAGATCGACCTCGTACGTGCCTACCATCAAATTCCCATGGCCTCAGAAGACATCCCGAAGACGGCGATAACAACGCCATTCGGCCTGTTCGAGTTCCTCCGCATGCCTTTCGGCTTGAAAAACTCCGGACAGACATTCCAGCGCTTTATTAACGGCGTTTTGCACGGCCTCGACTTCTGTCATGCGTACCTCGACGATCTACTCATCGCAAGCAGCACACCAGATCAACATGAGGTGCATCTGCGATCCGTGTTTCAGCGCCTGGCAGAGCATGGAATACTGGTGAACACGGACAAGTCTGAGTTTGGGGTGCACAAGCTGACGTTTCTTGGTCACGTCATCTCGAGCTCCGGAATTAAACCTCATCCAGACAAGGTTAAGCTGTCGAGCAGTTCCCACAACCCAACACTAAACGTCAGCTCCGTGAGTTCCTTGGTCTCGTGAACTACTACCGCCGTTTCATCCCCCAGTGTGCCACTATTCTACAGCCTCTCCACCTCCTGCTGTCGACACACGAAGGTGCCGCTAAGGATACAAAGGATGCCGCTAAGGAGCTCTACTGGACGGAGGGCGCCCAAGCGGCCTTCCAAGAGATCAAGAGACGTCTTGCCGACGCCACGCTTCTCACTTACCCGCAACCGGGAGTTCCGCAGTGCGTCATGGTCGACGCATCGAACGTAGCTGTGGGTGCCGCACTTCAACAACTCATCAAAGGAGTGTGGTGACCAATCGCTTTCTTTTCCCGTAAACTGACATCCACCGAACAGCGGTACAGAACCTTAGGGCGCGAACTGCTGGCCGTCTACGCGACAATCCGGCACTTTCGGCATTACCTAGAAGGTACCGAATTCTTTGTCTTGACGGACCACAAGCCTCTCATGTATGCCTTGCGTTCACTGAATGCTGAGGGGGGGCCCCCATACAGCCCGCGAACTGCGGCAGATGTCATACATATCTGAATTTACCACGGAGATCCGCCACATCAAAGGAGTCGACAACGCTGTCGCCGATGCCCTTTCGCGCAGCCCGGTCAGCGCCATAACCTGTCCCACAGGAATAGATCTCAGCAAAATGGCGGCTGCTCAACGGGATGACGACGAATTGCGCCGCCTACAAGAAACGTCGACGTCACTAAACCTGCAGTGGTTATCCTTGCCAGGTACAGAAGGGCTTTGCTGCGACACGTCTACTAGCAAGCCACGACCATTTGTGCCCGTGCACTTCCGTCGCGAGGTATTTGCATCGCTACAGGAGATGTCACACCCGGGAATCCGAGCTACGCAAAAGCTCCTAACGGCACGTTTCGTATGGCCCGGCATCAACCGCGATTCCCGACAATGGACACGTGAGTGTCTCGCATGCCAGCGCTCCAAGGTACAGCGTCACACCGTGACACCGTTGGAGACGTTTCCCGGGCCAGATGCTCGATTCGACCGCATACACGTGGACAACGTCGGGCCGTTGCCACCCTGTCAGGGCCAAATGTATCTGCTAACTTGTGTTGACCGTTTCACGCGTTGGGCAGAGGCTGTTCCCATGCCAGACATCACAGCCGAAACTGTTGCCCGTGCTTTCGTCAGTCACTGGCTCTGTCGCTTTGGCGTGCCATCATCCATTACAACCGACAGAGGAAGCCAATTCGAGTCCGCATTATTCGCCAGTCTAACAAAGCTCATCGGTGCTTCGCGCATCAGAACGACTGCCTACCATCCGATAAGTAATGGAATGGTTGAGCGATTCCACCGACAGTTGAAAGCCGCACTCATGGCAAGCGAAGAACACTCCTGGGTCGAAGCACTGCCCATTGTACTCTGGGGCATTCGCACTGCTTTCAAGGCGGACGTCGGCTGCAGCGCTGCAGAACTTGTCTACGGCACAACCCTGCGTCTGCCTGGCGAGTTCTTTGTGCCTGACCAACAACAAACCCACATTCCTGCTGGCGACCACGCATCTCGCCTACGTCACATCATGACAAAACTTCGACCGACACCTCCACGACAGCCCACAGAAAGCATATATGTGAGCAGCGAACTCGAGTCGTGTAGCCACATCTTTCTGCGCAACGATGTAGTACGAAGATCACTACAAGCACCGTACGACGGACCCTTCAGAGTTCTCCGCCACGGGAGAAAAACGATGACCATCGAAAGGCATGGCCGCCAGGAAGTGGTGTCAATGGACAGAGTTAAGCCGGCACACATGGAGACCAACCAGTCCACGACAGCAACCTCCGCCCTTCCACCTGAAACCTGCCGAACAGCACCACATCCCACACCAGCGACGGACGCCCCAGTGACTGAAAAATATCACACACGCAGTGGAAGACGGACAGGTGCGCCAAATCGCCTCAACCTGTAGCCGCGTTTCATTTCGCTCGTGCTCTCACTAGGGGGGGAGTACTGTGGTGAACTCTAAATGCGCCGCTGTGCAGCCGTGGCGCTGCCAGCGTGAGGGAGAACGACATTCCCTTTCCTCCCTCTGCGCCGTAACAAAGGCACGAAGGAGGCGCGGAGAGGGAGAGAAGGAAAACCAGTTCGCCGAGAAATAAAGCCAGTTGGTACCGAGACTCAACAACACGCCTCGTCTCTGCGTCGCTCACGCGTACCAAAATTCAAGCAGCCGCCCACGGTGTTAGCCGTTCAGCCGCCTTTGCAACGTTTACACGTGCTGGCTCGCGCGTGGTAGTGAAGGTTAACGTCCGTTTACCGACCATTTCCATCATGACTCACCATGTGCCATTCTAATTCTGCCTTTCGTTATTCGTCACAGACATGCTGTCTGTTGCAGTAGCAGAAGTAGAACTTTGTGCCATGCTCTTGGTGCACAAACGTGAAATGGTTGTGCCCGTTTCTTTTTCAGCGTACTAACCATTTCCTTTCCAATTTCTTCTTTCGGGAATGACAGGAGTTGAGAGACACCATATTCCGTGACGTGACTGTCTGACCGGTTAAAACTAACACGCTAAACCAGACGAGGCCCCATTCGTGCACATACGTTCGCCAGTCGAAACGCCTGCCGCCCAAATGCTAGCCTATTTGAAATAGCTTATCCTTGTTCATCGTGTTCTTATTTACACAACTTATATTGTCCAGATGGGCAAGAAGTGCTTTGTGCCGCGATACATCTCGGGCTACAAATCGTGCATGGAGAAAGTTTGCTTTTTCGCTGCTCCGAAGGATATAGTGACCGCTTGAAAATGTGGCCACTGCTATTCCACGAAGGATCGCGAGTTGCAAACAACAGATTTTGTTTGTGAAAAACATTTTGATGCGCGATTTGTCAAAATCATGGGAAGCGTTATTTAAAAGGAAGAGTTCTTGTGAGGAAACACTCTTTCGTATCATTTGGCCGCACTCGATCTATAGCAGCTTTTCCAGGCAAAAATATGTAAAATTCGTAGATCGTGCCAATACTGTGATAAAATTCTTGGCGCACCATACCGTATACGTCTTGCAGTCTATTTATTTTGAATATGTCCAAGAGCGGCTTCATAGTCATCGGCCACAAGCTGTCGCCCACTTCATTGCATTCTCTTTTAATCCTGTATTTTCCGACGTGGGAGCGGCGCGTCTAGTGCACGCCCCGAAAGAACTAAATAGTTATTTTGTTCCATTACATCAAAGCATCCGTCTTCTCGCAAATGTTTACAGAATTTGCAAATAAGCGGTTCGTTGTAAAAGATTCTGAAGGCTCACTTGATCTCATGTGCGAAATGGCCCTTAACATGATACCTGCTCTTTATATGATGCTGACCGCAAATACATTAATTAATCTTTCGTGGGCAAATGAAGGGTGAATTTAACACGCGTCACGCAACTGCAGATTTACTTTTGCAGACAAAATGCAGGCACGATCGGCCACGGTGTTGCCGAGGCCGAAGGTGGTGTTTATGAGCTTCATGCCGCATGCCGAGCCGTCATGCATAAAACACTACGAAGTCTTTATATCTAACCTATGTATATGATATTACAATACCACACAATCCTCACAGGGCCTTGCGATATCGCTAAACACGCGAATATTAGAAGAGTCATCGAATATTAGAAGCGTCAGGTGTGCGCTGGTATAGCCAGATGGATGGATGGATGGATGCTATGAGCATCCATCCATCCATCCTTTGTAACGGGGCGGTGACATCCTGCCACCAGGCTCGAAGAAAAAAAGAAAAAAAAACTTCGTTGTTTTATGCTGGCCTAATACCTTATTTACATTGATTAAATCTATGTTATTATACCAAAAAACTATAAATTCACGGTCTATCTCTCTGCCTCTTAAGGCAGAATGACCCTATTTCTCCCCCCATTATTTATTTTTGTTCTTTCTCTACTTTTCTGCCACCAATACTCTAACCGTCTCTTACTTATTTCTATCGCGGACGTGTTCAGCTTTCCATTGTTGTCCCTAAAACCCAAGGCTTCATGTGCACTCGTGCCCACACGTATACCTGGGTGAATATCGCCACATTCAATCAGTACATGTTCCATCGTTTCCTTAGTTCCTCCGCAGCATGTACATTGTTCTTCTTCGTTACTGAATCTCGCTTTATAACTACGCGTTCTAAGGCAGCCCGACCTTGCTTCAAACAGTAAAGCGCTTCCCCTTGAATTATCATAAAACCTTTCCCTCCTTATTTCGTTTTTTTCCCTTTCGGTAGTTACTCAGAGCCGGCTTCTTTTCCATCGCTGCCATCCAATAAGTCCTCTCCACCTGTCTGACCTTCCGCTTAATGCTCCTTGTTGCCATATCGCCCGCACTGCTAGCCGTATATTTACTGGTGAGCCTCCTAGTTCTTTTTCTCCACTGCGTGTCAACGCTTTTTCTATACAAATACCTGAAAACCTTCTCTGCCCATCTACTCTTCTTCATTTTCCTCAGCCTCTCTTCGAATCTCATTTTGCTCTGAGCTTCCCGCACCTCAAAGCCTGTCCATCCCATATCACCCTTTACAGCCTCATTTGTCGTCTTCCCGTGAGCACCCAACGCGAGGCGGCCCACCGTCCTTTGATTTACATCCATTCCTGATTGTACCTCTGACTTCATGCAAACCACTGAGTTCCCAAATGTAAGCCCCGGGACCATCACACCCTTCCACAGCCCTCGAAGCACCTCGTACCTATTGTATCCCCATAAAGCTCTGTGCTTCATAATTGCAGCACTCCTCTTTCCCTTTGCTACCGCTGCTTTCTCTTGTACCTCCATATATCTATCCCCCTCATTTACCCATACTCCGAGGTACTTGTACTCGCTTACCCTCGGTATTTTTTGGCCCTGTATGAAGACCGCATGGTCTTCGTGATCATTGAATACATTCAATCCAAATTTTGTTGCACTAAATCCTAGTCCTAAAGCCTCACATTCCCTTCCGCATATATCTGCCAGTCGCTGTATATCATCTTGACTGTCCGCAAATAAGACAATATCATCAGCATAAAATAGACCTGGAAGCTTCTGCTCAACCATCGTGCCGACCTGTTTGTGTGACAAATTAAATCCAATGTTGCTACCTTCTAGCGCTTTTTCCATCCTCACCATGTACAGCATGAATAACAGCGGGGACAAAGGGCATCCCTGTCACAGCCCCTTGCTGATTTCAACGCTGTCCTTGCTACTTATTCCTTCCCATTCTATACAAACTGTATTTTCTCGGTATATTTCCCTCAAAAGCTGTATACAGTCGTCACCTATGCCCACTTCTTTCAGTATATCCCACAAAATTTCCTGATTAACGTTGTCATACGCCCCGGTAATATCTAGATAAGCTACGTATAGGGGCCTGTTTTCTATGTTCGATATTTCTATACACTGGGTAAGAACAAACAGATTATCGTCTAACCGCCTGTCGATTCGAAATCCATTCTGAAGTTCTCCCAAAATATCATTTTGTTCTACCCACGCTTCTATTTTTAATTTTACTGCCTGCATCGCCAACCTGTATAGCACCGATGTAATGGTTAGCGGTCTATACGAGCGAATGTTATCCTTTTCTCCCCTGCCTTTATAGATTAGGTAAGTTCATTCTACTTTTTCGCCAACTGTCTGGTATTTCCCTCTCCTGTAAGCACTTTTCTACGGCTTTCAGCAGTGCTTCTTTAGTGTTATGTCCGAGTTCGTTAATGAGGCTGACGGGAACCCCATCCAAGCCCGCTGTAGTGCGCCTAGGAATTTTTCCTTCGGCTTTCTTCCAATTGAAATTCTCTAGTACTACACCTTCGTTGGTTGCACTCTTTTGCGCACTTTTACTCACCGGGGGAATCCCCTGGGCGACCTTTTTAAACGAATCGGCTGTTATCTTTCGGATGTAACCTAGCGCTTCATACCCTTCCAATTGATTTCCTCCTTAATCTACCATATGCTGTTGCATTGTGACAGACTTCCTACCCAGCGCTTTTAGGTGGCTCCAAAATATCCTAGGCGCGGCCTTCTTCTTTTCGCGAATCTGTCATCCAGCGTTCACTTTCACCTTTAATTTTTGCCTCGACTAATTTCTGCACAATGGATTTTTGCTCTAAATATATTTCCCATATTTGGTTGACTTCGTCCTGTGGCCGCTTCTCCTTTTTTGCTTGGCTGTGCTCCCGTGATGCCTCACGTCGCTTCTCGATCGCCTCCCGGATTTCTTTGTTCCACCAACTTTTTGGCTTTCTCTTTCCTTTCCAACAAATAGTTTTCTTCTCTTTTTCCATTTCTTTTGTGATTATATGTAGCAGCTCACTATACTTCCAGTCTTTACCTAGTAGGTCGTCTACTTTTTCCTCGACTCTTGCGGCTATATTTGTTATTTGTTTGTCATTTAGATACAAGCTGCCAAACTTTGATTCTATGTTCTTATTATCAGTTTTATATCCCATTTGTAATATTATGCGTTTATGATCACTACCCAAGATGTTAATGCCTTCCTCGTCTAATCTCATCTCTCTAAGTTTGTCATATATTCCTTCTGTCATGAGACAATAATCAATGCTCGATTGCCGGTTTCCGACTTCCCACGTGATCTTCCCTTCACACTTAGGCCACACGTTAACTATCTCAAGACTATGTTGCTCGCAGAGATCCAGCAATAACTTGCCATTGGTGTCTGAATATCCGTCAAGGTCATGAATGTGAGCGTTCATGTCCCCTAGAAGGATTATTTCGGCATCAGGACCAAATTCTTTAATATCGGTGCTTATGCATTTCACTATCTCCAGATTCTATTCTCTGCAGTTATTCCCCGTCCACAAGGAAGCTACACCTAGCCACGTTTTCTTTCCACCTACTGTGCCCGAAACCCACATGTGCTCTGAACACGTTTGTTTCACTCTATCCAATTTTGTTCTGCTATGGATCAGCATTCCAACACCCCCACCTCTCCTTTCTGATGTGATCCTGTTACATCCTTCCCAAATATAATTGTCAATATGTGGTGGCTCTTCCTAGTCTCTAAGGTGTGTTTCTGTAACCGCATAAACACCTATCTGTTCCTTGCTTAACTGCTCCTCAATCTCTAACCATTTTGCCTTTTTTCTGCCACCCTGCATGTTTATGTAACTAATTGCAACACGCGCCTTCTCCCTCCTTTTACCTTTTCTCTGGTTTTTCGCTATACTGCCTGTCAAAGAGTCCCCCTGGTTGTTTTCCTCATTACAAGCTACCCTGGGCACCGAAGGGCCCGCGTGCCCCCCAAAAAAGCTACTGCGCGACCTGCAAGTCGCCAACCCACCTCATGACCAAGCCTCTTATCGAAGTGAATTCTGTCTCTTTGGAAACCGCCCCACCTGTGCACCTCCCTGTTTATATCCACTACCTCGAAGCCCTTCTCTCGACTAATTCGCCATATCTCTTTGTTTGCGTCGACAACCGCTCTTTGCAAGTTGATATTCCTCACTGGCCACCGTCCCGCGCGCGCCTCCTTTCGGCAAGAAAGGGAAAGAGGTCCCCGATTTCTCCTCATTCCAATGCGCCGTCGCTCCACCTAAACTATTCTAACACCGTGATCTCAGCTTAAGTACCGTTCATCGGCAGCGCTCGCGCGCTTTCACCCGCGCATGGAGCACACGACGCGCGGGGTGATGTAATCGCGATTTGGACTTGATAGGGAAGATCATGGCGAAAGCAAAAAATTCGCCTGATGTGTCTATATAATTGCTATCGCAAAAGAAAAAGCAACAGAGCTGCGGGCTAAGATCGCATGAAAGCACGGCAACAGCCTGAATTACGGCACATCCGATTATGGTGGACGCGTTACTGTTTTCCGACATCGCGCGCCGAATCGAGCAAATGGGACCCGTGCTGGTGTCGCGAATTTCGGTCGCCGCTATGCCTTGGCTCTGAAAAGTTTTGTAATTCGGCTTTGTAGCAAACATCCACGTGGTGTGGTTGGTAATTGCGAGCTGCAGCCCCCAAAAATATATCGGTCGACTGCCTAAAACTTGTTTCAGCAGTGCCCTCATCTGAAAAAAAAAAAAAAAAAGCTTTCACTTGCTGAGAATGGGCCCGTTAGTTACGCTAGCTCTCGCCTCTAAGTTTATTCTATTCTTCACGGAGTCCTAAATAACGTCTTCGAAGCTCGGGATCATAGCGAGTGACCTCTCCGATAACAGCCAACAAGCGTCGTCGTCTTTCTCGCCGATCGGGATGGCTTGCCAGATACCAGCCTTGTCGAAGACATCCGCTTCCTGAACGATCGCGATCGCTTGCGAGATAACTCAAGCGCATTACATCTAGTGCTACCGCTTCTACAACTAATCATGCTTGTTACTTGACACGCGGCGATAACAAACACCATATCGGGCGCTAACGCACAGCACGCGCGAGAAAGAATACAGAACTACACCGCGTAGTCACAGAACACCCTGACAACATTGCGCGATACGATGTGTCGTGGTTCATGGTTCCCGCATGTCGCGCATTAGCCGGATTCTCTCCCACTTCACCGCTCCGAAGACGATGACAGCATCGAGGTGCGCCACTTCCCCGCAGCCGCAGCAGCCGTTTGATTTGAAAAATGCGTTCACAAAATATCGAGCCAGCACTACCGCGACTTTCGTTGCCTTTCAATAAAGTTACTGTGGATTTTCCCTGATGGAAGCACAATTTCCCTGAGAATTTCCAGACTACCCAAAATCCCTGAGAATTCCCGGTTTTCCCGGTCGGTAGACACCCTGCTTCTAATATGTCACAATGATACCTGGTGAAATTCCAGATCACAAAGCGTTAATGTGGTCGAGTTATTTCATTTTTCTTCCGACTGTGCTTTTGGGCCGCATAACCACAGGCCGCCCATAGGCGGGCAATACCGACTCCCGACGCCGCAACGTTGTGGTCACGAGTAAGTGTAGGCCGTACCTAGCCAGGAAAAAATTCACTTAAAATCCTGCCTATCTTGCGTCACGCCTATTCAGGGGGCCCCGTAGAAATGTGCCGCTTGCTCTTGGCGCCGCATATGGAGTCGCCTAACGAACGGTCTAGCGGCGGCCAAAATTTGGCTGGATTTCCTGCCTGCACGCATGGATTCTAGCCAGGATTTGATTTAGAGTGTAGGTGTTGAAGGCTGCATTTGGAGGGCAACAGGTATCGTAGTTAAAAGGTTTGCATACGTCAAAAAAGTGTGGCTGTAATCTTCCAATGCTGTATTTGGCAACATCTCTAATAAGATTGCTTACTAATGCACCCAACGCGTATGCAACGGCTGCTCGGTATATTTCATAAGCACAATATTTCCAATTGCGCACACCTCCATCTTCATCTTTCTTGAAAGAACACCATATAATCATTGATACTATGATGGCACTCAAACCTATACCTCCAGAGTAGAGTGCAATTGCAGAAATTGTACTACATATATAAGGATACAACAAGGTTAAAACGTGGCAGAAGCAGCCTCGTTTGAAAGGTATTGCTATGGTATAAAATTAGAATACGGATATTCCCAATACTGCCAAACACATGCAATGCATGGCAATTATTCCGTAAATTGGAATATTCATTTTCTTTTTCGGCGTTTGCCAAGGGGAAAAGCCGATTTCCTCTCAAAAGACACACATGTTTAGTTTTCAATTTTCTTACATCTCTGGAACGCAACTTTTTTTCCGTTTTTAAAAAAGTCATAAATTATGTGACCTTGAGTAGGCACGCGAGTTTCACTTGATACCTCACGTACACTTTTCCTTAAAAATAATAAGAAAAATGGCAGCCAATGAAACTGCAGTTATGGAAAACTTAATACATGTGGCCTTAAGACTTTAGTAACAAGCACGCTCGATTCACGTAATATATGACGCAGGGGTGAAAGCGGGCTTGAGCGTTTTGGAGCAGCTCAGGGAGCAGGAATAATGTTGTTTTGGAGCAGCTTTGGAGCACCAAAATGTGTGTTTTGGAGCAATGCAAGTTAGTTTTGGAGCAGAATTGTGGGGTCAAACATCATTGTTGTTTAATTTTTATTTCTGGTAAACGCAAGAAATTCCAACGATTTTAGAAAACATTTAAACAAATGATATATTACACACACGCGCGTACATGTTATCATTAAAACATCACAGCTGTGATAAAGCAATGACTCAGGAAAACGAGATAAGCGATGTTTTGAATAGCTGCACTTGACTAGACTGACAATGAAAAACGTTCATGGTAATGAACGTTTTTCAGCAGCGGCGTTCTTGCGCCGCGTTTGCCCGGTTGCATTTTCGTCAAAACTCTACGCCTGCTTCAAAAAGTTCCTTCGAAATGCGCGCAGGTCGGCGCCGTCTGGAGGCATTGGAAGAAACCAAACAAACACGCGTCTGCACCCTAAACTCCACTTCTCGGACGAGCGGGCGATGCGCCGCGAGAGGCGTTTTCTTTTCTACTTCGAGGTAGGAAGACGCGGCGGCGCGATTTTTGAGATAGCGTTCATCAAAAATGACGCGGGCGACCCTCGGACCACGCATCAGTCGCGCAGATATCAAGCCATTCGGGACGCAACAGCGCGATTTCGCGAAGGCGTTCGTCAAAAAACGCACGCGTCCCTCCAAACGTGCCTAAATCGCGCCAGAAATTGCGCCACGCGCTTCCACCTTTTCCCTTCAAGTTCCAAGATTTGTCAATTATTGGTGTCGGTTATATGCACGCAAATATGGCACTTGAGGTGCAATGATACTAGATGTCGCAAGTGCACAATTTGTATCCCGTGGTTCTGTTTTCGTACTACCTCACATTCGTCTTTTCAGTAATAAACGTTCCAAGTGTATATCTTCTTCTTTTTTGTATATTTCTTCACTCGCCACCTCATGTACCAAGCCACACACAGCCACGGCGGCGAGCGGCATGTCATGTGCTGCGGATGGTACGAGCTACAGCGTACTCGACCACGAGCCGAGCGTAGGTTCTGACGAGCCAAAATCGAACAACGCGACCGATCGCACTAGCGAGACTAAGCTCGTCGCTGCACGAGCGCGTTTACATGCTGCATTTATAACGTCTAAGGGCTTGTGTGCAATGAAACAAATTCTGCACATAGAGAGGCATGCTCTCGCTAAAAAAAAATGAGTTTCAGAAATGGTCCAACCGACTTACACAAACCGAAGCCCTGTGAGTGATTTCGCAGTTGGTAGTGGCTTCATTGACCGCAAACGGATAAAACAAATTTTTCGTTTACATGCAGACTTATGAAACAAAATCCATATTACACATACAGATATACAGTGGTTTCCTTAATGCAAAGTTTCTAATAATGGTCGCGCGTTTACGTTCGCGGCAGCTGCTCGCACTATCTTCAAGGCTTCACATCAAATTAAATATTCGCAGTAAATAGAAGCTTTTCGACCTTATGAAGCGTCAACGCACTTTTATTCATGTTCGCAATCCCAGGCCACGATGACAACAACCGCCTCGTGCGCGCAGCGCGCCAAAAAACTACGCTGCCGCCGGCGTCAAAATCGAAATATGGCTGCACAACTCACTTTCTTGTTCGCTAGGTTTTTCGCGCCTTCCACAAGGTCGCGAGAGCGCGCCAAGTGATGTCATGATGATATAATGATATAAGCTCGCTTGGGCGCGCCATGACACGGATGACAGCGGCACATGAAGGCACCAAACGTAGCCTCGGTGATCGGTTCCGGAAGCGCACCGGAGCCCATTGCGGAGGCCGCGCACCAAAGACCGCTTGGGAGCAGTTTCGGCGCAATAATGAGTTTTGGAGCAGGATGGCGCAGCAGAAGCGCATTGGCGCAGCGTGGCGCAAATGGCGCAGCACTTCCACTCCTGATGACGCCATATTTTTAATAAATAAGAAAAACACGTGATTATCATGATTATCACGTCAACTTTTTAATAGCAGCTCATTTGCCATGGTGTATATTTTTTCCTGTTCTAGATAATTGTTCACGTGCTCAAGCATTATCTTTTTTTATCTATTGTTCTCAGTAATTAGCAGCCAATGAAAAAGTAGGAGTGAAAGCACCTAGACCTAGACTACCGTTTATTAACGAGTTTCGAGTACAACAGATTCGAAGCCCCGCCTACTTTTTCCTGTATATAAATCCTAACTTTCAACGGTTCCGTGTCATTCAAGCTTTGGATCTCGGAGCTTCAACATCTGGACAACGGACTCCTTTGAACAACATACATCATGTTGCGCGAAAAAGACAACACGGACACACAGAACCACAAACCACAGGTGCTACTAACAACTTGAATAGAAATTCAAGGTACACACAATATATATCCTTCTGTCTTGCGGCAAGTGCTACGTAGGGTAAACCGGTCGCTGCGTCAATGACAGAATGAGGGAGCACGCGAATAATTTGAACAAGGACCTGAACGCGCACCTTTCTGCGCATCGCAAAGCCTGCGCATGTGCTCCAAGGTTTCGCGATATCAAGATCCTTGGTAGGAGTAGAGATAGAACGGCACGAGAACTATTGGAAGCCTTTTTTATCAAGCAAAGTGGTAGTGATTGCGTTAGTCAGACGTCTGTTGTCTTCTTTGCCGTAGAACATGCGTTTTTCAGTCGAACTGTTGTGTATTCTGCCTACCCCCCCCTATAGCCTGACGGATGTCACGTTTGCGCTTGCGCGTTTGGAACGCATGTATATTCTGTGTACCTTGAACTTTTCCGTTGTGTCTTTTTCGTGCTACATGATGTCTATTAGCAAGCACCAGCTAGCCCAACAAGTCCTTCCTTCGAACAAGCGGCGCTGGGCCCCCTGAGACTCTTGGTAAGGAAATTTTTCTCTCATTTGAAAGTTTTAACTTAGTCTCTGCATGCGTACGTAACCTAGAAAAACAAATGTATGGAAGCTTTTTTTTCTTCAGTTAGTCATGTAACAGACTTTTCATGCATCATACATTTGCATAAAAAAACTTGGAAAAGAATTATGTCTTTTGGACTTGAAAAAAATATGTTCTTCCGACTTTGAAAAAGGGTATTTTTGGACATTCTAACGCTAAACATGTAACTTGGACTCTCCATGCACGCATACACTTTCGTAAAAACTTTCTCGCAAGAAACGCCCCTTTTTAGCAATGTTTCTGTGCATACTCTTTTTTTTCCTTTTTTTTTTGATAGCAAGACACCATACCTACTGCGTGTCTGGTTGTACCCCGACCAACAAGGTAAACAAAAGACCAAAGGACCGAATGAGCTTCGCAAGGCCTCATTGGCAGTTCAGAGGGCTGTACCACTTCGCGGCTCCACCGGCTGCCGAAAGACAAAATTAAGGTTATGAGACCCCGAGGGGGAATGAACGAGGCGAGAGTCGACCACGTGGTACTTGCCCGAGCAATCACTATGGTGGCAGCGCTAACCGAGCAGCAGGACAGAGAGGACACGATGTGCCCCAACAAGATGCAGAACATCCTGATCATATCCACGCAGCACCAGAGCAATGCAGCAGCGTACGCCAAAGTGCTGAAAATCCACACGAGCACCAGAGCCGCATACATGGCGCCACCGGACAAAACCAACAAGGGGGTCATCAAGAATGTCGACCGATCCCTGGACGAGGCAACCCTCCATAGTCGATTCTCGAAACCCCACTACCATAGAGGCAAAGGAAATCAAGAACACCAGGGTGGTCGCGATCCTCTTTGAGGGAGTGCGGGTGTTGAGTAACGTCGAGTGCGGGACCGCGATAGTGCACTGCTCACTGTACAAGCGACAAATAGACGTGTGCCGAGCGTGCGAGGGAATCCGCCAGAGCCGACGTTTGCCGCCACACCAATGAAGAAAGCACCGAATGCCACTACCGCGGTGAAGCACTGCGGCGAAGCACCGCAGAGAGACAGCAACGGCGAACATACTGCAGTGATGCTACCGAGGACTTCTGATTTGGAGCAATTTTTGGAGCAGCAAAATTTCCGTTTTGGAGCACTTTGGAGCAGCAAAATTTTCATCTTGGAGCACTTTGGAGCAGATAATTTTGCATCTGGGAGCACTTTGGAGCAGCGAATTTTACATCCTGGAGTGCAATGCAGAAGCGTATTCCATTAACATTCAAGCACCTGAGCATTATTATGGGGCTCTTATGAAGGCTAGAAATATTTCGATTCATTGCAAATCTCATGGAAAAAATCATCTCAGGAGCATAGGCGTGCGCAAAGGGGGGCCAGGGGGGGGCGCCCCCCCTATTCACCTAAGAGGGGGGGGGGGCGCGAAATCTGCCCCGTACACTGACCCTTGCAATAGCAATTATATAAACACTCTCGGCGGATTTTCGCCGTCACCGTTGCCGTAAGTTTCCGTATAAACTCCAAATTAATAACATCACCACGCGCATTCTAGCCGCGGGTAAAAGCTCGCGAGCGCTGGCGACGAACGCGGCTGAAGCAGAGATTAAACTAGCCGGCCGTCTGTCTCAGCCGCGCGGACAGCGCATGAGAACATCCCGCGTCCGGGCCTGTCGTCGATTGCTCATCAAACAGAGAGGAAACGCCCCGCCCGTCTTTCGTAAGGAGCATGAAGGGACGCCAGGGGAGCGTAAGGGGGGGGGGGCGCATCTTTCGAAGGACGCAGTCGCTTGCGCGCGCGCTATCTCAAGGCATCAGGAGACGACTCGTAAACTTGCTGTGCCCTCAACGCTTACTTCGCGTTTAGAGAACTCAGAGCAAGAAAACGCTTCGGTTCCTGGAGGGGCCATATTCCCTTAAACCAGCGTTTTGTTGAGTTACGCGAGATCGGATCCAAAAGAGTTAGCTGCTAGTCTTACTTCGTTTCGCAATACAATTTTTTTGGTTTCGCATTTTAACCGTTAGCTATTGACCCCCGAAAGCGAGGGGCGGACGTGTAACATGGCGTAGCCGCCACACTGTGGGCCGTCAGCGACGGGCCCGCTACTGACAGCTGCGCATTTGCGGCTGCTCCGACCACGAGATATGATTGTACTAACGAGATGACATTTTTAAAAAAGCAAGCAAAAAAATCGAATTGGAACCCTAGCACATGAGCTCGAAAGGGCAGGGCCTTTTAGGGGGTATTTACCGCAGAGTGATTACAAACTCGGACGTGCTGGCGGAAGGAATTACGAAAAAGCTGTTCTGGATGAAGATCCATGGATAAAGTATATCTGAGGAAAAGTGTGAACGCGTTTCCACCGTTCGCGTGCTCTTCCATAAACGCTAAAGCAAGGAAAATTCGATATTGCCCCATATATCTACTGCGAGCGCTCCCAGATTTCATTCCGCGATGTCCGGAAACAGAAGTGACAGACATTTTAGCGGCACTCATGTGGTTATTACTGAACATTGCTTTCCTTACATGCCGTGCGACGCTTGAAACGAGCTATCAGCAGCATTACTGGAACAGACGACGTCCGCCGATAAATCGCCGTCGCACTTTCTCGCTACCGATAGGCCTAGACGTCACGAGCCTTTGCGGAGAGCGCGTTTTGCTGTCGAGCCGACTTGCAGAACAGAAGCTGCGTCGGCACCGTGCATGGCATCGTGGCTTACTCGGAACGCACGCGCGAGCGCTATTTATTCAGCGGAATAATTCTTAGTCCATGACTGACTTTATTGGCAGCCCCAATATCGAGCTGCACATGTTCTGACGCGCCGGCGGTGCGATTTTCGGTAATAGACGCCCCCAAACTCGAGACTTTGGCGCTGTTTGGCGCAAATTTCGTCGATATTATCAGGATGGCGCAGTAAATACAATTTGGCGCACTTTGGCGCACGAGTGGAATCACTGATACTGCAAACCGCGCAGCAACTACGCAACGACGGGCACCTCATCGGAGACCACGCCTGCAAACGGCGCCTCCACATCCCTTCAGTCGTTCGAAGACGAATTCAAGAGAAGCAGCAGCAGAGCCACCATCAGCACCTGACCTTCCAGGATCCAGCGACCACTGGAGGAGGGAAGGGCGGAAGCCCAGGGGTGCAGCCGGGGCCGATGACGCGAGATCAGGAAGGCGTTCGCGGGGGCAATACAGGTCCCAGGCCGGTCCCGCTCCACAGTCCACTCCCGTTCACATTTAAGGGCCCGCTCTCGCTCAAGAGTGCGATCGGCATTCTCGCAGCCGATCCAGGAAACCATGCGGGCAGACGAGGTCGAGGGCACGGCACGAAGCACAGCAAACAAGCAGTCAGGCAAGGCAGAGCCCGAGCATGTTCCTCACCCACGCCTACACACTCTTGAACAAGAAAACAGGGCCCTCAAGCAGGAGTGGCCAAGCTCCAGGCCACATTAGCTAGAATAGAAAGCAGCATGAAAGGTATCACGCGCACACAAACGGCACAAACACCACGGATGCAAAGGCACTACATAACGCACGTAAGTGAAAGGCGGAAACGCGCGTACTCAAAACGCCATGCTCGAGGGCAGCGAAGGTAGCGCCCCACCCCAGAAGGACGTCAAGGCAAAAAAAGCACACAAAAGCGGACGATAACACCAGCCTGGCCAGCTTCATGAATGAGGTCCGGGAGATGTTCAGACAGATCAGCAGCCTGCAGGCTAGAATAAAACAACGACAGGTGTTAGGTTTCGCCGCTCATAAGTCGATCGTGGAGACGGGACGGCGCGGCACTGTACGTCGCACAAAGCTTCTTTCTCGGCCCTCTCTCTGCCTGTCTTTGGCTGTGCAATTATCAATAGAAAGCAAATGGCTTCCTTTGAACAGCTTGTCTACCCCGATGGCCAGCATGGGTTGCGGTCAAGCGACCGTTCTCAGAGGTCGGCAGCCCGAATGTGTGGGAAAATGAGGAGGGCAAACGTCTCCTGCTCTATGCCGTCGCCCAAGGCGACAGTATGCGTGACCCCAACAACGATCGGCATGCGCTTTCGGCGCGCCGACTGTAAAGCAGGGTTGAGTCGCAACAATGCACGGTCCTAATGCGGGAAAGGTGAAGACACGCAAATTGTTTCCCGGAACCGTCTTTACGACTGGCGCCGTGGGCTCAACTCAATGAGTATGGAGAAATGGCGTGAATGCACCAGGGCTAAGATACAGGTGTATTTCCCTGAGAGCGTGGGATAAAGAGAGGGAGAGCTATGATGGGAAAGAGTGCCAAAACGCTTGTCTGCACTGTAAAGACAGTGCTGTCGAGATTAGGGACAGCCCAGTAGGGAGTGGCTTAACTTGAGGATAAACGGATTGGATAAGGGAATATTTAGGCGGACCACCAGTGGCCACCTCCCCTTTTCTTTGTTTACCGCAAGGTACTTAAGACTGGACGGAATTCGTTTCCCTTCAGTCTAGGCTGTAATCACTTAACTGATAGATAAGTAAGACTCCGTACGATGCAACTTTCGTCTGGGCCGTAACCACTCGGTGGTCGAACAGTGAGACTCGGTTCTTCGTATGTAGTAACAGTGTACTAGGCTCTAACTTTAGAAAAGTTAAGTAGAAGAGCAAGATGCTGTTGATGTCTATGTTATCATCAGTGTGCTTCGGCAAGATGTACATATGACTGTAAATATTTCGCTACAATATACCTTCAAGTTTTTATTACCTTCAACCTGCCTCCTGCTTCATCGACGTCGATCATCTCCTTGACGGGACTTCAACCCACATCAAGGAGAAAACGAACAAGGAAGAAACATAACTACAGGCTTGATAGGGTCGAGAGGACCGTGGAAGAGCGCTCAGGGAGGCAAGCAATGTTAATGCCCCGGCAGCCAGGCCCCCGAGCTGCCCTCCCCCCCTGGTAGGAGCACAGCACCCACTAAGGCATCAAAATGCAATGAGTAACATGAATGCAGGGTGTCTACCGAGTTGACATTTCTAAATTCCCCGAGTTTTCCAGGTTTTCCCTGTGTTTTTGCTAAAATTCCTTGAGTGAAACAGAACTTTCTTTTATGTCAAGATGGGTAGACACTATGCCGCTCGATGATGTCACTCTCTAGTACGCACTTTTAAAAATAAAAATGACAATCCCATTTGAATAGTACAACGAACAGTTAAGCCCCAATACAGCGAAGTTGGTAAAAGCGGCAATTTACTTCGTTATATCGAAACTTCGTTAAATGAAATTCGACTTTCATGCAAGGCATAGTTACGAAGGATTCATATTAAACTGAAGATGCCACAACAATGCTCGACTAATACGGCAACATAAAAAAGTTTTGTTGTTTTTTTTTGCGAGAAAAAAATTCGTTAAGCCTGAGGTGCAGCAATCACAATTAGATGTCTTGCCAGAGCATCCCGTGTAAAAACGAAAGAAATGCAGGTTTAATGCACTCTGCTGCAGTGAC
The DNA here is from genome assembly GCF_013339695.2 of Rhipicephalus sanguineus. Lineage (NCBI taxonomy): Eukaryota > Metazoa > Arthropoda > Arachnida > Ixodida > Ixodidae > Rhipicephalus > Rhipicephalus sanguineus. Next base: position 112,505,424 of record NC_051186.1, on the reverse strand, counting down.
TTGTCAAATCCTCACGCGTTGCCCCGAGCAGTGCAGCGCCTTTGCTATCATACTGTCCAGCCGAACCATTTGCTCTCCACGAACACGCAACATCGAAAACCGTCGCACATGAGAAAAAAGTCAGTTTCACCGCGAGAGCGAAATAGTGAATCCGATAGCAAACAAATAGGAATTTTATACGAATATAGGCAGGCAGCTGACTCCTTCAGGAAACGCAGCCGCTGCAGTAAGAGAAGTGTCCTATCTATGGCTCAGGGGCAGATCCAGGTGCCTACTTAGGGGCCGCGGCAGTACAAAGGCTGAAGCCACAGCCTCAGCAGTGCATTTTGGCCGGTCACGCATATTTACAACAGCCCTGAGGGGATTATAGCGGCGCCTGAGAAGCCTTCGATGGAAATGTGCATAGGGAGGCAAGAGAGAGTAGAGCGATGAGGAGAGAGGTAGAGAGCAGGGACACGATTCTCTTTACCCCTTTTGGGCAGTGATAGGCAAAGCAACCTGACAAAGGGGGCAAACTCGACAGGCAGCCTGACAAAGGAGGTGGACGACAGGCACTGAAGGGAGACGGCGGGGGTTGGCAAAGGCATTGGAGGGGGGGGGGGGGGGGGGCGATCGCCAATACCGCCCCATCACGTTCTGGATCCGCCACTGCTATGGCTTCAACGGGGGTTTTGCAATTAGAGCACAACACCTACAAAAGTTTGAGCCGTCTGCTGATCCCCTCTAAAGATACCGCGGCACACGCGACCACACCCGCTGGTACAAAGTACGCACTTCCTGCCGGACTCACACAGCCCCCCCCCCTCCCCAACCCTCCGGCTCCATCTCCATGTGCCCATCACGCGAAGGAGACGGTCGGCTCGTTTCATCTCTGTTTAAGCCCCGTTCGTCGGCAGCGTTCGCGCACTTTCACTCGCACATAGCGTATACGACGCGCGGGGTTTGAGTTGATAAGGAAGATCATGGCGAATGAAAAAATTCGCCTGAAGTGTCTATATAATTGCTATCGCAAAAGAAAAAGCAACAGAGCTGTGGGCTAAGATCGCATGCAAGCACGGCAACAGCCTGAATTACGGCCCATCCGGTTATGGTGGCCACGTATCTGCTTTCCGACATCGCGCGCCGAATCGAGCAGGTGGGACCCGTGCCGGTGTCACGAATTTCGGTCGCCGCTATGCCTTGGCTCTGAAAAGTTTTGTAATTCGGCATGGGTAGCAAAACATCCACATAAGCACTGGTGTGGCTGCTAATTGCGAGCTGCAGCCCCAAAAAATATCGGTCGACTGCCTAGAATTTTTTTCAGCAGTGCCCTCACCGAAAAAAAGGGAAGAAAAGAAAAAAAAGGGGGGAAAAAGCTTTCACTTGCAGTAAATGGGCCTGTGACACTCGCTCTCGCATGGAAATTTCTTCTATTCTTCACAGAGCATCTTTGAAGCTCGGGATCAGAGCGAGTGAGGTCCCCGATAACCGCCAACAAGCGTCGTCTTTTTTCTCGCCGATCGGGATGGCTTGCAAGATACCAGCCTCGTCAACGACACCCGCTTCCTGAACGATCACGATCGCTTGCAAGATAACTAAATCTCATTACTTAAATCTGTTACTTCACACGTGGCGATAACAAAAACACCATATCGGGCGTTAACTCACGGCATGTGCGATAAATAATACAGAACTACACCATGCAGTCACAGAACACCCTGACAACATTGCGCGATACGATATGCCGTGGTTCGTGGTTACCGCATGCCACGCATTAGCCGGATTCTCTCCCACTCCACCGTTCCGAAGGCGAGGAGAGCATCGAGGTGCGCACTTCCCCGCAGCCGCAGCAGCCGTTCGATTTGAAGAATGCGTTGACAAGATCTCGAGCCAGCGTTACCGCGACTTTCGTTCCCTTTCAATAAAGTTACTGTGGATTTTCCCTGACGGGAGCACAATTTTTCCCTGAGTTTTCCCTGAGTATTTCCAGATTATCGAAAATCCCTGAGAATTCGGTTTTCCCGGTCGGTACACACCCACACGGTGCGTAAAGGCAGTGCCATTCACAAGCATTGCAATGGTCACTGACCACAGCGAAATTAAAATATGGCCATGGAACAGCAATTCATACAACAATAAGAAAGCAGCCTTCACACAACTCATTCACGCATGGAAGATCAAACCCTACGTCATACTCCTGCAAGAACTCAGTGAGAGCAAGCCACCGGATAGCATCAGCCTCAAGGGGTACGGGACAGCAAGGTCAGACCTGTACCCCGATCACAGCAAAGTACGCGGGATAGCCACTCTAATACGCAAGGGCTTCAGATTTGCAGAGAGACATTCCCACGTACAAGGGCCTGGGGGCGGTCTTTGTGGAAATACTCCCACGGAAGACCGACAAGCGAAACATTTTTGTAATCAATGTCTACAGGGCACCGTCTGACGGAAGCAGATTTCAAGAGAATGCTCGCAACAGCAGCACGACAGGCAGGCGGATACCCACTGGTGATTGTTGTGTATTGACGCTGGCCGCTGAAGGCAGCGTCTAACTTAGCCTAGCCAATGAACCCGATCTTAAAGAGTGCCATGTTCTGGGGTCAGATGTATACACAATAATGATTTTCCAGTTTGAGGGAGCCAGTGTTTGGGTTTCGTGATAACAATAAGGTGTATTGCCAATATCGCCCCATGCCTTGGAATGGGCAGGCAAAATCTGGGCAGGTGCGACCATGGAGTCCAGGTGAACCATGGACTCCGTGGTCATAGGACCCTGGAGTCCCATGAGTGAACCGGTACCCGAGGCTTCTGCGGCCATGTTTCCTGGCAGGGAATGCACCGACGCACCCATTCCTCAATGCCTGCATCCATGCCAGGCCACCATACATAGCTGCGAGCAAGCGCCTTCATTCTGACGACACCGGGACGACCAGCGTGCAAGGCTTCAAGGACGCGGAACCGCAACTTCTGCGGAATTCCCACACGGTCGCCCCACAGTAAGCATCCCTTGTGGGCGCACAGCTGATGTAGCCTGAATACAAATGATGTGAACTGGGAACTCTGAGCACAGCTTGGCCACCACCTCCACACCCAGTTGAGGACACGGAAAGGAACATCCTTGGCGGATGGGCACAACCGCGGGGTTAAATGGGTCCTTGTAACAGCCCAGTGTACCAAACACAGAGGCAAAGTCTTTGAATATGTTATCAAGGGGTGACGGCAGTTGGTCAATGTGTCGCACCCCCGTAATATCAATCCCGAGTGCCGGAAACCAATCAAGTCTCAAAAGATGGGCGCTTCTTGACAACGACAGGGTACAGTAGGTCATCGAAATCTCTGAACTGCACTAACACGGTACCAATCCCACGTACAGCGATGTGGTTGGCTTGATAGTCTCTCACGATGACGTCAAGTGACTGTAGGTTTGGAACACACCTCTTTGGAACGTCAGGCTGTGGCGTCTGAGATTATAGAATGGTTTGATCCGGAGTTCACCTCCACCTGGCACTGTGCGCCTTTGATTATGACATCCACATGTACCTTCTTGGTAGGCTGAGACTGCGTGGATAGAGCAGAGCAGTCACCGCCAAGTCATCGCAGTACGGAATGTTTACGCGATGGGTGTTCTTGTAACACTGCGCCCGGCTATCGGCTTCGGAACTTCCACGTGGGCCACGCTGGCACCGGTACTGGCAGACCTTAGCAATGTACCTGGTTTTTCCACATCCCTTGCACTGGGCAGCACGAAATCGACACAGGCGGCACTCGTCAAGGCCTCTGCAGCTGGCACAGGAGCCACTTGACAGTCTCTCGGCGTACCGTTGCTGAACGGGGCCTGCAAGAAGCCGGAGAACATCTTGAGTGGAGCCTTTTTTGCCGTCATCACGTCGTCATTCCTTGGTGCACTAGCTCGATGCGCGGGGCACTTGTGCTTTGGAGCGAGGTAAAGCTGCCTTCCCGGGCGATGGCCTCAGTGGTGGCTGCTTCGTCGACAGCACTGGTGAGAGACTTATTTTTTCACCAGTAGTCGCTGCTTCACTGCCTCATTCTGCAGTCCAAACACTAATCAGTCCCGTAGCGCAGTGTCGAGGTCACTGATGTTGCAGTGCTGCGCCGTGGTTCGAAGGGCAGTGAGGCAGAAGGTGGCAGACTCACTCGGTGCCTGGTCGCAGCGGTGGACTTCGTATCGCCTAGCAAGCTCCGGTGGTTTCGGCTCTAGGTGATCCCGCAGCGAGGCGAGGATTGTTTCGAACGGGATATCCTTCAACTGGACCGGCGCCATGAGCACCTTCACCAAATGAAAAGTGGCGGGACTACAGCGGCTGAGGAATGTCGACCTCTTCTTGCCAGCGTCGGCAACATCCTGTGCCTCCAGGAAGAAATGAAAGCATTGCGCATAGTCCTCCCACACTTCAGGGCGGGCGATGTCCAAAGGCTCGAGCCCCTCTGCAGTGGCGGTCGTCATTGTGAGAAGTACGCACCGGAGCTACCGGCGCTGGCTTTCCCTTGCGGCGGTGTCCGTCGAGTGGCAGTTTCCGTCGAATCCGATTCTCGTCGCCAGTGTTAAGCAGCATGGGTTGGACGACGCGGAAACATGGGCACGGGGCGATATCGGCAATACACCTTTATTGCCCTCACGAACCCAAACACCGACTCTCAAACTGGCAAAACAGTATATATACATCTGACTCCGGAAGATGGTGCTCTTCAATATCAGGATTGATTGACAAGGCTAAGTTGTACATGGCTTGCATTGACGTCACTGTGGCCACCATCTTTGAGAAGAAACTGGTTGAGACGCAGGGTTAACTCTTGCTCGAACGCGCGTAGAAAGAAACGGTGACATCAGTTTAGTTCCGGTGGCCCCTCCAATCCTCTGTGTTCCCCCTTGACGCAGCTGGCGAACAGAAGTGGGGAGAGCACAAACAAATGCGGGGGGAGGGAACAACTGGGTGTCCACCACTGAAATGACGAAAAAAAATGTCACGGCGGCCGCCATGCTTGTGAACAAGCGCAGAGAACCTATCTGTGACGTCACGTGCAAGGCATGTATAGGCTGACTTCAGCGGCCAGCGTCGATAAACAGTGATCACCGGTGATTTTAACGCACGAAATACCCCGGCGGTACCACAGCAGCGAGAGCAAGACACGAAGCTAGCAGAATGTGCAGAGGCTCCGGACTTACAATTGCTCACCAACCCCTTGTTCCCCACTCGAAGGGGGAACTCAGCCCAGCGGGATACCGTCCCGGACCCGAGTTTAGTGAATAATGCGGTGGCCACCTAGGACAACTTGCAGGAAGATCTCGGCAGCGGCCACGCTATTCTCGAAACCAGCACAAGCAATGAAGCCAGAGCTCCCAAGACATTCAGACAAGACACAGTTTCCGAAAAATCAGGAAGGAGAAGGGATATGCGGACGGCACGTACGAGCCCCTGCTCGAAGAGATACAGATTGAAGAGGTGCAGGCCGTGGACTCCCACCTGGCTAGCCACCTTCAGAAGTGACACAACCTCGAAGCAAAATGGTGGGAAAATAGGCGCTAAGTAGGCACCTCCGAACAGCCATCGCAGAGCTGAATAAGGAAATAGAGACTAAACCAGAAAGCTCAGCGCGCAGAAATCGGACGGAGTCTGTGACGAAGCCGACAGCAAGATGGCAGAGGCTTTTTTTTTGTCAGTCCCCTGAAATGCGAGAAGAAATGAAAAATAAAATGGGGGGAAGCCTGTTCCACAAAAACATGCCGGACGTAATGCTAATTTGAAATAAATAAAGTGGAAAATTTCCCAAAATATGTTTTTGCGTATAACACAATTCTAGGTTAAAAAAGGCACGGAGGGTAAGAAGCAGCACCTGACTGTGAGGCGGTGATAGGAAGTGAGCCAATGTATACTAATGTATATGAATTGTGGCTGAATGGGTCGCCTGTAGAAAGCATTTCATGTTTGTTTCAATAGAGTAAGCTATGGTAGAAAGTAATTGTGGGGAGGATTTTATACGATTTAAATGTGCCACTGGCTACTGTGTGATGCATGGGCTGTCCCCTGGCATGCATTTATTGAAAGATCCATGCGGATGATGCGAAATGTTAACAAGAAATTGGGGGACCCTTAAGCTTCGCCTTTAGGAGTTGAACGCGATAGCGAAATCCGGCCTCTAGTGTGCACTTACACCACTAAATGCATACTTATTAATGTGTGTATAGATACACACGCACACAGACACACGCGCGCTATGTATCTATAGTAATGATACAGGTTTTCGATCTAAAGCACTTCCCTGTGCTAGAGCCGAGATATTTCTCACAATGCCTCACAGATGGCAGCACATAATCTAACGTTTGCTGTTTGCTTGATCAACGCCTCCTGTAGAAAAGAGGCGTTGGCTTGATATGATTTCCGCTAGATGGACATAGGTTGTCCATTTTTGGAGCTGTTTGAAAGTTCGTGTGTGTTTTTAGCGGCGATGGTTGCACTATCCCGGCTTTTTTCGAATGGCGTCGCGCAAAAAACGTAGTTTGATGGCCTCGCCAATGCGCCTACAAATCGCCTAATGGGCTCATTTTCGTCGTGACAACTGTCGAACAAAATGAGTTAAGGAGACTCCTTCCGCTACATGACATTTATGTAGTGTTTTTTCCCGAAGCAGCTGCAAGTAACATCGCGGCCTGGGTTCGATCCTCAATGGGACCGAAGATTTTATTGTTTATTTTATTTGCATCTTTCTCGACTTTTCGGTCACGGACAATTTTTCGCTCACAAGCGACGTAGCGAAGCCGACACCGACGGCGGCATTTCTGCGAAATGAGCTCTCTAACGCTATCGCGTTAAAACAGATGAGAAGTCATGATGAAAGCGACGAGAGTTCTGTCGATGAAAGCGGAACGGTGCATTGCGATGACGTTGAACGTCAGCGGGACGGTCACGTGTCACAGCAGGAGGTTGTGGTTGCAAGCGTTAAACGCCTCAAACACCTAGCGACCTTGCAAATGTCGATGAGTGTGATGTGACTCGTACTCTGGACTGCTGAAGGGGAAGGAAATGCTGTAATACAAAACGACAACAGGAAAGGGATGAGCAATGGAAATACGAAGAAATGCGGCGATGCCTCAGCCATCCCTGCAGGGTTAACCCCGCCTTTGTTGGCTGAACGTACATGGATGGCAGCGACATGAAGCCTGATTTAGCTGGATAATTAAAGGGATGTTTGTTGTTTGCACAATTGTAGTGGTGTAGGTGCAACGGGAGGAAGAGGGAAGCGCGTCTGATATCATATGTAATAACAACAAGAGTTGAAGTGAAAGTGTCAAGGCAAAGTTCGGGAAAAGTGGAATAGAAAATTAGAGAAGACATTTAGAAGGCATCGGGGGAGTGATTACGCTGTGGCGGTGAATTAAAACGGAATTGTTCGTAACTGTGATAAGTTGAATAACACACGACACCGTTTTGAATAGAAAAAGCGAGGGCATTCTAGCGTGTAACTGTTGAAGTGTTTGGAAGACGCAAGCGGGAGGACATATGTAGTGTTTGTGAGCATGTTAAAGTAGTGTATGTTCATCCGTGCAGAGAATGCTGTGCGCGCATGGGTCCATTGTGGTCGCGATATCGGTTATCAAACAAGCTATGACATAGGACCATCGTAATAAGCGCTATAAAAGCAGAGCCTTTCTTGAATAAACATGCATTCGTTCCTGCCTGGTTCCTGCGTCCGCGTCTTTCCTTGGCCACAATAAAACAGCAGTGCTGTTGCATCGTTAGGGGTAATATTGGAAGTGGCCATGGTCCAGTGAGTAAGTGAGTGAGGTTCTTATTTGGTGGTAACAAACGAGGAATGTGCCAAGTGCTAGGCATCCAAAGAAATAGACAAGTTTGAGGTCCTTTGTTTAGCAAATGATAGTGCCAATGCGAAAGCAGTGTTTTGTAAATTGATTTTTAATGGATTTAACCATAGCCGTGCCCAGGGTTCCCCGTCAAGGGGGGGGGGCGAGGGTTCGTCACAGCGCCCCCCTCCCAATTATGTCGATGCATGGCGCTGATAGCGCCCCCCCTCCCTTTTATGTCAATGTGCGGACCATGACTTTGCACGCCCCCTCTTAGGTGAACAAGGGAGCACCCCCCCCCCTGCCCCACCTGTGCGCACACCCATGGATTTAACACACGACTTTATGCAGCGCACCAAACCCAATAGTACCCGCAGATGCCGCAATGTTGGCCAGCTCATTCCTGAACAGACTCATGTAACTAGGTACATGGAAGAGATCAATGAATGTGTAATTTTAAATGCGAAGCATTTCTTAGCGAACTTCTGCGACTTTGAGCGTATCTATCTATCTATCTATCTATCTATCTATCTATCTATCTATCTATCTATCTATCTATCTATCTATCTACCTATCTATCTATCTAGCCGCCTACGACTTTCTGCTCTGCTGGCCGTTTCGTAATTCGGATGTATACCAAAATTGGTATTGCATAACGTGACCGTATTACGAACATAAACGACAGGTCAGAACATGAAAATCATGAGACGCATGCCATGAACGGCATGATTTACATTCCACGGCCTTGGGGCTTTTGCGGCCGTTCCGTTAAATTCATATACACCAAAATTGGTATGGCGTTACAAGTTCATGACGAACATAATGACAAGTCCTAAAGTGCAAATCATGACACGCATGTCATGTGCAGCATGATTTACATGACATGGTCTCGGGGCGCTAGCGGCGGTTTAAACGAATGGATATATACGAAAACTGGTATGACGAGACATTTCTCTATGACGAACATAAGTGACACGTGGTAACACGAAAATCATGACAAGCATGTACATGATTTACATCCCACGCTCAATGGAGCACTCGCGGCCGTTTCGCTAGATTGATATTGCCGCGAGTCTTATATTTCATGAGTGAAAGCTTCACCCACAAAGACTGTGGGCAATGCGCTGCGCAGGCCTCGCCGTGACGTGTAGGAAGCTTCGCGATTGTATTGGAACAATCTGTTAAGATTGCGCGCCGCACGAGAATGTTCCAGCTTTGTCGAGAGATAACGCCGCCACCAGCAATATCGCTGGAAAGTTCGATAGCGCCTGTATAAAAGCCGACGCGCTTGACTGCTTGTCAGTTGATCGACGGACGACGCCCTGTTCGCCGCTATCATTGTACAGCGTGTATTGCTGTAGTTCTAGTTCTCATTTTCGCGGCCACAAGTTCGGCCAAATAAACAGTTTCATTCTGCAAACGCCGACTACTGTCTTCGTCGACGTCAAGACCACGTGACATCTGGTGGAGGTGCTGCTTCATGATACGGACGCCACCGCTGAGCGCTGACCCAAGCCCAAGCCGCGAAGAAGACGACGCTAAGGACAAACCGGATCCTCGAACCAGCCGCCGGCAGAAGGGACTACAACTAGAGTACGGGCTCCTTCCCGAAAACGCCAGGCAGCCGAAGACCGTCACATCGACCGCCGAGACGATGACTGACGCAGTGGCCCCTACGGCGATCGTGATGCAGCCACCCAGGGAGCCGCCGACGTTCCGTGGTTCGCCATGTGAAGACCCAGAGACTTGGCTCGAGACCTTCGAAAGGGTCTCAACATTTAATAACTGGAACTGCGAGGACAAGCTGCGCCACGTATACTTCTACCTAGAAGACGCCGCGAGGACGTGGTTCGAGAACCGAGAATCCGCCCTACAAACATGGGATCTCTTTCGGACAACGTTCCTAAGCACGTTCACGAGCGTGGTCCGCAAGGAACGGGCCGCGGCTATGCTGGAGACCCGTGTGCAGCTACCCAACGAAAATATTGCCATCTACACGGAAGAGATGAATCGCCTGTTTCGACACGCCGACCCAAGTATGCCCGAAGAGAAGAAAGTGAGGTTCCTCATGCGGGGTGTCAAACAGGAACTCTTCGCTGGATTGATAAGGAACCCGCCGAAGACGGTCGCTGAATTTGCATCGGAGGCTTCCACGATCGAGAAAACGCTTGAGATGCGAACGCGGCAATACAACCGCAGCTTCTCGGCTACAAGCTACGCCGACGTTCAAGTCCTAGGACCCGCCGACCTGCGCGAGACGATTCGAGCAATCGTGCAAGAGGAGTTGCGAAAAATTCTACCTCCGTCGCAACCTCAAGTAGAGTCCATCGCCGACGTCGTGCGCCAGGAGATCCAGCATTCACTCGGCGCGCCTCAGCCAGCAGAGCCGCAGCCGCAAGCTATTAGCTATGCTGCTGCAGCCCGCCGTCATGCTCCTCCTCCACGCCCCCGCCAAGACGCCACACCGCCGCAGTACCGTCGCCAGACGCCGCCACCGACGCCCTACCGACCACCTGTCGGCCAGCGCAACACCCCGAGGAAGACCGATGTCTGGCGTGCCCCCGACAACCGCCCGCTCTGCTACCACTGCGGAGAGGCCGGCCACACGTACCGCCGCTGCCAGTACCGACAGATGGGACTACGCGGATTCGCTATCAACGCGCCGCGCCCGCAGCCAGGCGAACGGCCGCGCGACATCAACAACTACCTCACCGGAACACAGTGGCAAGAACGACGACCTTCCCGCTCGCCGTCGCCCGGCCGCTACATGTCACCGCACCGCCGGCCGTACACTGGCCCAAACCGGGGCCGGTCGCCTAGCCCGTATCCGGAAAACTAAGGGCAGCAACCGATGGAGGTGCGGTTGCTGTACGACGAACTACCGAAGATCCTCCGCCGCCGACGACGACGCCGCGACGAAACCTTCAGAACACGACGAGAACCAGACAGACCCCTGACGACGAAATCTCGCGGACTGAAGAAGACCCGACGACGCAAAATGGAAGCAGCGGGACACACCGACGCAGCCGTGACCCCACGCCACGACCTAACTGCAACGCGCGACGACGAACTAGCGACCTCGACGTTCTTATAGACGGCCACAGCGTCACAGCTCTCGTCGACACCGGAGCCGACTATTCTGTCTTCAGTGGGCCGTTCGCCACCAAGCTGAAGAAAGTAAAGACCACTTGGGGTGGACCCGAAATCCGGACAGCTGGAGGCCACCTGATAACGCCGATTGGTGTCTGCACGGCGAGAGTCACCATCAATAACCGGACTTTTCCTGCGAGCTTTGTAATCCTAAAAAATTGCTCTAGGGATGTTATACTTGGAATGGACTTCCTAAGTGACCACGGCGCCGTCATCGACCTGAGGTCTGAGTCGATAACGCTAACCTCAGACAAAGCGCTCCCGCCCCACGCGACGCCAGGGAACCATGCATTGAACGTGATAGAAGAGCAGGTGACCGTCCCGCCGCGCTCCAGCGTCATTATTTCCGTTGGCGCCGAAAAACCTGCGAACATTGAAGGCGTCATCGAGGGCGATCAGCAACTACTCTTGAATCGTCAAATTTGCGTCGCAAGAGGTATAGCCGAACTGCGTGACGGTAAAGCAAAGGTAGTGCTGACAAATTTCAGCCACGAATATAGGCATCTCAACATTGGTACGACGGTCGCCTACATCGACGAATGTGTGGCCGCCAGCAATGCTTTCGCCCTCTTCGATATTGCCGAACCTGCTTCAACGAATTGAGGTTCCGAACCAGATTTCAACGTCAACCGGAGCCTCCCGAAGTTCAAGCAAGACCAGCTGAAAACCCTGCTCCTGCAATACAAGGACTGCTTCTCGTCGTCATCACGAATTCGACAAAGTCCGGTGGAGAAACACCGAATTATAACGGAGGAAAGTGCGAGGCCCCTCCGTCAGAGCCCCTACAGAGTTTCGACTGAAGAGCGCGACGCGATAAAGAAACAAGTGGACGAGATGCTACGCGACAACATCATCCAGCCATCCAAGAGTCCGTGGGCGTCACCCGTGGTGTTAGTGAAGAAGAAGGACGGGACACTGCGCTTCTGCGTTGATTATCGGCGCCTGAACAAAATCACGAAGAAGGACGTGTAGCCCCTCCCACGGACAGACGACACCCTAGATCGACTACACAACGCGACGTACTTTTCGTCGATGGACCTCAAGACCGGCTATTGGCAGATCGAAGTAGACGAAAGAGACCGAGAAAAGACCGCTTTTATAACACCCGACGGCCTCTTTGAGTTCAAGGTCATGCCTTTCGGTCTTTGCCTGCGACGTTCCAGCGTGTCATGGACACCGTACTGGCCGGATTGAAGTGGCAGACGTGCCTTGTGTATTTGGACGACGTCGTCGTGTTTTCCTCGACATTCGACGAGCATCTCCGGCGGCTTGAGGCAGTACTTCAAGCAATCAAGGCCTCCGGGCTCACCCTGAAGCTAGAAAAGTGCCGCTTCGCGTACGAGGAGCTCGTTTCTGGGTCACGTGATCAGCAAGACTGGAGTGCTCCAAGACCCGCAGAAAACAGCTGCCATCGCCGCTTTCCCGCCACCCACCGACAAGGCCGTGCGCCGATTTCTCGGCTTGTGCGCCTATTACAGACGCTTTGTCAAAGACTTTTCACGGATCGCCGAGCCACTAACGCAGCTCACCAAGACCGACGTCGAATTCAGGTGGCAAACAGCGCAAGTCGAGGCATTTCATGAACTGAAACGACGCCTGCAGACACCTCCGATACTTGCGCATTTCGACGAATACGCCAATACGGAGATTCACACCGATGCAAGCAGCGTAGGACTCGGCGCCGTCCTTGTGCAGCGGGCGGGCGGACTGGAAAGGGTTATCAGTTATGCTAGCCGGTCGCTGTCTAAAGCAGAGGTCAACTATTCCACAACAGAAAAGGAGTGCCTCGCCATCATCTGGGCTACGTCAAAGTTTCACCCCTATCTCTACGGCAGGCCCTTCAAAGTTGTGAGCGACCACCACGCCTTGTCTTGGCTAGCTAATTTGAAGGACCCTTCAGGTCGCCTCGCACGGTGGAGCCTGAGACTTCAAGAATTTGACATTACTGTCGTGTACAAGTCCGGAAGGAAACACTCCGACGCCGACTGCTTGTCTCGTGCCCCCGTCGACCCACCAACGCCCGACTACCAGGATGATGACAGCTTCTTGGGAGCCATAAGTACCGAAGACTTCGCGGAACGACAGCGAGCCGACCCTGAACTGAAGGGTCTAGTGGAATACCTGGAGGGCAGGACCATCGTTGTCCCAAAAGTATTCAGGCGAGGATTGGCATCATTTTCTTTCAAAAACAACGTCCTCGTAAAGAAGAACTTCTCTCCGGCCCGAGCCGGCTACCTTATCGTTGTACCTTCGGGACTGCGACCAGAAATTTTGCATGCCCTACACGACGACCCGACGGCTGGACACCTCGGTGTTTCCCGCACGCTCGCCAGAATACAGGAAAAATACTACTGGCCACGCCTTAATGCCGACGTCGCCCACTACGTCAAGACTTGCCGAGACTGCCAGCGACGGAAGACACCGCCGACTAAGCCAGCGGGACTTCTGCAGCCAATCGAACCACCGCACCGGCCGTTCCAGCAAATCGGGATGGACCTACTGGGGCCGTTCCGGAGTCGACTTCCGGCAACAAGTGGAATGTCGTAGCGACTGACTGCCACACCCGCTACGCCGAGACAAAGGCCTTGCCCAAAGGCAGTGCCTCCGAGGTCGCCAAGTTCTTCGTGGAGAACATCGTCTTGCGTCATGGCGCCCCAGAGGTCCTTATCACAGACAGACGTACCGCCTTTACTGCGGACCTAACTCGGGCGATCTTGAAGTACAGCGAGACGAGCCACCGCCGCACCACCGCCTACCACCCGCAGACCAATGGCCTCACCGAGCGTCTAAATAAGACCATCGCCGACATGCTCGCCATGTACGTCGACGTTGAGCACAAGACGTGGGACGCCGTCCTTCCGTACGTGACCTTCGCTTACAACACGGCCGTCCAAGAAACGACGCAGATGACGCCGTACAAGTTGGTCTACGGAAGGAGCCCGGCGACGACGCTCGACGCCATGTTACCCAACGTCACCGACGAAGAAAATATCGACGCCGCCGCTTACTTACAACGTGCCGAAGAAGCTCGACAGCTGGCCCGCCTGCGCATCAAGACCCAGCAGCACACCGACAGCCGTCGCTACAATCTTCGACGACGCTTCGTCGAGTACCAGCCCGGCGACCGTGTCTGGGTCTGGACGCCAATACGACGACGCGGACTGAGCGAGAAGCTTCTTCGACGATACTTCGGACCGTACAGGGTACTTCGACGTCTCGGCGCACTCGACTACGAGGTTGTCCCCGACGGCATCACGAACTCCCAGAGGCGCCGAGCTCGACCCGAGGTCGTGCATGTGGTGCGCCTTAAACCGTACTATGCTCGTTAGCGCACCCGAGGACTCTAATGTTTGCTTTCTTTATTAGTTTTCTTTAGTGTTGCATGTATTCATGTTCTCTTTTTAAGCATCGGGACGATGCTTTTTCAGAGGGGGGCATTGCCGCGAGTCTTATATTTCATGAGTGAAAGCTTCACCCACAAAGACTGTGGGCAATGCGCTGCGCAGGCCTCGCCGTGATGTGTAGGAAGCTTCGCGATTGTATTGGAACAATCTGTTAAGATTGCGCGCCGCACGAGAATGTTCCAGCTTTGTCGAGAGATAACGCCGCCACCAGCGATATCGCTGGAAAGTTCGATAGCGCCTGTATAAAAGCCGACGCGCTTGACTGCTTGTCAGTTGATCGACGGACGACGCCCTGTTCGCCGCTATCATTGTACAGCGTGTATTGCTGTAGTTCTAGTTCTCATTTTCCCGGCCACAAGTTCGGCCAAATAAACAGTTTCATTCTGCAAACGCCGACTGCTGTCTTCGTCGACGTCACGACCACGTGACAATATACACCAAAATTGGTATTGCGCGATGTGACTGTATGAAGAACATGAATAACAGGTGGTAACATGAAAACCATGACATGCATGTAATGATTTACCTGCCACGCCCATGGTGCATTCGCGGCCGTTTCGCTAGCTTGATACAAACAAAAATTGATATTGCGCGACGCGGCTGTACGACGAACGTAAATGAGAGGTGGTAACATGAAAATTATGACATGTATGACATGTACGACAAGATCTACATGCCATACTCACGGCGCACTCGTGCCAGTTTCGTGTCCGCCGCGGTGGTATAGCGGTTACGGTGCTCGGCTGCTGACCCGAAGGTCGCGGGTTCGATCCCGGCCGTGGCGGTCGCATTTCGATGGAGGCGAAATGGTAGAGGCCCGTGTACTTAGATTTAGGTGCACGTTAAAGAACACCAGATGGTCCAAATTTCCGAAGCCCTCCACTACGGCGTCTCTCATAATCATATCGTGGTTTTGGGACGTAAAACCCCAGATATTATTATTATTATATCGTGCCAGTTTCGCTAGGTTGATATACACCAAAACTGGTATTGCGTAATGTGACCGTGTGAAGAACATGAAATAACAGGTGGTAACATGAAAACCATGATATGCATGTCATGTATATCATGATTCACATGCCACGCTCATGGTGCATTCGCGGCCGTTTCGCTAGCTTCATATAAACCAAAATTCGTATTGCGCGACGCGACTGTATCACGAACGTAAATGAGAGGTGGTAACATGAAAATCATGACATGCATGTGATGTACGACATGATTTACATGCCACGCTCATGGCACACTCCTGGCCATTTCGCTAGATATACACCAAAAACGCGACATGTCGCACCGCATTGTACGTGGTGTTCGAGACAACGAGGTAAGACGTCTGTTGTTGCCCCGCGGTTCCTTGACTTTGAAGGCAGCAGAAGACTTCGTAAAGGCTGCTGCGGAAAACGCGCAGCACATGCAGCCACTACACTCCCCGGTAGCTGACACAACAAATATTGTCCGGTCGGGCCTCTCACGCTCGAAGTCTAAGAAAGCAAGCGGGCTATCTCGCGATGAGCATCGGCCTTGCACCCGCTGTGGTCCATCCTCGCACCAAGCAGATGATTGTCGTCATCTCCGAACAGTGTGCCATCGATGCCGGAAACGCGGCCACTTAGCGCGAGTGTGCAGAGCGTCGGACGAAGACAAAAATCCGACGCAACAAGCGAACGCCCTTTCGCAGGACCCACAAGATAGTTCGAATGACTGCGAAGCTTTGTACACGCTGATTGCGCATCAAGCGACGGATAACGCGCACGTGAAGCCTATTTTGCGCCAGATAAGTTGGAACGGAGTGCCGCTCACGATGTTGGTAGACACGGGATCGCCTGTGGGCGTTATCACGCGGTCAGTGTTCGAGCAACACCGAGGCAAGTGGCCACGTTTGCAAGGCACAACAAGGAAGCTGTCGTGTTTCAAGGGCCCACTTCCTATCGACGGAAAATTGCAACTCAATGCGACCATGAGTGGCGCGACCATTCAGGCCGAACTTTTCGTCATCGACTGTCCGGGACCAATGCTTTGCGGCCGCGACACTATCCATAGCTTCAATACGGCAGGCGTGCCGGTACTCACTGGAAGCGAGGTGGCGTGTGTGTAAGGGGAAAATGCGGGCAGAATGCTCGAAACTATGCTATCAGAGTACAGTGATGTTTTGCTCCGGATTTGGGTTTGCTCCGAGGGCCACCAGTACACCTGACCGTCAAAGAAGGCGCAAGACCCCGGTTTTGTAAGGCTCGGACGGTGCCGTATGCGCTCAAACGAATGGTGTCGGCAGAGTTACATCGGCTGGTAAACGAAGGGGTGTTATCCCCAGAGACATCTGCCGAATGGGCCACACCCGTTGTGTCCGTAGTCAAGAAAGATGGACAGGTGCGATTATGCGGCGACTTCCGTCTTACGGTGAACGCAGCTACGATCATGGAGCAATATCCGCTGCCACGGGTTGACGATATCTTTGCGAATCTCAACGGCGGAAAAGTTTTCAGCACATTGGACTTGAGGAACGCCTATAATCAGATGCCCCTTGACAAGGACTCGAAGAGGCTAGTCGTTTTGAACACGCACAAGGGTCTCTACTGTTTTAACAGGCTGGCGTTCGGAGTGTCGTCAGCGCCAGCAATTTTCCGGCGGCGCATGGAGACCGTGCTCAGCGGGATCCCCGGCGTGCAGTATATCTGGACGACATAATTGTATCGGAAGAGGTAAACAACTGCAAGATCCTGGAGCAAGTGCTACAGCGCCTGAGGGAACACGGCCTGCGCCTACGACGTGAGAAATGCAAGTTCAGGCAAGAGCAAGTCACCGTTCTCGGACACTGCATTGACAGGAACGGCCTACGCCCCAAGAGCGACAACATCACGGCACTGCTCGGCGCCCCCCAGCCCACTTCGGCATGAGAACTGAAAGCATTTTTGGGTCTGTTAAATTACTACGGCAAGTTTTTGCCCAATGTGTCGACTTTACTAGCGCCCCTATACGCGTTGTTGGCAAAGGGCGTGAAATGGGTCTGGGGCAGACAGCAGCAAAATGTTTTCGAGGCAGCCAAACAGGCAGTGATGAATGCCAAACTTTTGGTGCATTTTGACCCAAGCAAGTCCATTCGCCTAGAGTGCGACGCGTCAGCAGTTGGTCTGGGAGCAGTGTTGTCGCATCTAGTCGGAGGAATTGACTACCCTATCGGATTCAGATCACGAACATTTAACAAAAGCCGAGAAAAACTATTCCCAGCTGGAAAAGGAGGCCCTCGCCCTCGTATTTGGCGTGACCAGCTTCAGAGACTATCTGTACGGGAACCACTTCGAACTCGTAACCGACTACAAACCGTTAAACTGTTCAGTCCAGACAAGGTAATTCCGCCGATGGCCGCTGCCCGCATTCAACGTTGGGCCATGTTGTTGAGTGGATATCGGTACAGCCTAACCTATCGTAAGGGATCCGAAAACGTGAACGCAGATGCCTTCAGCCGACTCCCTATTCCTCTGGTGCAGCTCGATAACGAAAAAGACGACGATCCCGAGTATGTATTATATGCTCAGGCTGTGAATGCGGCACCCTTCAGTGCCGAAGAGTGCGAAAGTGGATCCTGCAGGGCTGGCCGCAGCACCTGACAGAGACCGAGCAGCGATTCTGGCCGTTCCTCCAGATAAAGGATGAGCTGACGGTGAATCGGGACCTCATTTATTGGGGACATAGAATAGTCATGCCAGCAGCTGCTGCTGGGAGTCTTTTGGAGGCTCCTGCATGAAACACGTCCAGGAATGGCGGCAATGAAAAACCTTGCGCGAACAATTTTTTGGTATTTAGGGCTGGATGCCGACATCGAATTGATGGTACGCCAATGTGAGATGTGTGCTCAAACCAGTGCGATGCCTCCTGCGCAGGTTCCGGTGCCATGGCCAGAAACGGGCCGGAAATGGTCTCGGGTGCACATCGACTACGCAGGCCCCGTCGAAGGACACATGCTACTGGTAGTCGCGATGCTGAAACCAAGTGGCTGGAAGCCATATCGAGGCGGAGTACATCAGAAGCCACCGTGGAAGCGTTAAGGGCCATATTTGCCAGGTTTGGACTGCCACATACACTTGTTTCAGATAACGGGCCACAGTTTGTCTCAGCCGAGTTTCAGAAGTTCGTAACAATGAACGGGATCAACCATGTGACGACCGCGCCTTACCACCCGCAGTCGATGCGCGGTTCGCACGATCAAGGAAGGCCTCCGAAAAAGTCAAGGGGGTGGCACTTCATTAAACTTGTCAGTCAGTTTTTATGCCGCTACCGACGGACACCGGTAAAGGCTGGGACGTCTCCGTCTGAACTACTGCTGGGTTACCAGCTACGGACCACGCTAGACTATTGCCTCTGGAGTGCAGCCAGTGAACCGCCTTTTGAAGAGCGCTCCTCTCCATGCCATTCTGTGCACGACAGCCGGTGTGGCTGAGAAATTTCCACCGCCGGCCGGAATGGTTTCGGGAGTGGTCACCAGTACCCAAGGGGCTCGGATGGCGACTGTGTCCACGCTGGACGGCGAGCAGCGTCGTCATGCGGACCAACTGCGGCCGCGCACCCCGAAGGACTCGAACACGACGCACCCAGAGTGCGCCACAACACCCACCACCACCGCTAAAGAAACCTCGCCCATGACAGCCGGCATGGCTGACCCCACGCCGGCGGGGTCGCCGCCCTCTAGCCAACCTGAGACACCGCCGCCGCTTCGCCGGTCCAACAGGCTACGGCGGCCACCTCAAAGGTTCAACTGGTAAAACGGGGAGATGTGCGACGTCATGCAAGCGTGTCGCCAATCATGCCATGACGTCATCGCCTAGCACATAAAAGCGATCGGACACGCAAAATAAAACGCTTTGTTCTTGCTTGGTTACTGAGCCGTTCACTCGCGACATAACAGTACTGCGTGATGTGACTGTGTGAAGAACATGAATAACAGGTGGTATTATGAAAACTATGACATGCATGTCATGTATGTTACGATTTACATGCCATGTTCATGGTGTATTCGCGGCCGTTTCGCTATATGACATACACCGAAATTGGTAATGTGCGACGCGACTGTACGACGAACGTAAATGAGAGGCGGTAACATGAAAACCATGACATGCATCTCATGTATGCAATGATTTACATGCCACGCTCATGGTGCATTCGCGGCCGTTTCGCTCGTTTGATATACACCAGATATACACCAAAAATTGGTACTGCGTGATTTGACTGTGTGACGAACATAAATGACGGGTCCTAACATGCTAATCATGTTACATGCATGTCATGTACGGTACGATTTACATGAGACTGTCGTGGTGCGCTTCCGGCCGTTTTGTTAACTGAATATATACCAATAAACTCTATGGCATGACACGAGTGCGTGAACATAAATGACAGGTCATGCATTCTATATACCAGAACATACGTTTCATAAGCATGGTATATACCAGATTGTGTATGCATGCGTGCATGGCAAAGATGCGATATATGGTGAACTAGATGCCATGGCATGAATGATTTCGCTTGGCTCAAAGACAAACAAGGCGATATATGCAGCTCTTTACTGGCTGCTTCGCATCACATCGATACCCAATGCGTGGGATCTGCCGGATTTTTGCTTATGTAATTTTCTTTTAATGTCTGTAATCCTTTGACCTGAGCTCTTCAGCCCTTGGCGTTTGCAAGCACAGTTAGCAGACAATGTAGAAGTGGATGGGTGACTGACGTTTGTGATGTGGCAAAATTCAGACCCTCATCAAGCAGATCAATTTCGGCATGATAAGCACAAGTTGCATTAAAGAGAAACTTTTTTGAGCTTGGTTATGGACCCTGTTGCTGTTAATGCAACGTAAGCTGCACCAGCGACATCGTGAAGGTAAGAGCCATCAGTATAAATATGTGTAGCTGCAATGCTGGAAAGCTGTTGTGCAGGTGATGGGTCTAACTTTGTGTAAAAATATGAATTGTTTGCAAGGGTAGGGGTGTAGCTAGTCTGGGGGACACAGGTATGTGGCAGGGTGATAAGCGTTGACGCCATCATATGTTGTGTGCTTAAGTGGGAACAGCGAAAATTCGGCATTTAGTTTGTCAAGATAAAGATTTAACGAAGCTATGTTGGCTATTGCCTGTAGGGAAGACGTTCTGGTGCTTATAAAAGGCGCCTGTGTACGTTATGAGGATTGAACATTGCAATGACAGGACTCTGGATTTTAGGAATTGCGTAGGGAAGGCTGGCCACCAGGCCGTGAAGGCATATGTTAGGGATGGAGAGAGAACTTGTGTGTATAACCATCGGATGAGGGTGATGTCTATTGTGTGATGCAGTCTGATGAATGTGAGTAAGCGTGAGGTCACGAACCCTGCCTTCTTTATAATGTGTATCAATCTGCGAACGAAAATTGACGGCCGAATCAAAAGCAACTCCTAATAATCAGATAGTGTCCTTACGGTTAGAAAAAACGCAGTCCAAATGCATCGAGAGCGTTTTGAAGTGCACATGACCTTTGTCGAAAAACACAAAGAATGATCTTTGAGGGCTAACTTAACTTTTTGACGATGGGACCAATTTACAACAGAGGTCAGGATATTCTCCACTTTTGCCTGTAAAGAGGTATTCAGACCGGGGACAAATATTCGGATGATAAAGGCGGAGCCAGTGACGTCAGCTCGCGAGGAATATCCCTCACAAATGTCCCCCACTCACATGGACGAGGCGAACGGAGGGGGAGACCAGTGTTACTAGACTACTCTGGTGGCCTGTACCACCCGTTTGACGAGCTGCAGACGACCATGCAGCTGCAGACTGGACACCCACTGCCGCTCTCTGCAGGAGCAAGTGCAACAATGTGGCCAAACAAGAGCCCGAAATTCCGCGATATCCCCCGCCGCCGGGAGATCGTTTATCCTGTCAGGGGAAAAGTCCCCATCTCCTCCGAGGAGTCGCGGGGGGGGGGGGGTCGCGCCCACTCACTAATCTTTGACGCCGAGGTCACGTGATCCGCCATCCCCCCGTGTCCCCCACCGATTTCTCCGTCATGTTGTGGGGGTGCTATATCACCCCTAAAGGCGACTGCCGTAGCTTTGGCGCGGTCGCTGTGTTTGGAACGCACGTGCTTGGAGTAAGCGGAGACGTTCGTCCAAGGTCAGGGATGCTCTGGCTGTAACCCGAGTTTAGCGCGGTGGCACCGGCATCGCCGCCGCGAATTTAGGCCGGCGCATAGAAACAGGAGCGAGACTCTCTTTTGGGGTGTGGCAGCGCGCGCGGATGGACGACGGCCACGCTGGGGTCCGTGGGGGACGGTACCGCGGCTCGCTTCCCTCGGGCCCTCGTGGTGAGTCGTGCATCTGCGGCGCCGCATTTGTATTATGTTGTCTTATTTTGTCTTATCTATGTCTTATGTTATATTGTATTCTATGTCTTGCATTGTCTTGAGTGTGCGTGTTGTTATCCCAGTATTCATTGTTTAGCGTGTTACGTGTTACTAATTCGGCTGGCGAGCTCGCCATATAATAAAGAAGTGTTTTAATAAACCCCCACGTTTTGCTGCCCGACCGCGTGAACTGTGTGCCTGTGTTCCGAGGGCGGCGGCATTTCATCGCATCAGACCCCACAGTGCGAATACCTCTTAAGAGGCAGAGGCAGGGGCGGCGAGGCAGAGGCAGGCCAGGGGCGGTGCGCAGCTGGTGCTGAAGGGACTGGCGCATTGACAAGCGCACGAGTACGGTTGGGTGAAGACTTACTGATACGCTAGCAACAACTTATCTGACACTCGAAGGAAGTCAGTCCCATGAGCCCGCTCGGACCCCGAATACCACGGGCCCCAACAGGAGAACCAGCACAAGTCTTTCAGCGAGGCCGAAATCAAATATGCCCTACAACAACTCAACAGCAGGTCTGCCCCTGGCCTGGATGAAATATCCAACAAGCTTCTGCACAATCATGATGAGAAGGCCATCCAAATCCTCGCGAAGAAAACCAACGAGGCCTGGGAAAAGGAATTAGTACTGCAAGAGTGGCGCACAGACAGTTTCGCTTATCCCGAAGCCTGGCAAGCCACTCGGTGTCGAGAACCTCCGATCATCTCCCTCACCTCGTGCATAGGCAAAGTTGCAGAACACACCACGCACAACCACATCACAGATCACATCGAGGACAAACAGCTCTTCAGATACAATGTGATAGGCTTGCAGCGGGCCCTGTTCACACAAGACACCATGTCATTACTTCACACACGTCGGGGGACGCGCGTGCAGACGCCAACGAGTGACAAGAACCCCACCATCACCTGAAACGATATCACATCACACCATCGGGGAAGCAGGCGAATTTTCCCCGCCCCACACCCCAAACTCAACAGAGCAGAATCAATCACATATCACCCAACTACCGAAACGCGCACCTACATAACGGCCATAGTCATGCGCAGGATCAACCCTGAAATACTCCCCACGTGCCCTTTCTGCGCTCATGAATACAATTATTTTGAACACATGCTCTGGCTGCGTCCCGCCAATGGCCTGGTGGAGCTGAAATCAAAGACGTGAAACGAGGCCATCACAACTCCAAGTACGAACTGCAACTCTGGCTGTCTAGAGGGCCCGGGACATCGCCGAGTCTTCGACTTCCAGCGCTATCCTGGGCGGAGCGCCCCGGCTAGCGAGGTCCTCACTGCCTCCAGTTAGCCTCCTCAGGATATGATCAATAAAGTCTTTTTTTTTCTCTCTCTCTCTCGGTCATGACAAGGAAGAGCACCACACCCGCTTGGACTCCACTCTCGAAAGCCAGAAAAACTCTAAACCAAGATAAGTGCTCCTTTGGTGCGTCGAAAGTGCCTTTCCTAGGTGTGGCCGTTTCAGCCGATGGCATCAGACCCGATCCAGACAAACCGGATGCTATGAAGACTCTTGAAGCACCCAAGGACATCGCCAAACTTCGACGACTTCTGGGGATGGTGAACCATCTAGCTAGATTCCTTCCTAACATCTCCGAGATCACGGCACCCCTGCGTGCTCTTCTGAGCAAGGAAACGGCCTGGTCATGGCACCACGAACAAGATTTAGCAAGATCAAACAACTGTTGTTATCAGACAGGTACACGGCGAAATATCACCCCTTCTACGCCACCACGATTTCGGCGGATGCCAGTTTCAGTGATGCTACCGAGGACTTCTGATTTGGAGCAATTTTTGGAGCAGCAAAATTTCCGTTTTGGAGCACTTTGGAGCAGCAAAAATTTTCATCTTGGAGCACTTTGGAGCAGGTAATTTTGCATCTGGGAGCACTCTGGAGCAGCAAATTTTACATCCTGGAGTGCACTACAGAAGCATATATTGTATTAACATTCAAGCCCCTGAATATTACTATGGTGCTCTTATGAAGGCTAGAAATATTTCGATTCATTGCAAATCTCATGGAAAAAATCATCTTAGGAAAACTCGATACTTCACATCGCTAATGAAAAATATGGGCTCATGCAGTTGAGTGTTCTGGATTAACCTCTACGGCGATTATTTTCGGCACTAACAAATAAACAGAAAACCGGATCAATAAAATTGCATTTTATGAAATAACACTCTAAATACATCTACGTGGTCATCAGCAGACGTGGTAGACAAACGCCGTGATGTACAGCAGTGCCTCAGTGCCAAAGAGCCACACTGTCCCTAATGCATTCCCCTGAGAAAACTCCAAGGCGAAAGCCAGGTTCTTCTCGATCAACCTTCCCCTCTCTCTCTGCAAGCTTTCTGCACCTCACCTGGTTTTGCGCTAGCTACATGACGGCGCACCGATCACGGAAGCAGTGTAAAGCGACAATGTCATGTGATGACGTCATCACGTGACATCACGATATATGACGCCATGATGACGTCACAAGTTTTGACTATATTTCGTGATGATGACGCCATTACATGATGATTATTTTTGCATCAATCGAATGCGTCCGTCGACGGTCAATTTTCGTGTTTGATAAAACATCTAAGACTTTCGCATTAATACTGCGTACTGAACGTTAACAGCCTGGCCGTTAATAACATGGCCTTACATACCAAACTGTCCTCCGCCATGGCACCTTTGTGCCATGCGCGAAACAGCTTCGCTTATCATACACTTCACAGAGTAAAATGGCTCCTCATTTTTTTTAGTTTTTATTGTGATAGCAATTATATGGACACTCTCGCCGGATTTGTGCCGTCGCCGTTGCCGTAATATTCCGCCTAAGGTCCAAATTAGTAACATCACCACGCGCATTCTAGCCGCGGGTAGAAGCTCGCGAGCGCTGGCGAGGAACGCTGATGATGATGATATGTGGGGTTTAATGGCGCAAGGGCCAATTGATGGCCAAAGAGCGCCAGTTCATGAGACAAAGGATGTGAGCAATGGTTGCGGTAAGTAGCTGTAAAGGGGCCTTAAAATTCCTCGCGCTGAAGGCGGGTAAAACATATATATATATATTAAAATCATGACAGTGACGTGAAATATGTGTAGTGGAATGAATGGCAAGTGGTCGCAAGAATAAGACTATGAAGATATGACATCAGCACGAATGCCTCGTCAATGCCCTTGAGTCCAAGGGCCGCGAGGCAAGTGCTGTCTTTAGCGTATTCACCGCAGCAGCGACCTCTGTTTAGAGGCCGTGCTACGGATCACCTTGATATATGACATGAAAACTCCGTACGTCGTTTAAAAAAGCAGACAGTGACTGATATGTAAAAAGCGGGTCCCTACCGATGAACATTGAAGGATGAAATGGAAATTGCTGCCGGTAGGGTAATAAAAAGTGCTTTTTTCTGATAGCATCGAGTTCCTTGCACTGAATGAGGACGTGAAGGACAGTGAGTGGCTGACCACATCTATCACATAAAGGTGGCTCGCCACCGGACAGAAGGTGTGTGTGTGTACTGTATGTGTGGCCGATCCTAAGTCTGCAGAGTGTAACTTCTGTGTGGCGTGATTTTGATACTGGAGGCCAGTTACCGAGATGCGGTTTGACAACGTGTAGCTTATTTCGTGTATGCATATCCCATGTGGTCTGCCAAAAGGCTCTGAGCTTTCTTTTCAGGAAGTGTTTTAGGTCTAGTGGAGGAATAGCTAAGGATGTGTTGTGACTGTTTTCGTGGGCGGATGCTGCTAGCTGGTCCGCCAACACGTTGCCTTGAATCTCGCGGTGCCCTGGCACCCAGCACACTACGACATGTTGTTCGAGTGCGTATAGCGTGCTTAAAAGAGAATACAGCGAGACAAAGACGGCGTTTTTGTGTCTTTTCAGAGTTTTTAGGGCTTTTACCACGCTTAGAGAATCTGTGTAAATCACTGCCTTTTGTAGTTTTAATTGTTGAATGTGTTTAACGGCCGCAAGTATCGCGTAAGCTTCTGCCGTGAAGATACTTGATTCAGGGTGTAGAATACCGGAATCCGTAAAGGATGGCCCGACGGCTGCGTAAGACACAGAAGTATTGGACTTTGAGGCGTCTGTAAAGAATTCTGCACAAGTGTATTTGTGTTGTAGTTCAAGGAAGTATGTACGGATATGTGCAATAGGCGCGTGTTTCGTTACTTCCACGAAAGAAAGGTCGCAGTCTATAAGCTGCCACCGCCACGGCGGTAGTTGTGCAGCGGGAGCCAATAGACAGTGTTCGAAAAGTGGCACACCCGTTTCCTCAGCCAAGCCCCTCACACGAAGTGAGTAGGGCTGTCGCACCGAAGGACGGTGGTCGAAAAGGGCAGAACTAGATAAATCATTTATTGTGGGGTGTGAGGGGTGTTCTCTGTCTGCGTTCACTTTGAGATAGTATAGAAACGACATGTAGGATCGCTGTAGGTGGAGAGACCATTCGTTCGATTCGACGTAGAGGCTTTCCACGGGGCTGGTGCGAAAAGCACCCGTAGAAAGACGAATGCCCGAGTGGTGGACAGGGTCAAGCATCTTCAACGCGCTTGGTGTCGCAGACTGATATATTATCGCCCCATAATCCAGGCGCGTGCGTATGAGGCTTTTATAAAGATTCATCAGACACTTCTTGTCACTACCCCACGTAGTGCGTGACAACACCTTTAGAATATTCATGGTTTTTAAGCACTTGTTCTTTATATACTTTATGTGTGATATGAAGCTTAGTTTCGTGTCTAGAATTACGCCGAGGAATTTATGCTCCGTTTTCACAGGCAGCCGCTGACCATGCAGATTAATGTCCGGATCGGGATGGAGGCCTCTTTTTCTTGAGAATAATACGCAAGTACTTTTTTGCGGGTTAAGGCTGAACCCGTTCTCATCTGCCCATTTGGATACCTTGTTTAAACCAAGTTGCACCTGCCGCTCGCACATTGAAAGGTTGCAGGATTTATAACCGATCTGCACATCGTCGACATATGTGCAATAAAACATATTCCGTGGAATACACAGACGTAGGGAATTCATTTTTATAATAAAAAGTGTGCAACTCAAGACACCACCTTGCGGCACTCCAGTTTCCTGGACAAATATTCGGGACAAGGCATTGCCCACTCGAACACGAAATGTTCGATTGGACAAGTAACTCTCTATTATATTTAACATTCTCCCGCGTACCCCTAAGTGGGACAGGTCTCTTAATATTCCAAAGCGCCATGTGGTGTCGTAGGCCTTTTCCATATCGAGGAACACCGAAAGGAAGAATTGCTTGTGGACAAAAGCGTCGCGAATTTGTGCCTCGATACGGATAAGGTGGTCAGTGGTAGACCTACCCTCTCGAAAACCGCACTGGTATGGGTCAAGTGATTTGTTTGTTTCGAGGAAATGTATAAGTCGGCGGTTTATCATCTTTTCAAAAACTTTACACAGGCAGCTCGTTAGTGCAATGGGCCTGTAGCTCGCAACGGAGGATGGGTCCTTGCCCTGTTTTAGAATAGGAATAATAATGGCTTCTTTCCAGGCCGAGGGGATCTCGCCTGAAAACCAAACAGCATTATACAGGGAAAGGAGAGTTTTTTGTGTCTCAGATGGCAGGTGTTTCAACATTTCATATACAATACGGTCAGAGCCTGGGGCAGAATTATTGCAGCAATTAAGCGATGCTTCCAGCTCAGCTATGCCGAAGGGTTCATTGTATGCTTCGTGTTTTGTGGATCTACGCTCTAGTTTCTCCTTTTCGATTCTCGTTTTGTATCGCCGGAAAGCTTCAGAACAGTGCGACGAGCTCGAGACCTGTTCAAAGTGTGCGCCTAGGAAGTTCGCCTGGTCTTCCAAGCTGTCGCCTTGTGTGTTTACTAGAGGAAGTGAGTGTGCTTGTCGGCCTGCTACCCTACTAACCATGTTCCAGAGTTTAGCCTCCTGTGTATATGAGTTAATTCCGGATAAAAATTTCTGCCAACTTTGTCTTCTTGCCTGTCGGCGAGTTCTCCTGCCTTGTGACTTGATGTTTTTAAAAGTGTCCAAATTCTCGGCTGTCGGCGAGTCCCGAAGCAGCCTCCATGCTTTATTTTGTTTTTTGCGCGCGTTTCGACACTCAGTGTTCCACCATGGCACTCGTCGTTTGCCGGGCCGTCCAGCTGTTTGTGGGATACACTTCATTGCAGCATCAATCAAAAAAGCTGTAAAGTAGTCTACAGCTTCATCTATGCTTAAACCACGCATGTTAGTCCAACTTAAGAGAGCCATTTTACGAAACTGTTCCCAATCGGCTTTGTCAATTTGCCATTTGGGAACCTGTGGAGGACATTCAATAGTTATCGGGGTGCTCAGGACTATAGGAAAATGGTCACTTCCATAGGGATTATTAATGACTTTCCATGTTAGTAGGGGCAGAAGTGATGGAGATGTGATGCTGAGGTCTATGGACGAGTAGGTATTGTTCGCGAGGCTATAGTATGTCGGCTCTTTTTTATTCAAGAGACATGCGCCGGAGGAGAAAAGGAACTGTTCAATGAGACGTCCTCGCGCGTCGCAGCGAGGGTCACCCCACAGACCACTATGTGCATTGACGTCCCCAAGTACGAGATAAGGATCTGGAAGTTGATCTATTAATGACTGGAATTCATGTTTTTGGAGGTGGTAATGTGGAGGTATGTAGAGAGAGCAAATGGTGACGAGTTTGTTCGAAAGAACTGCTCGAACAGCCACTGCCTCGAGGGACGTTCGAAGTGGTAGATGTGTGCACGCTACTCCTTGATTAACTACAACAGCGACACCACCGGATGACGCCACAGCGTCATCTCGGTCCTTCCGGAAAATAATGTAGCTGCGTAGAAATTTGGTGTGTTTGGATTTTAAGTGTGTTTCCTGTACACACAGCACCTTTGGTGTATGTTTGTGTAAAAGTTCTTGGACATCGTCGAGATTTCTAAGGAGTCCTCTGACGTTCCATTGTATAATTTGTGCTTCCATATTGGAAGTTAGGTAGTGCTGTGTGTACAAAAAGGAAGTGAGTGTTGTTTAGGTTGAAAGTTAAAGCTCAAGTAGCAGGGCCGTCGTCGGGCCCCATTATAGGCTTTTTGGTTTTCTTGGCGCGCTCCAGGGAGCTACGCCGCTCTTTCGGTGCCAAGGGCACCGGAGTTGTGTCCATTGCGTCGTGTGAGGCACTGGACGCCCGCGTACGCGAGCTGCTGGCTTGTGTTTCCGACCTCGCCTGGCGAGGCGTGGTCGTGAGACCGGACGACTCTGGAGTCGCCGGGATCTCTGGCTTGGCAGGTGGATACTTCGTCTGGTGTGACGAAGTCTTGGACGCCACCGCGCCGGAGAGCGATGTGCTCTCCTTTGTCTCAATGGGACCGGAGCTTGTAGTGGCCACCGGTGTGGTCAGATTCAAAGTAGGTGGGGCAGCCTTCGCTGCTCCCACCATAGGGGCGGGTGGCGTTTGCCTCGGCACGCTGCGCGTGGTCCGGGCAACCGCGATAGGCCGTTGTGGTGCTGCCCCCCGTCGCACCACATCGGCAAAAGATGTTCTTGGTGGAAATGACGTTGAAACTCGCTGTCGTGCTTCGCGGAACGTTATGTTTTCTTTTACTTTTACGGTGAGTACTTCTTTCTCTTTCTTCCAGGCCGGGCAGGCCCTGGAGTACGCAGGGTGATCACCTTCACAGTTCGCGCAGCGAGTCTCATCGCCAGCGCAGTCATCAACAGAATGACCCGCCGTTGCACATTTTCCACAGGTAAGCTGTCCTCGGCAGCTCTGAGACGCGTGACCAAACCTTTGGCATTTAAAGCACCGCCGCGGGTTTGGAATGAAAGGCCTTACAGGGAGTTTGACGTAGCCGGTTTCAATGTTCTCGGGTAGTGTGTTGCAGGCAAAAGTAAGGATCAAATGCTTGGTCAGTATTTCTGTGTTGTCGCGCCTTATCTTGATTCGTTGGACATGAGTGACACTTGAGTCTTTCCATCCATCTAGTAATTCTTCATCGCTGAGGCCAATCAGGTCCTCATCGGACACTACACCTTTGACAGTGTTCATACTCCGGTGTGCGCTCACAGAGATCGGGAAATTTCCGAAAGCAACAAGGTGTGCCAGTTTGTCGTACTGCTGCTTATCTCGTACTTCTAGGAGTAAATCGCCAGCTGCCATTCTTGTGACTTTGTAACCAGTTCCAATGGTTTCTCTGAGACATTTCGCAACCAGGAATGGCGACATCCCTCGTGCTGACTTAGTTTCATGTTGACTGTGTATGACATGGTATTTGGGAAATGATTGTTTCTGTTGCTGAGGTAAGGTTAGCGTTTCATCGGTGCGCCACCGTTTGAGGGAGCGATCAGTTGGTGAAGGGACAATATGTGCCATATATAACTTGAAAATTTCGGCAGCGATGGTGGCCACCCACCACCGAGCCCAACAAGGGGACGCTACAAGGTTGGATAACGCTTGGAGACGCCAGCCATGCATCGCTGCTATAACCTAATATATCTAACCAAGGTTGGTTATTTACACCAGGTTAACCCTTGCCGCCCAGAAAGATGGAAGTCAAAAGAAGTAAGGAGAAGACAGGACAGATCAAAAGTGAGAGAGAAAGACGAAGAGGTGGGCAGAGAGAGAGAGATAGGAAAAGGCGACTGCCGATTTCCCCTGGGTGGGTCAGCCCAGGGGTGCCGTCTACGTGAAGCCGGGGCCAAAGGGGTGTGTTGCCTCTGCCGGGGGGCCTTAAAGGGCGAGGAACGCGGCTGAAGCGGAGATTAAACTAGCCGGCCGTCTGTCTCCGTCGCACGGAGAACGCATGAGATAACATCTTCCCGCGTGCGGGCCTGCCGAGAGGAAACGCCCCGCCCGTCTTTCGTAAGGAGCACGAAGGGACGCCAGGGAAGCGGAGGAGGGGGGGGCATGGTTCGAAGGACGCAGTCGCTTGCGCGCGCGCTATCTCGAGGTATCAGAAGACGGTTCGTAAACTTGCTGTGTTCTCAACGCTTACTTCGCGTTTAGAGCACGAAAACGCTTCGGTTCCTGGAGCGGCCATATTTCCTTAAACCAGCGTATTGTTGAGTTACGCGAGATTGGATCCAAAAGAGTTAGCTGCTAGCCTTACTTCGTTTAACAATACAATTTCTTGGTATCGCATTCATTGCTTCGCCCTTAGGCGAAACTGAGTTTTTTTAACTGTGAGCTATTGACCTCGAAAGCGAGGGGCGGACGTGTAACATGGCGTAGCCGCTTCACTGTGGGCAGTCAGCGACGGGCCCGCTACTGACAGCTGCGCATTTGCGGCTGCTCCGACCAGGAGATAGGCTTTTAGGAGCTGGCTCGCCAGGTTCTTAAGCTGGGGCAATGTCCCGCGTCGTAAGCGTAACCTTAGTTCTATAGGCGACCGCTACAGGCGCTGCTCGCGCGAAAGAGAAGTCTTCTTCCTTTTCTTCTTCGAGTGCCTTGATGATGATATTAACGCAGGCAAAACCACAAAAAACTTGGACCATCTCTCCGAAGGGAACCCCGATGGGACGGCGTTGACCCGGTTGAAACGGGCGTCGACGCGGGTGCTGGAAGAACGGTTTGAAGCGAAACTCGGTGTAGCGTTTACTGGAGTGAACGTTCGTTTGAAACGCAAAGACACGGGAGGCGGGTTGGGTTTCGTGTAAGTTTCATTAAAGCGTTTGGCAAGGCTTCGTAGTCGCTGTTTCTTCACAGTCGAGACACGAGCACTGGACCGGAGCAGGCGCGCGTTTCGCCTTGACTACCACGGGTGAAGCGAGAGAGGTGACACGTTCAGGGGTGGTGCGAGCGGGCGGAGCAGCCGGCAGCTGCGGGTGAGGGAGAGAGACGTCAGCGCGCACCTGCGAGGTGCGACCTTTGCGTTGACCTGCGAGGTCAACGCAAAGCTGTGGCGTGACTACTTGGCAACGCTCCACCACCTACGGCGAGGGGAACGCGTTGCGGCGCATTCGTATGGACGCACGTAACGTACGGCGTTACACACGTGAGTCAAAGAGCTGCTTCGCATCTAAAATAGCATAGCCAACTGTAGCATGCGCACGCTCGCGCGAAAGTAAAGTCTTCTTCCTCTTGCTTTTCGAGCGCCTTGATGATGAACGCAGGCAAAACCACATTTCCTCGATTTCCTCGACCACACGTTCGGCCACAGCTGCAAGGTCTGCGACCGCTTGTGCTTCGACAACAACCTGACCACAATCGCTACTATAAAAACGTGTGACGTCTTTATATGACAGTACAGGAATTGGGGCATTCACGGTTTACCCGATTATCTCAGATCCAGCTCCTCAATCATGATTCACTTCGTAGATATGGCGTGATTTTTTATTAATGAGATTACATTTTTAAAGCAAGCAAAAATTGGAATTGGAACCCTAGCACGTGAGCTCGAAAGGGCAGGGCCTTTTTTAGGGGGTATTTACGGCAGAGTGATTACAAATTCGGATGCGCTGGTGGAATTACGAAAAAGCTCTTCTGGATGAAGATCCATGGATAAAGTATATCTGAGGAAAAGCGTCAACGCGTTCCCATCGTTCGCGTGTTCTTCCATAAACGTGAAGCAAGGAAAATTCGATATTGTTCCATATATCTACTGCTAGCGATCCCAGATTTCATTCCGCGGTGTCCAGAAACAGAAGTTAGACATTTTAGCGGCACGCATGTAGTTATTACTGAACATTGCTTTCCTTGCGTGCTGTGCGACGCTTGAAACGAGCAATCAGGAGAGTTTCTGGAACAGACAACGTCCGCCGATGAATCGCCGTCGCACTTTCTCGCTACCGATAGGCCTAGACGTCACGAGCCTCTGCGGAGAGCACGTTTTGCTGTCGAGCCGACTTAGAGAACAGAAGCTGCGTCGGCACCGTGCATGGCATCGTGGCTTACTCGGGACGCACGCGCGAGCGCTCTTTATTCAGCGGAATAATTCTTGGTCCATGGTTGCGACTTTGGCAGCCCCAAGATCAAGCTGCACATGTTCTGACGCGCCGGCGGTGCGATTGCAGGTGATAGACGCCCCTAAACCCGAGACTTTGGCGCAGTTTGGCGCAATTTTTTTCGGTATTATCAGGATGGCGCAGTAAATACAATTTGGCGCACTTTGGCGCAGGAGTGGAATCACTGCAGTTTCTTCGGACTAGGAGCTGTCTTACTTCAAACACAAACTTCAGGAGAACATCGAACAGTGGCATTTGCTTCTCGCTAGGGGTGTGCGACTGGAGAAAATTCATGTCTATAATCGAATTCGAATCGAATAGTGGTAAAAGACAATTGAATATAAATTACATACCGAATTAAAAAGGCTTTTTTTTATTGAAAATTGAGAGAAAGAACAAAAATTAAATTAAATTGCTAATGTCCTCGAACACATAACGCGGTGAGCGACAGCTGTGGAAAGACTACAAATTGTCATGCAGAAGCAAGCTGTTCTGCATGACCTCGCTTCAGGCTCTCTCGCCATGATGCTACGGCGTTTCATGCAGTTGAAAACGGTAGCACGACCTGGAAGTATCATCATCATCAGCCTGTCTACGCCCACTGCAGGGCAAAGGCGTCTCCCATATACCGCCAATCAACCCGATCCTGTGCTTTCTGCTGCCACGTTATACCTACAAACATCTTAATCTAATCTACCCACCTAATTTTCTTTCTCCCCCTCACGCGTTTGCCATCTCTTGGAATCCAGTCAGTTACCCTTAAGGACCACCGGTTATCCTGCCGACGTGCTACGTGCCCGGCCCATATCCATTTCTTCTTGATTTCAACTACGATATCCTTAAGCCCCGTTTGTTCCCTGACCCACTCTGCTCTCTTCCTGTCTCTTAAGGTTACACCTATCATTTTCCTTTCCATCGCTCGCTGCGTCGTCCTCAATTTAAGTTGAACCCTCTTTGTAACACTCCAGGTTTCTGCTCCGTAGCTAAGTACCAGTAAGATGCAGCTGTTATATACCTTCCTCTTGAGGGATAGTGGTAGACTACCGTTCATGATTTGGTAATGCTGCCCACATACAAAAGCCCGACAGAGGAAAAGCTACTCACTCGCTGTGTCAAGGGAAAAACTCAAAATCCAGCTGAGTCATCGAACAGCAAGATTTGGCCATTGTGCTTCGAGACAAGGTTTGCCTCGCACACAGTCGTGGAGATGGTAACAGCACTCGCTGTTCTGTGGTTCAAAGAAGGTAACAAAGGCTATGAACAGGTTCTGCAGGAACTAGGAGTGCTTCCTTCGAGGAAACTAGCTGCAACAACCGCGACAGGAGAAGGATTTCCAACATGACAACGAAGCAGACAGTTGAGGCAAGGTCTCACTGTCGCCGTACAGCCAAGGAGGCTCACCTTTAACATGCTGCTCACAAAAGACTCTCAGGGGAACAACGTAAGTTGCAGGTGAATTCTAAACTTGTGCATTGAATATAGATACCCTGGCCTCCATTGTGTGCAATTTTCGTACAGCTAATATTGCTACAACATAAATAAACAACTTTCATAATACAGTATAACCTCATTACAACAGACCTTCATAGTGAAGAGGATTTTGGTCTGTTGTAAAGGGAGTATGTAAAATCCAAGTACTGTTACAACAAACTTATGTAAACGCTGAAGGGGTTTGTTATAACCCGGAGAGAATTACGAGTCACAAACATGGTCTTATTTTCAACGGGGGACCCAAAAAAATGCAATTTTTGGAAAAAGGCATTTTCAGTTTCTGTAGCCCATTTTCCATATGATTCCAAAATATGCTGCTGACCCTCATTACGGACCAGAACCTGCTTGCTGTGGAAGTGGATAGCCTACCTGTTACTACCCTCATTGATACCGGCGCACATATTTCTATTATGAGCTCTGATCTCCGGGCACGATTAAATAAGGTCCTTACTCCGCCCGAGTCCCTATTTGTACGTGTCGCTAGTGGAGGAACTCCGGCTGTACTCGGAGCTGCTTTCCTCTTCTGAACTTCGGATTCAGCCCTCAAGTCCTACCACAAGACATTGCTCTCGCTACTCTGTCACCGTCGCACGAGTGCCAGATCTCATCGGTGTCACCTGAACTGCCCGTTGTCGTCTCTCCGAACCCGCATAGAGTCGACGCAGTCACCTCTTCTACACTGCACAACAACATAGCCAAGATGATTGCCTCGGAACTTTTGCCCTCTCAAGTTAAAGACCTCAGTGATCTCCTTATGACCTACCCTGACATATTTGACTTCGACGGTAGGCCCTTAGGTCAAACCTCGCATGTCAAGCACCGCATAGATACCGGTGATGCAGCTCCAATTCACAGGCGTCCTTACCGAGTTTCACCATCAGAGCGCCAATTTATTCAACAGGAGGTCGACAAGATGCTCACAAAAGGCATTATTGAGCCTTCTTCGAGTCCGTGGGCTTCCCCTGTAGTCTTAGTTAAAAAGAAAGACAACACCTGGCGTTTCTGCGTGGATTATCGGCATTTAAACAAGATCACCAAAAAGGATGTCTACCCGCTTCCTCGTATCGATGATGCCCTGGACTGCCTTCATGGTGCTACCTATTTTTCTTTGATAGACCTACGCTCTGGTTACTGGCAAATCGCCGTAGACGACCTCGACCGTGAGAAGACCGCCTTTGTTACGCCTGACGGTCTCTACCAATTCAGAGTCATGCCGTTCGGCTTGTGCAATGCACCAGCCACGTTCGAGCGCATGATGGACACGCTTTTGCGCAGCTTTAAATGGTCTATCTGCCTTTGTTACCTGGACGACGTCATTGTATTTTCCCCCACCTTTGAGTCTCACCTCGACCGACTTTCGTCCATTCTTTCAATGTTTCGTGGGGCTGGGCTACAACTTAGTTCATCGAAATGCCACTTTGGCCATCACCAAGTTGCTATTCTCGGGCATCTCGTTGACTCATCTGGCATCCGACCCGATCCCGACAAAGTTCGCGCTGTCCTCAATTTTCCTGTACCAACTTGTGCCAAAGACGTTCGAAGTTTTGTGGGCCTATGCGCATATTTCCGACGATTCGTCAGAAACTTTGCAGATATTGCCCGCCCCCTCACTGAGCTTCTCAAGAAAGATGTGCCATTTTGGTGGGGTCCTGACCAAGCCAGTGCTTTTTCCCACCTCATTACGCTGCTCACCACACCGCCGATCCTCGCCCACTTCGACCCGTCTGCTCAAACCGAGGTCCGCACAGACGCTAGTGGTTACGGCATTAGCGCTGTTAGCCCAGCGTCAATCCGGTCATGATAGAATTCTTGCATAAGCCAGCCGGCTCCTCTCCCCTGCCAAACGCAATTACTCTATTACTGAGCGCGAGTGCCTGGTGCTTGTATGGGCAGTTGGTAAATTCCGCCCCTATTTATATGGTCGACCTTTCACCGTTACCACAGACCACCATGCTCTATGCTGACTTTCAGCACTCAAAGATCCAACAGGGCGCCTAGCTCGTTGGGCTCTGAGCCTCCAGGAATTCCCGTACACAGTGGTCTACAAGTCCGGCCGTCTACATCAAGATGCCGACTGCCTTTCTCGGTACCCCGTTGACGATCCAGACCTCGTAATGGATGACACGTCCATGTGTATCTCCCCGCTATCTGCTTTCGGCAACATCGGTGACGAGCAACAGCGTGACGCGTCCCTACGAGGTCTAATCAACCGCCTGAATACTGACTCGACGGACAGTTCACTTCGCATAATCGTCATCATAGACTGCATCTTATACCGCCGGAACATGCACCCAGTGGGACAGGAACTACTAGTTGTAGTACCCACTCATCTCCGCTCGACCATTCTTCAGCAACTACATGATTTACCAACGGCCGGCCACCTTGGTGTTGCCAGAACGTACGACCGTGTCCGCCGACGCTTTTTCTGGCCCGGCCTCTACCGTTCCGTACATCGTTATGTCGCTTCTTGCGAGTCGTGCCAACGCTGGAAAAGGCCAGCTGTACACCCCGCGGGCCTCGACTTTCTGGGACCTTTCCCACTTTCTCACAACGGTAACAGATGGGTCGCCGTCGCTACGGATTATTCTACCCGTTTTGCCATTACGAGACCTCTCCCGAGCAGCTGCGCTACAGACGTCGCCGACTTTTTGATACAAGACGTCATCTTGCATCACGGCGCTCCTCGTCAACTCATCACAGACAGAGGTCGATACTTTTTATCCAAGGTAATCGAGGACCTACTTCGCTCTTGTGCAACCAAGCACAAGCTTACGACGGCCTATCATCCCCAAACGAACGGACTCACAGAACGTTTGAATCGCACGATAACTGACATGCTCGCCATGTATGTCTCGACTGATCATCGCGACTGGGACATTGCTCTACCCTTTGTCACTTTCGCTTACAACAGCTCGCGCCACGACACTGCTGGATATTCTCCCTTTTACCTTTTGTATGGAAGAGAACCGACCTTGCCGTTCGACATGCTCGTACCCACCCCTGCCCACCTGTCCACCGAATATGCTCGCCACGCTATCAGCACAGCCGAAAACGCCCGTCAGATAGCCCATCGAAGCCTTTCGGACTCGCAACTCAACCAGAAACATAGATACGACAGTTGCCACCAGAACGATCGCTTCAATCCGGGTGACCTCGTTCTCCTGTGGTCTCCGTCTCTGCATGTTGGACTGGCCGAAAAACTTCTGCCCAAGTACTCCGGCCCCTAACCTGTGCTACGCCAGGTGACTGAGGTTACCTACATCGCCCCTCTGGACCCTACGGCGCACTGTACGTCTTCAAACGTCGTCCACGTCGCTCGCCTGAAACCATACCTGTCGCCCACCACCTGCTAACAGGCGCCGAGTCGGCGATAACGCCGCCGGAGGTCGATGTAGCGGTGTTGCAGCTATGACTATGGTGAGGTGTGCGAAGAAGAGGCAGACGACGTGTCGGTGTTCTGAAAGTAACAACCGCCATCTTGACTGCTGGACCATCCTACACTTTAGGTAAGTTATAAATATATTTGCAACAATATCTTTACTGAAAACTACGTAGAATTCCTATAATTTTTTTTGTGTCTGCCGGTTTGGCGAAAATTGTGGAAATAGCAAAAAAATTAAAAAATAAAGCGTTTTTCAAATTATATTTCGGCAACGGCGTAAAGGCACCACCATTTTGGGCTCGTCGTAAAGAGCATTTCTCCGTGTTCAAGTTCTCAGTTTCAGCTTGCTCCTCCATTCAGTAACAAGCGTACAGAAAGCACATGTTTGAAGTTCAATTCAAGGCCTCCGATTGGCTGCTTCCGCCGTGATGCTCGCTTCAGGATCGTCGTCTGCTGCTTGTGCGTCGCGAGGTCGTGGCTGTCGAAAATTGCGCTACTGTGTTCACGGGTCGACGATAATTTAGTTAGTTTGGCAGCTGCAAGCGGAAGCGCAATCATCAGATTACGATAGCACGCCGCACTCGTCGCGAACATCGCAGACGTGCGACTGCAACAGCGTTGACTCGTTGGACTCGCTGTGTAGAGGTTGTTCTTATCAGCACTTCGGAGCTTGTGACGAAGACCACCGCAGGCAACTCCTTGTACTCGCAATCGAGTATGACGTACTTTGAAACATCGGGTACCGGGGCCACGCACATCACAACCGAGCTTTCTACTCGATGTCGTGGCTAGGCCGAACTCCGCTCACGGTGCCGATGTAAGAGAAATCCGAACTTTGCGGGCAAGGACATTTCGCACGTCCACGCTAGACATGCGATAGCGTAGAAGCCGCATGTCTAGGGATGGGCAAATATTCGGGCATTTCGAATACTCGAACGAATATTACAGTATTCGAATTCGCTTCGATACGAATTAAGATTATTCGAAATGAACGAATATATGTATACATTTGACCGCGCATAACCCCCTGTAAAGGTGGTTTCACTGCAGTGTCTTGTTGCTGTGCCGTGAAACAACTTATTCAGGGGGAATCTGCACTGCCGCGAAGCCACACTTCAAAATTAAATGTACATATTTTTTAAAGTTTCAAAGCGTGTTATATGGGCTCAAATGCGCTAAGTATAGTCATTTTTAAATTGTAACGTTTTGCACCACTTATAACTTGCACCCTACTGCTATTCAAATCTTGATACTATTCATGGCTGCTTCCACTTCATTTAAACCAAAAAAGTGAGATTCACTCATGCCTAGTTGTAATCCTTAAAAATATTGTGCAAGGGCCATGACAAAAATGCTCATTTTTCTTAATAATATGCGGTAAATACTATTCGAACTATTTGATTCCAAATTATTCGATCAAATCACTATTCGCTTCGGATTCGCTTCGAACCTCAAATTCGATATTCGCTCATCCCTACGCATGTCCTTCGTCGCAAGCAACGAATCGCATCGCCCGCTGGCTCCTCAGAACCGTGGATGGGCATTTTGCGCATCGGTAGCGGACCCCCCGGCCAAGCTCGCCGCGCCGCGACCGCTCCGAGAAGTGGTGGCAGCGGCTAGCAATTTCGTGCGTCAGCGTCCCAAAACGCAACGCCAAGCACGCTGCGTGCCGATTTCTTGTCGCTACAGCTAGGCATAGCTGATCATTGACAGAGCGGAGATAGACGGCTGTTGGGGTCGAACTTCGTACGTTCGCCGAATACCTTCATATTGTTACCCGCCCCGCGGCCGGCGTGCCCGCGCCAACACGGAAGCGGTAGTTCCGGTTGGTGGAACAAATAGTGTCTGCTGGTCGCAAAGGATGCAAGGACTCACGTCTCCCGAGGGGTTCAATTATGGTGCCTTACAGGAGACCGTGGCCGAGCCGGGCTACAGGGACGGAAGGTATACTTGCGCCTTCGCTGTGACAGCCAAAGGCAGCGGCAATGATGCACGGGCCTATTGTATTGACGACCCGTCAACGCCTGAGGCCGAACATTCTGGAAACCGGGTTGAAATGGAGCTGAGCGGCGGCGCCGAACCGACGAGCGGGCGAGAGGCGGTGATTCCTGCGAGGAGGTGGCGAGAAGGAATCCGGGCCTGGTGTTTTCAGCGGCAGCCG
Source organism: Rhipicephalus sanguineus (assembly GCF_013339695.2). Taxonomy (NCBI): domain Eukaryota; kingdom Metazoa; phylum Arthropoda; class Arachnida; order Ixodida; family Ixodidae; genus Rhipicephalus; species Rhipicephalus sanguineus. The sequence goes on along the minus strand of NC_051186.1, from coordinate 112,465,731 downwards.
ACCAGGAGACAAGGAGAGAGTTACTCCTGCTTTCCGATTGGACTGTAAGAGTGTTTGAATGGGGAGACAGGGAATAAAAGCAGGGGTGCAGTGACAGGAAGGGGGAGAAGAGAAACGAATAAACGTCTCTATCCAGATGATGTCGGAGAGGTCGTTTCTTCAAAGTGCCAGCAGATGAAAAGTTCTCGTCTTCAGCTTCCTTGGCGGCAGCAGCAAATGTCGCGCAACCAGCGAGGCGAGTGGAACAAACAAGAAGAACCTAACTACGGCCTTCGCTCTTAAGGGGGGAAGGGGTTCTTTTTTACATCTCATGAACTTCCTTATCAAATTTAATGAAATTGCACAGTCTTGTTCAGTTCTTTTGCCAATTCCAAATGTGCAATCAGTTTTTAAGTATGCCAATTAGTTCTGCTGTTAATTGATAATTAATTAGTATTGCTTCCGGGAGCACTGGATCAAAAACTACTCGTCAAAATCTTCCTTTAGGCACATGGCTGAATACTAGGAAACAAGCTTCACAGGGGTAGGAATACTTTTTTGATATGACAACTATTAGCACTTATACAGCTCATCAAAGCTTTATGTTGAAAATGTTGCAAATTATTTGTTTAATAAATGGACAATAAAAAACAGACACAGAAACGCAGAAATCTGATCCTACCCCTGTGGAAACCATTCATGCAACAAGAATGACAATCCTAGGCCCTCTGGTTACCGACAAATCGCTCCCGGACGGTTGCAAAGCGTCAAAAATTCAGGATTTCAGAAAATTCTAAAAAACAAACAAGACTCATATTTATTTAGATGTAACAAAAAATAGTGTCACGTTCACCGAGCTAAGTGATCAATAGCCACCAGGGATGTATAGTCTGTCTGTTGGCAGCCACCAGAGTGGCGCTTTTTGAATGTCCGTTGCAGATTTTCTGCAGATGCCCGCTGATGCTGCTGCACGCCGGTCATACTTCTCGGCCATTCTCTGGCTGTTTAGTAGCCCCGAACTCAAATGAAGCTCCTGTAGTATGGCAGATGAAGTTCTTGCATTTCCTGAATTAAATTTCATCGCTGCCTCAGCCACAGCATCTTCGACAGCGAAAAGTGAGGCATGCTGTTCCTTTGGAGCTAATGCCCAAATCATAGAATGCAAGCATTGTTTTGGGTCATGCTGAGCTGGCACCTTTTGAGCAGTTTTTCTTCCAAGAGGCGCTCGTACACTGGTCGAAGGGCTTCACAAACATGTGAAGGCAAATTATAACGATGGTTCGGAATGGGCTCGTTTTTTGCTTGAGCAGCATTCCGGCGGCACCAACCAAGAGTCTGGACCTGACGGGCGCAGACTGTGGTCAGAAACCCTGTCATTCGACGTGATGTGGCGGTATGTTGCCATCACGGCCTTCTGCATGTCCTTGACATCCCCGCTGTAGGACTTCAATGCCCATTCATAATATGCACTGAGCTTGGTTATCAAGTCTCCCGTCAATTTGCCTTTTCAAGAGCTTCAGAAGCAGAGCCCTTGTGTTTTGCGACAAGTGTACCCAGAGCAGTTCCCATCCTTTTTCGGACATGGTTTATGCAATCTTCTTTTTCAATTGGCACAAAGCCATACACTTGTGCTTGCTTGAGAGCCAGAAATGCTCGACTATCACCATCCGAGAGGATTGTGGTGTACCTCAGTTTGTGCAGCTGAAGTGACCTCTGAAAAAGTATCAGCGCTGCTTCAACTTCCATCTCTCCGGCTTTTTCGTGTATTTTTCTGGCAGGCATGGTTTGCCTTTCAGTTTTCATATTCTGGGTCGCCAGGCTTCGGGCCACGCGCACAACCTGCACAGAAGTTGCTCAACACAACATAGTCGAGTACAAGTCCAGAAAAAAGTTCGATAACGGTGCCGACTCCAATGTGGGACGAATGGCCGCGCGTCATCCACGAGCCATCGTAGGATACCGCTATGTTGCCAGAATCAGCAAGATTCAGGTCACTGTATAGTGACTTCACTGATACCGCGCACTCGCCCATCAGCTTTTGGGCAGCTGTCGAGGCTGCTGGCACCAGCTTCTACTTCAGATAACTCTGCCACGTTTCGGAATGAAGGCCAAAACGATGGCGTCGGCTTCCTCTTTCGCCGCTTCGAACCCAGCTTCAAGCTGCACGATCGCAGCCATGTAGAACACCATAGCGGCCTTGTCATTGCGGCGAAAATATCGTTCATCGTCGTTTGCCGATTCCCAGTGCTGACCATTGCACGAGCGGCGAGAAGGTTCACAATGAAGGGAGTCACAGTCTTGCCATTTTTTACGCGCGGGGAGCTCCACTCGAAAAAATCATCGCCGCACTTCTCACAAATGCCGAGAAGCTTGACGGCAAGGCCGTATTCTTGCTCCCCTGTGTCAAAAGTCATGGAGACAAGAGCGCTTAGCGTTTCTCCACTGATCAATAAAAAAGCGCGACTCCATCTCCGTCGGCCCGTCCGCACCGTCGTCGACGCTCGCAGACATGTCCAATTTCCTCTTCGTTGCCGATGTTCGTGCAAGTTGGAGTTTCTCCCCCGCTTGTTTCTTCTGTTGGAGCAATTCCGCTAGTGGAACCATCCTTGTGTCGTGACGAACGGTGCTCCGCTGATGACAATCGGCAGGCGACGTCGTTAGCCCTAGCTCGCTCTCGCGAGGTCCGCTGCCATCCACCTCGGAGCAGTCGCGGCCTTCGCTTGAGGCTGCCAGCGAGTGGTCGTCGCTTGGTTCTTCAGCAGGATCGGGGCGCTTTTCGAAGTTGTAACGCGCTCGCTTTCTTTTCTTGCCAAACTTATATTACGTGGCGAACTTTCGATAATCAGACATAGCTGCACGCAAACGTTTTCGAAAATGGCGTCGCGCTATGCTTCTCGAGCGTGTCCGCGCACTGCAGCAGACGACATCAGCCGCCTGCACCAATCGCAGGGCTCCATTTAGTCGCGTGCATAGAATGGGCGAATGGAGTCGCGCGCTGGTACTTTTTTTTGGCACAGTATTATTACCCAGCAAATAGGCGGACAAAATTGTGGCGGAAATTTGAAGAAGAGTAGTTCTTTCCGACGCTACCAATATTGCCGCGACAGCATGAGTGGTTCAGCGGCAACGCAGCTTGAAAAAAAGCCCCTTTTTTGCGCTTCTTTGACTCAAAGTATAGCTCGCGGTGGTTACGCAAACTGGTATTGCGCCCAAATAGTTATCCAAAACGCGGGTAAACTGTCAGAACACGTGGCAATGTTTGTATTTTATGAAAATGCCACTTTCAAAAACCGATTTTTTCGTGATTGTTTGGTCTCAAAGACCCGTGTTGTCCCCCCTTAACTTGGAACGTCGATATTGTTGTGCCAGAGCACCTGACCGAACGGGGAAGCGAATAAAAACCCCTGCATGCTTTGTCTGCAATCCCGGGAAAACGGCGTCTTCGCCCAGCCGGCCCCGTCGTTCTTCCAAGCTACCCAGCTATGAAAAGGCTGCTCATCATCATAAAAGTGCGTCAACACCTGCTACCGAAAGGGACATCAACATACTAAAAGCAGCGTCAACATCCTAAAAGTGCGTCAACACCTGCGGCCTAAAGGAGGGTCACATCACAATGGACTGGGACCTTATTTAAGACCGGCCTGGTCCGTTGTTAGAGAGACGCCCCAGCCGACTTGGTCGTGCTGGCAGGCTCTGTCCTGCTATAAACCACCGTCCTGGACGTCATGGAGGGGTACTGCTCGGCGAGCGGAGCCAGGATAAACAAGTCCAAGAGTGTAGTCATGTATTTGAACTCCGCTCCTTCCAGTCTGCGTCCTGTTCACGGCTTACCCGTGCAACAACGCCTACGTATTTTGAGTTTCCATTTCGAACCGGATGGCCTGACTACTGGAAACTGGAGGCTGGCTAAGCAAAAGCTGACCGACAGAATCCAGGAAATCAGTGCCTTGGGATGTCCATTGACGGCCAGGGTAACGATCATTCGATCGCTGCTCTTTTCTTTTCTGACCTATGTAGTTTCCGTTATGCCGGTTGCAACCCGAACCAAGCTAGTCTTGGAGGGGCTCCTCTTTCGTTTCCTATGGAGTGGCTCATCTATGTATGTGGCGCGTCCTGTGATCAAGTTGCCCAGGAATAAGGGAGGACTCTGAATTCCCGACCTGGGCATCGTGGCCACTGCACTGCATCTCAGATGGACACGGGTAGCTCTCGAATCGGATATGCTCCTAACTCGAAGCTTTGAGTCGTTTTTCCTGAGCACATGACTGCGGCTGTTCTCGCCGGAGACATTCTCTAACTCAGTGCCTCGGGCGGGAACTCCTTCACCCTTCTATGCGGGGGCTGCCTCTACTCTGGCTCGTCTCCGTGAGGCCAACCCAGGGATAGAGCTAGATTCTCTCGAGCTCCATGATCTAGTCGACTTACTCACACCAGACCTCCCGGCCCACTGTGTGAGATATGACCTGTCCCGCCACAGTCCTAACTGGAAGCTCATCACTGCCAGTTTTCTGGATGCCAAGCGCTCTACATTGATGTACCGCCTGGCAAGAGGGTGCCTGCCCATAACATTCAGGCCCTTCACGAAAATCCGTACCAGAGGAAAGTGTCCGTTTTGTGGCAGTAGGGAGGACTTGGTTCACATCTTCTCTCAGTGTGCACTCCCAGCAGCCCTCCTTCAAAGGATAGCTAGCTTGTATGGCCACCCCGGAGTTCCATTCGAAACCGTTCGGTTTTTGCATCCCCTGCCTGCGCAGGCGGTCAACCAGTACGTGTTTCTTCTCGTCGAGTGCTCTTACCAAGTTTGGGTGGCACGGTGCCCTGCCGTTTTCGATGGGAGGCAGCCTGGTCTTCGTGAAGTACTTGCAAAAGTGCGCAAGGAGATCTGGTTTGTTCTCCACCGGGAATGGCAGCGTCTGGGCGTTAAGAAGTTTCTCGAAACCTGGCACCGTCCAGCAGTCATCTTTAGCGAGTCAGGAGGGCAGATCACCATTAACTTTTAAAGATGGCTCTCTCTAAGGTACACCGATCTGGCCTAGCGTGCCAGCCACTTGTGTTTGCAGAACCAACAGCCCCAGCCGGTCTGGGTGCATGCGACTTCTGTTGCTACACCGCGGTGATGACGGTCGAGGTTTCCGCTGTTGCTTACCCGGGCTTTGCATGCGCCCGGGTAATCCAGTCGCCTTGTTGGGCTCCGCCCACGAGGTCCATGTCGGTCGTTTCCGTTCTGTGCTCGGCGACTCTGTTCGCTGCGACGAACGGCGGCCCCCTTGTCCGAGTAGGACACCGCTGGCTTTCGGCCACGCGGTACTCCCTGGGTACGTCTAGTCTGTGTGCGGCGACTAAGGTTGCCGCGCCAAACGGTAGCCCCTATGCGGTCGCAGTTCAGTGCGCGACGATTGGACTCGTCGAGCCGAACTGCGGCCCCCTCATCCGGGTAGGACCCCGCCTCCTGCCGTGCGGTATTTCTCGGGTACGTCTGTTTTTTGTGCGGCGACTGAAGTTGCAGCACCAAACTGTAGCCCCATGGCCCAGTCTCTCTGGCGGAGGGGCGTGAGACTGGCTACGTCTGTTTGGAGCTTTGCGCCGAGCGGTAGCCCCCTTGTCCGGGCAGGGACCGTCCTTCCGAAACAAATCTTCCCCTCCTCAACCCGGGGGGGGGAGGCGGTACCGGGATAGACGTACGGATGATGATGGGTTGATGAGTGTCGTAGAACTCTGGCACAAAGCGCCTCCGGGTGCCGCGTCTCCTCCCATCTGACAACGGTACCTGCTATAAGCTGCTATTACCTGCTATACCTGCTATAAACGTTGTTATTGTTTCATAAACGTTTTGCCTCCTTGCTCTGCTCCTCAGCGAAAAGTCCGATCTTCGGCATCCTCGGCTCGCCAGCCTCCCGGCTTTCATCGACACGAAAACCCCATTCCTAACAGTGGTTGGCAGCGCTGGGATACGCTACCTTCATCTCATCGTTCGACACGCTGGGATATACGCTACCCTCATCTTATCGTTGGACACGCTGGGATACGCTACCTCAACGTTTGGCTGCACGGGGATACCCTGATCCTACGTTTGGAGAGCCGGATCGGATCCCTGCAGGCCCGAGGAGCGAGGACGACCACAACACCGCTAGCCACGAGTTCGACCGGAGTCAGCTGCTTTGGTTGGGTAAGTGCCCAACAATTACTGGTCATTTCGCCAGACCTCTCTAGCAAAGGCAGATGTTAGGAGAGAGTTGTGTTTTTTGTTTGATGCTGTTTACTCACTTTAAACCACGATATTAGCTTTAAAGTAAATGTTGTAGAAAGGCATCACGAGGGACGAGATCGCGATGGAGAAATACCTAGTACAGGACCTCCTTGAAATTTGTGACGACTTGGGCATTTCCGCCGGGTCCGCAAAAACAAAACAAGCGATTCTCGCGGTGATGCGGGCAGAGAATGTGACGATCGAGGAAGCTGACGAGGCTTGGGAGGAGATTTGCGAGGAAAGACAGGAGGCTGAGAGGCGCAAAAAGCGAGAGGCGGAGGAACGCGAGAGGCGCAGAAAGCGAGAAGCGAAGGAACGCGAAAGGCGCGAAAAGCAGGAGGCGGAGGAACGCGAAAGGCGCAAAGAGAGGCAGGCTCGGGAGCGAGACCATGCTCTTAAAATGAAAGAGCTTGATCGTAAGATTCAGGCGCTGAAATGGCAACGAGCACAATACCAACTCAGGATCTTCGAGATAGGCGAAGACATTGTGTCTTTTCTCGTTAAGTTTGAAAAGGTCTGCGAGGAGGTTGGTGTTAGCCGTGACCTTTTGGTGGAGAGGCTTCTCGTGTTGCTCCCGTGCCGAGTCGCATCAGTTCTGGAGCGCTTATCCGCTGAAGAAGCGCAAGACTTTGATAAGGCCAAAGGTGCCTCGTTGCGACACTTCGCGGCTCCGGGTCCTACTGACTGCGAAATTCGAGACAGTGAAGACAGCGCGGAAGCACTTCGTGATGCGCTCGAGGATGACGCGCGTCGCGGGGCACTAGAAGCCGAGACCAGCCGCGAGGCGCTAGAGGCCGAGACCAGCCGCGAAGCGCTAGAGGCCGAGGACCGTCGTAGGGCGCTTGAGAACGCCGAGACCCATCGCGAAGCGCTAGAGGCCGAAGCCCGTCGCGGAGTGCTAGAGGCCGAAGCCCGTCGCGGAGCGCTAGAGGCCAAGGCCCGTCGCGAAGCGCTAGAGGCCGAGGCCCATCGCAAGGCGCTAGAGGAGGAAGCGCGTCAGAGAGAGCGTGAGGATGAGGCGCGTCGCGAAGACCAAGATGTCGAGAAACGTCGCGACGTGCTAAAGCCTGAAACTCGTCGTGAGGTGCAGGACGCCGCTGTGCGTCATAAGGATCAGGAGGCCGACTTCGAAGGCCAAAGAAAGGGTTGTACTCGCGAGATTAGTACAACACCACGAAGTGAGACATCTCAAGGTGAGCCGGCTAGGTTAGAAACCGTCGGAACTATCGTTCTGCCAGAAGGGCAGACACCGAAAAACGATCCCGAGGATCAGTTAGTTGAGCCGTCTCGTGCCTCGGCAAAACAAATAGAATGCAGCGTACTTGCGAGTACGAAAGCCAATGCTGCGAGCATTGCGAGCCGTTCGGACAGAAAGAGGCATCGGCGAAAACGTAGAGTGAATTCGAAAGTGGCAAGTGGCCACAAGCGAGCTAAAATGACTAAACGCCGTGCCATGGACTCGCGAGACTCCAAGCTCCAGGTTGGGCCTAAGAAATCGAGAAGGCCCGCTAAGAAAGGATTGAAGTTCCGGCCGCTGCTGAGATCTAGATTAGGCGTGAAGCGCGTCGCGAAGACCCGAATTTCAAGTAAATTCAAGCGCCGTAGTCATCGCCTAATCTCTCCTATGCGAAGAAGCGGCAGGAGCGCAGCGAGGTGTCGCGTACATCGGAAGAGCGACAAAGGCTGTTCCTCACAGTGGCAAAAGGGTACCGGCTTAGCTCGGAGGGGCACAATGGGCAGACAAAACCGCGGGTATGCCGGTTTGTCTGAGCTCGGCGGCCACGGTACAAAGGTCGCCACTACTCAGTGTTTCGGACAGGTGTGATCCCTGTCCCTTCGTTGAGGTCGGACCCCTCGAAAAGTGTAGAATGCGCGGCTCCCCAGAGTTCGTCTAAAGGGGTGCGTTTGGAGACACCCCGGGATAACCGCAGCATAAAGATGGATTGAGATCTTGAAAGAACTCAGTGTGTTAATGTTTACTAACGAATTGACATCTTGAAAGAAGTTAGTGTGTTAATGTGTACTAACGAATTGAGGAGTGAAATTTTGTAATTTGTCACTTTCCTCCTCATTGTAGCAAACATTGAAATGGTTGTTTGGTTATTTGTTTGTTTTAGTGTTTAGAAACATAACTGTTAGCACTTGAGTAGAGGAGAGCTGTTCGTAGTAGTTACAGAGACGAAGGCTAAATGATAAAAGCCTCTGTTTAACGTACTACTGATCTGTTTTGCGCTACGTGTTAGTATGCGCGTCAGTGTAATTTTCAGTTTATTTCGTTTTGTGTTAAACGTGTGAGCTTGATTTCCAGTTTTACTTCGTATTTAGTTTGAAGCACTTTGTTTTCTCGATGTAATACTCATTTGCCGAGTGCAATAAGCGAGAGCATTAGCGCAAAACTAGTGTTGTTTATCTGTGTTGTTTGTTGACAAACATTTAGAACGCTTGCGAGTGGTGCCAAGGCGCACGATTTGGGGAGCACTTAGTGAGGTGCTTGTAAGGCGCTCAATTAAGGGAGCACTTGGTGAAGTGTTTGTAGTTTTGGGAGCAAAATTGAGTCTTCCCCAGCTGCTTCGATCGTCCCCAATCTGCCGATGTCACCATTGAGAATCGCTCGCGAAGACATTCTGATTGATTTTAGCAGTGTCACGTAATGACACTTAGCTGTAGAGGCACGTCCTCACTTTGGTATTCTTCCTGAGATACCTTGCTCGTGACGTTTTAATTTTAGCTTAGCGTAATCTCTAGGAAATGTTTTGTTCTTTTATGCTGGTCTGGCGATTTGATCAGCATTTGAAGGGCGCTTGCTTCGCCGGAGTGGTTTGGCTTTGTGTTGAATCTTGGCAGTTCCAGTGAACCGCTGCTGGGCCATGGAGGTCACTCCTCGAGGAAAGAGCGGCACGGCCACAGTTGAAATTGGTCAACCAGCATCGCATCATCCGAGCTGCATTTGACAGCTCGAACTCTGGATGCATTGTCTTGTGGCGGGGGTGCTGTTGTGCCAGAGCACCTGACCGAACGGGGAAGCGAATAAACACCTGCATGCTTTGTCTGCAATCCCGGGAAAACGGCGTCTTCGCCCAGCCAGCCCCGTCAACTGACACCAGTCGTTCTTCCAAGCTACCCAGCTTGGAAAGGCTGCTCATAATCTGCTCATAATTTTAGGATTATGAGCAGCCAGAAAGGCTGCTCATAATCCTAAAAGTGCGGCAACACCTGCTACCTAAAGGGACGTCAACATACTAAAAGGAGCGTCAACATCCTAAAGGTGCGTCAACACCTGCGGCCTAAAGGAGGGTCACATCACAATGGACTGCGACCTTATTTAAGACCGGCCTGGTCCGTTGTTAGAGAGACGCCCCAGCCGACTTGGTCGTGCTGGCAGGCTCTGTCCTGCTATAACCTGCTATAAGCTGCTATTACCTGCTATACCTGCTATAAACATTGTTATTGTTTCATAAACGTTTTGCCTCCTTGCTCTGCTCCTCAGCGAAAAGTCCGCTCTTCGGCATCATCGGCTCGCCAGCCTCCCAGCTTTCATCGACACGAAAACCCAATTCCTAACAATATCTGCGGCTCGCTGTTCCCGTCCCGAAAGTATGCTAAGCGATGTTTGAAGTCTAAAGTTACTGAATTTGGTATGTCTGTGGTAGAAAAGTCCGCTCTAAAGGGGTCCTGACCACCTTGCTGGCCTGACATTTTATACCCGTGTCACACGGGCGTTTCGAAGGCCATTGAACCAATGCTCCATTGACTCAACGGGGCTGCACGCGCTGCCACACGGGCAGTTTCCAAGGCTATTGAGTCAGTGGCCCATCGAGTCAACGGAGCACTCGACGACACCATTGAAACTTTGATGGCCATCGAGCGGCGGAGGCGGAAACAGCGTCACCACGCCCTCTCGTTCCCAGTGTATTTGTGTCATTTGGAATGTAGGAATTGCGCACGCTCGCGATAACAGCAGCAGCTCATCCTCGATGGTGTCGGCTTCGTCTTTCGCCGCTTCGATCCCAGCATCAAGCTGCATGATCGCAGCCATGTAGAACACCATAGCGGGCTTGTCATCTGCTTCGCGGTCACTCATGACGGCGGAACAAGCACGTAATGAAATGAAATGAGTACACGCAACCGCAAAACCAGCAAAACGGCAAAACTACGTACTACGTGGCAAACCCGGAAAAGCAGCCGGACGCGTAATGCAATTGTAACATAGCCAAAGTTTCACAGTTCAGCAAACTAACCAACTCTGCTTATAACTAATAATGCACTTATAACTGTGTATACAGCATAGACCGCTTATAACGTAAGTCGCCGGAGTCGCGAATATCCGCACTATAACCAAATCAACATTTTTGAAAGGTTGCACGTGTGCAAAACATGACCAACAGGCAGGCGCGCGATTCCGACTATCGAGGCATGCGACTGGGATGCAAGTTTGCATGTGCTTACATTTGAAAATGTTCAACGGTTAGCGTCCGCGGACCTGCGGTGCCGACATAACGAATCGCATCGCCCGATGCGCGTGCGCGATGTCGAAAACAGTGGCGACCGCAAAGCACCACTCGAGTGTTTCACACGCACGCCCGCGTTTTCGTTAAACATGTGAGTCACCCCTTCTAAATGCAAAATGTTTCATCGACTCGGCACCAAATCGTGACTTCTGTAGTCCGCGGCCACCAATAGGGCAGCTAGCGCCCGTTAGGCCTAGCGTGCGCGTTGCTACTTCGCATGCCGTTGCAAGAAGCTTGCCCTAGACAACACGGAGATCGGGCGAACGAAGTTTCGGTTCGCGGTCGGGAGAACAGCCGCGGCAACTATCCTGAAAAAGTCTCTCAAGCTTATAAGTCCGCCTGTTGGTGGCAAAGGCGAAAGCTCAATCACGTCTCAAAGCATTGTTACTTGCGGGGGAATCGAGGTTGCATGCGCGATATCTGCGCTCTACGACGAAGCAACTATTTTCCTGACGGAGACAAACAGCGGTAACGCGCCCTTGGTGCGGACGCAGACGCCCGTACGTAGCAGAACGCGCATGTCAAGCGGCCGAAGAAAGGGGGGGGGCAAAGGCTTCTCCGTCGGCCACGCAACCGCTCCCCCTCCACACACCACGCACCCGCGCCAGGCTGCTGCCTCCCACCGCCGTCCCTTTTTTTTTCTCCCCCCGCTCCTTGTTCGTTCGTTCCGCGTCTCCTCCTCCTTCGTAACGCCGTCGCCGCTCCCTCCCTCGCCGGCGCATCTCTGAGAAGGTCCCGGCAGCCGCATTATAACCGGTCTTTCATCTCGGGGGACTGCACAATAAGCGGTATGCGTATACATGGAGTTCTATGGGAGGGTAAACGGGAGTCAGAAAAAACCGCATTATAGCCGGTACTGCACTATATTTTAGAACAAAAAAATATTTTAGAACAAAACAACACACAAATGTGTGCTTTTAAGTGGATTTATTTTAGTTCACTTACGACGACATGAAAACGAAAATAAGATTAGCAGCGCCACAAAAATTTCGCGAGAAACACCTGAATCACTCAACGGCCGTTGAAAACCATCGTGTGGAAAACTCGAGAACTCCATCGAGTTCGATGGAGTTGTAGCGTTTCCATGGCCGTTGACTCAATGGCCTTTCAAACATGCCGGTGTGTCACAGGTATTTGCCAATTATATTCGAATGTCCGTTGTACCAGAATCCGTTGTAAACGAACCTCAATCAATGGAAGAAATACGGAGGTCGGCGCAACATCGTAAACTGGTATGTAATATCCGAATGTCTGTTGTAAACACATCCGCTGTAACGAGGTTATTTATATTGTAACTTCTAATCGAGTTTTTCGCAACTTTATATTTTGGCCGAACATTACTTTTGTGCACAATATTTTATGCATTTAATATGGTCCGATCAAAAACAAATTTGTGTGCTTAATCTTTGGAATATGTACAATGGACTTGTCTAGGCTTAATGCAATCAGGTTCGTTTTAAGGATAAAGGTTCTCCATATACTCAGGCACCAGCCACTGAAAACGAAGCACCATATATGAAAATTTTTTATAAAATGCTGCCTCTCAACGGAATGGCATTATCTTGCCTATTCACACTCAGTGGAGTGCTAGGGACAAGAAAAACCATTTTGCACTGCTCTGTCATTCTATCAGCTATGTCCAGTAGCTACACAAAAGTGCACAGTTTCTCACTTACGCATGGCCCTTGTCGAGCTATCCTAAATCTAAAAGCAGATTTGGAATGAGGAGATCAAGCCCTATAAGTGGTACAATTTCCATTCTCTCAGCAATAATAAAAAAAGGGGTCGCTGAGGAGTGTCCGATGGCCGATCAGCAACGTGTGCAAAGCGGACGATCCCGATAACCAAAAAACGGAGCATCCAGAAAAAATCACGAGCCCGTGGGTTGTACTGAACGCCTTAGACGATTTTTTCGTTCTTCAGCGAGCACGACGATGATGTCGTGCTCGCTGAAGCAGTGGGCCACTTTTTGCAACGAGAATCCAGGGCTGTGAAACTACTACAAGGAAAGGCTAGGCAAAGTAAGCTGACTGACTTTTAGCAATACAGTCGCCGACCGTTTATTCGGACGCCAAAAATTCGGACATGCTCGTTTATTCGGACACCTTCGCGGCACCGCCACTCGTCCCATTGAAGTAATGTAAACTCACGACCGAAAATTCGGACGCCCCACAGCCCGCCATTCGATTTTTCGGACTCCGGCTGGCTGATAGAGTGCGACGTTGAACGCCATAAGAAGCTGTCAGCAATGTTTACAATATTTTTACTAGGTTGCCAGCACTGAAATGTTGCACTGGCTATAACTGGAGATCGTGCCAGTGTCAAAAATCCACGCAGAAGTTACCGATCTCGAAGGCTATGTTTGTTGGCTACACGTAACGGTTGCCTTTTGGCTTTAGCCAGTCACGTATCCATTGAACGGCTACCACGGCCAAACAGCAGGCCAAGCAAAGCCAAGCTTGGAATCGGCTCTGTGCGGCCTTTGAGGCGAATGACAGCGCGTACGAGTAAGACGCGGATCCTAATTCGGACGAAGAGAGTACGACAACAGTTTACAGAAGCGCTGCAACATCAACTAGACCAACATCGTTTCCTTTTGGCGTGTGAGGGTTTGCGTTCTCATGTTTCTGTGGCTAGGCCTGATCTGCATCCCGAGCTTTGTGTCCTGCTCGTGCGAGGCCTGATCTGCTGAAATTGCTCCGACGCTGCCCGTTCCATGTGCGCCGTCGGAACTAAAGAGACGCGGCAACTACAAGGCCCTGACGATGGCGAAAAAAAGCGGCGATTATTCACCAGGTGGAAGTTGCTTGGGAGTTTTCGCCGAGTTGGGCGGTGAGATCCGTCAGCTACTCGAACCAGCGCATGTGGACAGTGACTGCCGTGATGATGCACCTCCCACACCACAGCCATCAAATGCGGATTTAGCGTAGGCTGTTGCGGTGCTATTGACGACCCGCAGGGGTGGCCAAACATTGGCTGAAATACAGGCCGACTTGGTCGCGCGTAAGCGTACATGTGTACAGACGTGCACTAACAAGTTTTTTCCGGCCGCTGGGCCAATAAAAGTGCTTTTTTCTGGTGAATCCTTTTTTCGGACTCCCGATTATTCGGACTTTTCAGCGGTTCCCGCCGAGTCCGAATAAACGGTCGGCGACTGTAATTTTTTTTCTAGCCAGTTTCGTGTCTTTTCTGTCCCACTCTCATGCCAACAAAATTCTTGCGCCTCGAGATTTTTCGCTTTCCCCACCGATTTCGTTATTCTGGGTTTCGACTGTATTCGGTTAGGTACTATTGTTTGATTGGAATTCGGAACTCAAATATTCACACACCCCTACTTCTCGCTCCATGACTGCCACAAAACAGAGGTACAGTCAGACAGAGAAGGAAGCTCTGGCGGCAATATGGGAAATGCGTAGGTTTGACAAGTTCTTCGTGGCATAAACCTTGCTGTGTAAACGGACCATCAACCACCGGTCACTTAAAATGGAACTTGATATGCTCCTTCTTCGTATGTCCCAGGTAAACTACTAGCCAACTGCCGATGCTCTCTCGAGGATACCGCCGAAGGTTTCTTCTCCCCTCGACACAGTGGAATTGTTCGCAACGGAAGGTGTTAACCTCAAATTTGCCACTGAATCCGCATGACACCAAGAAAGCCCAGAGCATGGATGGCGTGTGCACATTCCTTATTTCTTTAGCCCAACCTGACAGGCGTCGCAAGAAGCTGTTTTTAGATTTCATGAAGTATGCTGCGGCAGCTAATGAGATCACAGTCTGTGACGGTCTTCTGTTAAAAGGTCCCTCCATCTAGTTCCTACTTCCTTGAGCTCTGAATCTGCTGCGCAACGGTCATCAAGGTATAAACCGGTGCAAAGCGAAACCCAGAGGTTCGATGTGGTAGCCGAAGACTACAAAAGACGTTTGGTAGCCCGATGCAAACAGTGTGCACGCACTCTGATGAATCCAGCCACTTATTTCCACACCCTTACCGGGTCGCCAATGGGTATGAATCTCTTCCACAGCAGAGAACAAATGTTTTTGCTCGTGGTGGATTATTACTCCCGTTTCCCTGAGGTTATTACCCTGCGATCATCTACAGCTTCTGCGGTCGTCGAGGTGCTCAAGAGCATATTTGCTCGACATGGTAATCCCGGAAGTTACGAGATCAGATAACCGCTTTCCTTCCATGAGCCCAAGAAGTTTGCAGACTCCTATGGTTTCACCCTCATGACCAGCAGCCCCCATTTTCCTCAATGAAACGGAGAGGCTGAAACAATGGTCCGCACAGTGAACGAACTGCTTGGCAAATTGAGCAATCCACATCTAGCTTTCCTCAGCTATAGAGATACCACGGGTGTGAATAGTTTCAGCCTTGCTCAGGTCCTAATGGGGAGACAACTCCGAACTCTTTTACCGAAGATGAAACAGTTGCTGCAACCGTCTTGGCCTGCTAGAAACACAGTGGCCAGAAGTGATGCGTCCTACAAGACGAAAAGCGAAACTGGCGACAACCGTCCCGGTTCTCACAGTGGAATCGAACGGACCCTGCAGCTCCTACAGACACAATGCACGGTGCTTCTCCTGCAAATTCGATGGCAGACATAACAGACACTGCACCGAACGTAGTACAAGACGTCAGCAGTGACCCTCGAGACGATGGTGTTATAAAAACACGTAGTGGCCACCATGTTCAGGATAACCTCGTTACAACGGATCTGTTTACAACAGACATTCGGATATTACATACCAATTTGCGGCATTATGCCGACCTCCGTATTTGTTCCATTGATTGAGCTTCGTTTACAACGAAAGATGGTCAGGACTCCTTTAGAGCGGACTTAGTCTACCACGGACATACCAAATTCAATAACTTCCGACTTCAAAGATCGCTTAGCATACTTTCGGGACGGGAACAGCGTGTCGCGGATATCAACGTATTGATTTAGGAACGAAGGCTGCCGATCTCCAGTCTGTCAATGATCAGCTATGCCTAGCTGTAGCGACAAAAAATCGGCGCGCAGCATGCTTGGTGTTGCGTTTTGGGACGCTGACGCGCAAAATTGCTAGCCGCTGCCACCGCTTCTCCAAGCGGTCGCTGCGTGGCGAGTTTCGCCGGAGGGGGGGTCCGCTGCCGATGCGCAAAATGCCCATCCGCGGTTCTGAGGAGCCAGCGGGCGATGCGATTCGTTGCGACGACGGACATTGCGGCTTCTTCGCTTTTGCATGTCTGCTAGCGCGATGTTCTTGCCCGCAAAGTTCGGATTTGTCTCGTACATCGGTACCGTGAGCAGAGTTAGGCCTAGCCACGACATCGAGCAGAAGGCTCCGTTGCGATGCGCGTGGCCGCGGTGCCCGATGTTTCAAAGTACGTCATGCTCGATTGCGAGTACAAAGAGTTGTCCCGCAGTGGTCTTCATCATAAGCTCCAAAGTGCTTATAAGAAGAACCTCGAACAGCGGGTCCAACGAGTCAACGCTATTACAGTCGCGATGTTCTACGCACATATGCGATGTTCGCGACGAGTGCGCCGCGCTATCGTAATCTGATCATTGAGCTTCCACTTGCAGCTGCCAAACTAAAGCGTTCTAAACTATCGTCGACCCGTGAACACAGAACGAGTGCGAACGCGTCACTAAGTAGAGCAATTTTCGACAGCCCCGACATCGTGATGCACAAGCAGCAGAAGACGGTCCCGAAGTGAGCATCACGGCGGAAGCAGCCAATCGCAGGCCTTGAATTGAACTTCAAACATGTGCTTTTTGTACGCTTGTTACTGAATGGAGGAGATAGCTGATACAGAAAACTTGAACATGGAGAAATGCTCTTTACGACGAGCCCAAAATGGTGGCGCCCGGTTGCGCCGTTGCCGAGCTATAACTTTGAAAAAAAAAATGCTCTTTTCTTTTTTTTCTCTTTCCGCAATTTTCGCCAAGTCGGCAGATGCAAAAAAAATTTTTAATAGCACGTCTACGTAGTTTTCAGTGATGATATTTTGGAATCAGATAGAAAATGGGCTACAGAAACTGAAAATGCAATTGTCCAAAAATCACATTTTTTTTTTGGTCCCCCCGCTAAAAATAAAACCATGTTGGTGACTCGTAATTCTCTAAAGTTATAACAGACCTATTCAGCGCTTACGTAAAAGTCTGTTGTAAATGGAGTATGTAAAATCCACGTACTGCATGCTCTTCACTATGAATGTCTGTTCTGATGAGGTTATACTTAGTTCTATCAGCCCGTGTGAACTTGTAATGCTACGCTACAAGTTCTTGAAGGAAGGAGGTGTTGTGGCGTCACCTGCGTTCAGCCAGCCGTCTGGTGGCGCAGCCCGTGTCAGGGACTGGGATAGGCGTGTCTGAATAAATTACTTCTGATGCTGACCTTTGCGGACGTGCCTCTGCCTCCAACGCGCATAGCGTCAGAGCCAACTGAAAACACAACAGGCACTGCACCATCTTCATCGGAGGTCGAGGAACCCTTGCCACTGTCCTCAGCCAAGCCAAGACTGGATGCATCCGCCTCTGCTGCGGCCGTCATGGCTCCTGGGTTTGATTCTGCGCAATCGGAAAAACAAAAAAAAAAAAGATTGTACAAACTCGCACAGAAGTTGTAGCATGGAGCGTAAGTATATCTCTATGAATGCGTACAGCCTTGTTGTTGCTCTTGGGTGGCACATGCACGGCCGCTCGATCTCCCCCCTTTGGTGCGGCCTGCCGATTCGTTTCCCGAACAAAAGAGCGCGCGTGAAAGGAGAAGTTGACTGACTGGCCACGACGGGAGGTGAGGGCGCTGCATATCGGCGAGGCAGTCGCCCTTGCACCTGCTTGCGCTGCGTCGAGCGAAGGTGTAATCCCACTAATCCCTATTTTGTGACAATCGTATCCTGCCGTCGTGCGGTCAGCATGCGATGCAGTTTTGTTCTTCTGGACTGTTGTTATGTTTAACGCCGAGCTCTCTATCAAAAAGCTACTGAGTCCATTCTTGGCCAACTCGGCTGGTGGAGATCTTAGCAGCTCGCTGGAAAACATACTCGGGCGTTCTCGGACACAACTTTCCCGCAAAGGCCTCCGCTTGTGAAACCTTGCAACATTTGTGTGATAAGTCCTGCGTATCTGAGGCTATTTACGAAGAATCATTACCGATAATTGCCCGATTCATAGTATACCGACATGCGTGTCGCGGAAATAAGTACGTCACGACGCGTAAATAAATCCGCGTGCATGTTTACGGAAACTAAGAAAAACGCAGTTTTTCGCATGACAACATCGTCGTCCCTGCTCCAACAATTTTTTTGCCAGTGTGCCCATGTCACCGAAATACCTCAAATCTATACTGCGGCTAAAATCCGTATCATCGGTATTCAGGAGTAAATTTGGATTTGGCTCGTATAGATTGGAACATTTCATTTGGGCTTGAATTAGCTCATAAAAAAGTCTAAATCGCTGCGAATGAATGATATAGCAATATTTTGCAACAAAATTAACACCATCCTCGTGCTTCCGTCGGTGCCGTTCTTTGTTGCATGGGCGTAATGGTGATGACTAGACTTGTAGAGCGAGTGGTCCTTCCAGGCAAAAGGCGCACCATTCTGGACTGTCGGCAGCGTTTTCTTGTTCTTGGCATCTATTCAAGGCCTTCCAAAATGCTTCAGCTCTCCTTCTTAGCTCGTTTTATGCCCTGGCCACCATTTCGGATCACTTCTTCTCAATGAATAGATCGGTTCTCAATATACTTGTGCATTGCTCGTCATTTGTCACGTGTTGTTATTTGTGGTTTTTGTAGCATATATTTTCTTATTCTGCACAATAAACTCCATTGGAAGTTAGCGCTCGTGTGTCTTCTTGTCCTAGTATACAATCATCATGACATACCAATCAACTAGGCCAAGAAGCCACCCTGCTAAACCATTATCTTCATTTCAGCTGTCTTATATTTCAAGTGTACCATCTTGAAGAGAAGGAATGAAAGAAGGACATGATATTGTCGAGTAAAACTCGAAAAGAAACGCCAAGAGGCAAAAAGAAGTAGGAAAGTCGGCCTCTTACTCTTTATATTTGAGTTTTGCCCAACAACATCGTTCTTGAGTCAGTACGAATTCGCCCAAGAAAAACTAATTGTGGAACGAACGCACGATAGCAAACTAGAACACAAATGAAACAGGTTGGATGCTGCCATGTTGATTGTTTTGGTCACGATTGTTGAGGCAGCGCTGGTGGATCAGGCCCAGTTTTATTCAAACAGGTGTAGCATTTGGCTCATTTTTTATTCGAAACTGCCTTTTTGAGTTAACGTTACGATCAGGAATTGCCCCATTTTGATTACAATTGCTTTAAAATTGAAAGACACTTAGACTTGCTTAACGCTCCCGTGAAATTTACCCCGGTTTTGGTTTCTGGAGTTGGCTCTTTTAGAAAAAGAAATAAAAAAAAACGCCATACATATACGCACAAAATATTATGCCTGAAAAGTCGATGTCGCAATAAAAAAAAAAAAGAAGACGAAGAGAAGCTTTACACACAACAGTTTATTAGCAGGAAGGGGTTCCTCATATACATATCCTTTCATCACGCATGCGCATACAGGAATAAAGCAACACGTGTACACTATAGGCGGTTGCGCATTAATTCAAATTAGGAGTCCAGTAAATCGAGCCGAATTATAAGTAAGCCGTCTATCGCTTTGCTGGACCCCTAATTTGAATGTATGCGCCAACGCCTGTGATTTATACGGGTTATTTTATTCATGTATGCGCGTGCGTGGCGAAAGAATATATATGAGGAACTCTTCCCTGCTAATAAACAGTTGCGAGTAACGCGTGTCTTCGTCTTCTTTCCTGTGTTCGCCGTTTTATTCCTTGCGATAATATGTCTCAGCCAGTCATCTGCCTCTATTCCAGCTAACGTGAGCGCTGCCTGTTCATGAGAACGTCTCTAGTGAAGCATGACAAAATACTGAGCAGAACAACATGAAACTGCCCGTGCAGAGAGTCTGGCTGAAGGGAGCTTCGGGAGAAACCCCCGCTTCGCCGATAGCGAGCGCCATAGCCGACGCAGCGGGTTGAAAGGGAACTACCGCTTTCACAGGCGGAGAGGAGCATTCGGCGGGCCGCACCAAAGGGGGAGATCGAGCGGCCGTGGCACATGCCCTTCGTGTGTGCATGAAGGTGGCAGGGTGCGATGGCTGCTGGTTGGTGTTAAATTTTAGTTCGCTCAATGGCTATCAAATATTTTTGCGGTGGTACAACGTAGCCTGATATCACTTGCCACATCTTGCTAGCATAGCTGTGCACAATTCTATTAAAGTGCCAGAACTATATTACCTCTCAAGTGCACTATGTCCAGAATGCCCCCACCATGTCAGGGTTGTCTATGACACAGAGACCTTGCAGGGAGTTAGCCATTTATTGCTTACACGTAAAGCAAAAATACAAGGTGTTCATTGTACAGACGGGTCCAGTGTTAAAGGGAACACTTGAGTGCATTGCATGTTTGGATTTCACTCTCTTGCAAAAACATAGTGGCTTAGATTTGCATAAAACTACTGGTGGTTGAGAGTTCTGCGTCTTTTTGACAGACTCGTGCAGTGCATGAACAATGTTTCCCTGTCCGCTTGCTGTTAGAGGGCCAGCAAAATGAAAGGTGCTGATTGGAGTGTTTCCTTTCACAGTGCACCACACTGTACATTCTGCATTACGATCCAAAGTAGACTAGAGTCAAAACTCATTAATATGTACCTGCTTTAAACGTATTAATGGTTAAAACGTAGTTGCAAAGAATACCCAGAAGTGTCATAGAGATTATTGCATCTGCTGACCGCCTAAGCCATAGACGTTCGGCCTATGCTTACCAGTTTGTGTGTACCCCGAGTACCACGATAACTTTTTGTGCCATAAAAGTTTACAACGCTGCTGAACTTGCCGACGGCACAATGTGCCGCAAAAGGCCTTCCGTCTTCTCTAGAAGTGCAGAGATCGGTCGGTCAATAATTCCAATTTGCGCGTGATTGCGACGGTGCCTTTGCGGGTAAGCATCGGGAAAGAACGAAGGCGAGATGGCGGCAATGGCAGCTGCCGACGAATGCACCAGTACGACTTATCGCCCACAACCCTATCACCTTTAGCAACCTGCTCGGGCAAGCGTGTGGCGTAGCACTGCCTACTGCACGCTTTTGGTAGGTGACAGCCTGAGCGCGCTGGGCCACCGATCGCTGCTGCCTCGTTTTGAGGGACCGCGTTTAAGTGAGCGCCGCTTTGTAGAAACGAAAGCAGCTTGGCTGTCGCTGAGTTCGGAGTCACGAGCACCGAGAAACCTAGCTCGCTGCTCGACAGATACCAAGCGCGTGCACATGGCACAGCAAGCTTAGCGCCGTTCTAACCATACCACACGCTTCCATTAGGCTGCAACCTGTGCGCCTCCGTCAACTGCCAGGACCACTAGAGCATCGCGGAGATGCGCAGTGTGCATCGCTTTCAGGAAGCGCATCATAGCCGCGATAACACTACCTAATCGCCGCATCTGTGCACGGTTTGGAAAGGAGTCGGTACAAAGAATACTCAGACGGCAAATGCGTGCGTACGGTACAGCAAGCAGCCCAGTAGCAATGGCATGAGCTGAGTAGGTGACATGCTGCACGCAACTAGCGAGAAAACATCGGCTACATGCGGCCCTACCTATGTGTCGATCCAATGAAACTGTAACACGATTTGCCACTAAAACAGATGCGTACACATGCATCACAGAAAGCAGATGCTGTCCGTTCTGTCGCTATGTCAGTAGCTGCGTATCTCGGACACTGCAACAGTCTCGAAATGCTCTTTGGCATCACCACTGTGCGCTGTCAGGCGGTCGTGCGTGAGAGCCAGAATCTTTTCTACACTTTGGGAAAAAGAAAGGAAAGGCTTTGTGGTCGGAACTTTAGGTGATATTAGCTGTGGCACTGTATTCATTTCTTTCTTTACGGCGATGGCGCTCATCATGAGATGCAAATTCGTACTCTGTGGTTAATACGTACTACCGTTTAGTGCATGGTATTGCAGAGTTCCCGGCAGGTACGTACAATAAACCTCATTAATTCGAACTCGGTTATTTCGAAATCCCGCTTCATTCGAAGGGTTTCTGCGGTCCCGTGTTTTGCAATGTTAATCTGAGTGGATATTTTGAAGCGGCGGTCAGCGCCAGCCCGGTTAATTCGAAAACTTTGTGTGCCATGTGCCAATTCCTGTTCCCGATTTCGCCGAAACTCCATGGAAGCGACGGCCATTAGGAGCCACAAGGCAATGCAGTGTAGCGATATTAATGAGTGACAGTTGAAGTAACCCAGCCTCGCTGGTACTAGCGCAAAAAAAGTAATAAAGAAAAACAAAACGCGGTCTCGTGGTCACCTACAACGTCCGCCTGCGGAAAATAACACGTGCTTCACTGCAACACGGCACTGACACGCGGGCAGCATGTCGCATGCTTCTCACAACGACAGCGCGTAATGGTTTACCCATGCTTTTTGGGAAAAGAAAGGATAGTAAACGACGGACCTGACGGAATTCATGATAACCTCCGACTGGCGGTTGCTCCGGTAATTTGTGCACTTGCACTGCTGGCGGAGTTCTTGCCTGTAACGCCAACTTCGAAAACTCAGTTCGAAAACTTCAATGATCATGTTTTCCAGCCAGAACAGATCGCGGATTCCGTCACACTGGCCAT
The DNA here is from genome assembly GCF_013339695.2 of Rhipicephalus sanguineus. Taxonomy (NCBI): domain Eukaryota; kingdom Metazoa; phylum Arthropoda; class Arachnida; order Ixodida; family Ixodidae; genus Rhipicephalus; species Rhipicephalus sanguineus. Next base: position 112,443,301 of record NC_051186.1, on the reverse strand, counting down.
TATCATATTCTTTATTTTACCAGAAAGAATGGGCGAATGGTCGCATCATGATGCGCTGACGCTGTGAGGAGCAGGTGACGTGCTGCCCGCGTGTCACCACTGCGCTGCAGTGAAGCACGTCGTTTTTTCCGCAGGCACGCATTTCAGCTGACCACGAGACTTTTTCTTTCTTTTTTTTTTGCGCTGACAGCAGCGAGGCCCGCCGTTTTGCCGGGTTTGCGGCAAAAATGGGACCGGGTATTGCTGGAAAACAAACCTTGGAGCCACAAACTAGAAGGCCAAACGACCACCCCTGATTACTTTCAGTAATTCAAAGTTCCTTGCATCCCGCTTTTTGCATGTTTCGTTAATTCGAAAACCAGCTTAATTTGGAAGTTTTTCACAGTACCAGTGACTGAATTAACGAGGTTTTACTGTACTAACGAGGTTTCACTGTACATACAACTTTATGTAACACAGTTGTGCATGCAACTAACTGCAATTATTCTGTTCCCAAGTACCGTAAAAACCCGCATATAGCTCGGACCCGCATATAGTCCGGGGTGTAATTCGGGGATAGCAAACGTGAGAAAAAAAGTTTTCACCCGAATATAGTCCGAGGAAAATGGAAAAAATGCATTTATTGACATTTCATTCATCGTCGTCGTCGGACGCACTCTCTTCCGAAGCTCCCTTGTCGGAAATGTTCTCCCACAGCACATCATCCTCAGTGCCATCAAGCGCGTTGGAGATGGAGCACTTTTTGAAGGCGCGGCAAACGAGCGCCTCTGGAATGCAGGCCCAAGCCTCGACTATCCACGAGCAGAGCATCGCTGGCGAGGCCCGTTTCAGCCGTCCGGCAGGGGTCACTTCTGGTTCTCCGGACCTCATCCACTCCACGTACAGGCGCTTGACATGGTCCTTAAATGGCTTATTAAGGCACACATCAAGCGGCTGCAGCTGTGATGTCATCCCTCCCGGGATGACGACGAGCTCGGTGCGGGAGTCGCGCAGCAGTCGCTTTACGGAGTCGGCCAGGTGACACCGAAACGCGTCGAGCACAAGCATCGAAGGGAGCCCCAGCAGTGCTCCGGGCCGTCGACACCACACGGACTTTATCCAGTCAAGGACTAACGATTCGTCCATCCACCCCTTGTCCTGGCAGCGGACGACGACATTTTTCGGGAACTTCTCCCCCTTCGGCAGCGTCTTTCGTTTGAACACCACGTAGGGTGGCAGCTTGCGACCGTCAGCCGTGCAGGATAACATTACAGTCACCCGCGTTTTTTCGTTTCCAGTCGACCGCACGATAACTTGCCTGGAGCCTTTTTGATGCACCGTCAGCGCCGAGGGCATATCCAGGTAGACCGGCGTCTGATCCGCGTTGCCGATCTGGCCCAGCTGAAAGGGGACTGCCTTTCGCAACGCAATTATGTACCTTTGAAAAGCCACGAGGTGCTCTTCGTAGCTCTCTGGTAGCTTCTGGGAGATCGACGTACGCCGACGTAGGGAGAACCCAGCGCGGCGCATGAAGCGAGACACCCAATGCTTGCTCGCTTTGAAATCCTCCGGCTGAATGCCTTTGTCTCGAGCGATCTCCCTTGCCTTCGCTTGTAGCAGCTCGATGTTGACAGCGAGATGTGCAGCTCGCTGCTCCCGCACAAAGTCTGAGTTCTCGTTCCACGTCAGGAAATGCTCCATTTTTTGGTCCGCGGAAACTTTTTCGCTGGCCGCTGCATGCAAAGAGGGCTTCCTTCTGCTTCCGCCAACCGCGAATGCTCCGCTCGTTGACTCCGTACTGCCGCTCCGCGGCACAGTTGCCGATGGTTTCGGCAGCAGCGATAACTTTTCTTTTAAAAGCAGCAGAGTACTGCCTGCGCGGTCCTGACATGGCGTAAAATCACAGGAGCAAAATCGAGGCCGTCGTTATGGGCACCAAGTTGAAGCAAAGGCCACTGACCAACTGACCAGTTAAGACTAACGCCGCTAACACTACCTAGCGCAGAAGCGCGCAGACAGCTGATGATGATGATAGCACCGCGCTATGCCGAAACCGGAACTGAATTTGGGCCGAAAATTCTTGGGACCCGCATATAGTACGGGGCCGAAATTTCGCACCCTAAAATCTAGAAAAAAACCCCGGGCTATACGCGGGTTTTTACGGTAATACTGTTCCAGAGGTAGGCCTTTCCTATCTCTGTTTTCTTTCAATTCAGTCAGCTTTTCCAGCTCTTAGTCTTCCTTCACTTCATCTCTAAGAATACAGTCAACTGCCAATTTTTCAGACTCCCTAGGAACCGCGAAATCATCCGAAAAATCGGGCAGTCCGAAAAAAATTAATGCTTTTTTATTCTGCTCAAGTGGTCAAATCGCCACATCCACGGCCGAAATAGCTTTAATGCCTCCCAGTACAATTATCAGGCATTTTGGTGCGCACTCAGGCTCTCACAAATACATTCGGTACCTGCCTGCCGCGAACCCCTACGTACGTGCTAATCGCCACTTTTGCATCTCGTGATGAGCGCCGCTGATAACGGCAAAGCTCAGAATAGATTACGGCTATCTCGCATGAAGTGTTTGTAAACGATGACGCGGAACACAAAGACTGTGGCGGAAGCGTGGACGACTCGTCCGGCTTTCCCCGATGCGTGTGTGCATGTAAACATGCGCACACACATCGCCAAATCGCCGCCGATACGCAGCATTTGCTGCCGTGTCAAGCCGATCGTTTCTAGTTGTGTGCAGCACATCAACTAAGCTGACGCCGTCACTTTACTGCTGCTGTACCGTACACATGTATTTATCCTGAAAGGGTTCGTGATGCGCACTTAGTTCCCGACTGCACACGGGCGCGGCAATGGCGAGCTGGTTTCGTCCGTGAAGGCAATGCGTCTGTGCGGTGCACTTAGCGGTCTTGCGCAAAGAGGCAGCAGGAATGGCGGCGCGGCGCATTTGGGTTCTCGTCTATTAAATGTGTGCAGTACGCATGCAATTGCACTAGGCCACGTGCACTACTGAGCAGTTAACTGAAGATGCTTATCGTAAGGGTTGTCAGCGATTAAGCCGTACTGGCACGTTAGCCAGCTGCCGCCATCACGCCTCCGTGCATTTCCGCTGCTTATCCGTAACATCGCCGCACGACGCCGCGATAGCGGCCCCTTTGAATTTCTGGTCTGTTTCACACCATAACACTTTGGCATAGCGGCAAAGCTGACTTTCGAACTCTGCTACTGTCTAAAAAAGATCGACTCGCGAAAGCGCTGCTTCGAACCTACAAGATGATAGACACGCAGAGGTGGGGGCTTCAAATAATTCCTTTCGGACCTGGAATTTGGGCAAAGTCCGAAAAATCGGACGTGGAATAGTTTCAGCGTCCGAAATTTCGGACGTTCTTATACATTGACGTCTATGGGGCTGGTGACGGTGCCGCGAAAGCGTCTGAATTTTCGAGCATGTCTGGAAAATCGGGCGTCCGAAAAATCGGCAGTTGACTGTATTTTCACAGGAAAAAAAGGAGACCTGACACATTTATAAGAAAAGAAATAAGAAATACTAGAGGCTTCTGTCTGAAATTTCATTTTGGCATTTCTATGCCTGCAGACAATGCAAGCAGAAGTCATCCTTATCGCCTGCCATTTTATTCTGGAAGCTCGAGAAAATGCCTCTATGTAATGGCTGTGGGTATTGCCCTTCACTCTGGATAAGGAAGACTTATGGATAAGGAAGGCTTATGGAGTGCCTAAAGGCATTTGAGCATGAGTGATAAATGAAATAATGTTTTCTACAGTTCAGCTTGGCTCTTGTGGGGCAATGCGAAGCCTTTCAGATTTTTAGATGAGGAAATAAAGAGTTGACGATTTGGATGCTGGCTTTAAAACTGATATCACGTGGATGCAATTCATTGCAGCACAATATGCTATTTCAGCCTTATGACAAGTTACATTAACTAAACTTTTCACGGTCACATTGTATTGGGGAAATGTGTACCCCACAGCATGACGAGATTCTATCAGCTTTCATGTGCCTCACTATAAAAGATGTGTGTGCCATTCTATGAGCACTCGCCTGAGGATGCCCAGTAGTATTTTTGAAGTAATTCTGCTCTGAGAACAAGCCAATGTGGGAATTTCCACAAACTACGATAGTGGCAGCACAATTGAAATGTTTCCTCTAAGCAAAGGCATACCATCAGTGCAACGCTAGGCAGTGTTATGACTCGAAGTGAATTTTCTTTTAACGTCCTGTTCGTGCTGCGTATATACGGCTGAGGAGACTTCGAATTTGCTTTTGCAATATGCCGACGACCATATTGGGTTCAATGGGTTCAATGGCTGGCTTCCGAGAAGCCCCCACTATAAAAAGATTCGCACAATATTATAGGGACATTATTATATCATGTCTGAAAAATTTTTCCACCATAGAAACTAAGTGTAAAATGCAGCAGTTGTTTTACAAAAGAACACACTTATGGTAGAACTCCGCTGCTACATTCCGGGATGCTGCGTTTTCCTGGCTGTTACGTCATATTCGGCCGGCCCCAGCATAGCTCTCATAGGTTCCCAGGCATTGGGAACCCCGCTGTTACGTCGCAACTGTGAGACCATTCCCGCATTGTATCCCGCAACCAGCCCTCCGAAACAGCCCAGGTGGCCATGTTGACTTTTCACGTGGCTTGCCTTGGTCCGCTTGGTGGCTTGACAATCGAATTGGCCGCCAGAAGCGGTCGGGGCGACATTTATGATGCATTTTTAAGTCCCACCACTGGAAATACGACCTCCGAGATCTGCACTTTTCATCTAAACACAGTGCCTATGATGTGGTTGGGTGCCAAAAATTTGTTTTGACGCATTCAACAAAAGTACGGACTTCGAGATTAGCTTTCGTTGCCCAAAGTCATCCAGGGTTGCAGAGCCAGCGGCTTCATTAGCAGCAACAGCGCTGGATTTGTTGCGGAGAGTAGCCCACAGTGACCATGCCGAAAGCCACATGGCACTGCAGGTGCTCGAGAGACGCCTTGTACTGATCAGGCGCGAGAGAGTGCGCCAGGCAAAGCTGCACAATTTCTTCAAGACAAAGGTTTGAAATAAAATTGTGTGATTCTCGTCACTATTCTAGTTTCTCTTTTTTTTCCCTGTTTCTTGGCTCTTACGTATTCCAGCTCTTACGTTGTATTTTTATGGTCCTGCGAAAAACGCATCAGTACGGTTCTACTCTACCTCCAATGTGGTCACGAGCATCGCCCATTCATGCACACATTCTGAGGAAAACAGTTCCCCGTTAGAATCGCACCTGCCGATGGCATAGCCTTGCTTGCAGGTGCACTCAAAGCCATCGGGTGTGTCGTCACACTCCTCCCTCGGCATCCCAGGTGTGGTGTCCAATGGTGCACTCGTTCTCGGAAGGCCGCACAAAGTAGCACCCGTACACTTCAGTCCCGAGAGCGTGAAGCCAGTGGGACACATTGGCTGGTGGAAAAGAGAAATCAGTATGTGTAAGTGCATAAGCCCCACAGACCGCGCTCTTATTGAAGATAAGCATTTCAAATGGTAACTTTCGTCTATCCTCCTGCTCTCCTCCAATTACCATCAGACTAGGTGTGGTGTCTAGTAATCAAGGTGAACGACCCAATGACAGATTCCAGCTTAAAGAGGCCCTGCAACACTTTCCCAAACAATCGACTAATGCAGCGGTTCTCAAATGGGGGTCCACGGACCCCCTGGGTTCCGCGAAGCTGTTTTGGGGGTTCTGCGAAACCCATGCTTGGGAAAAAAAAAAGCTTTTTCGGAAGCCACACTATGCCCACGACAATGACCTCTTGCGAGTTTTGGTATGTTTTTTTTGCATAGCACCAATGCGTTGCGGCGGAGCCGACTTGTGCTTTGCCTTCTCCATGAGATGGCTGTAAAGCTGTTGCTGCAGTTTTCCAAGACATATACATAGCATGCTTTTTCCAGGCCTGCATACTTCAAAAGCAAACGCAGCTAGTAACAGGTTGAATGTGACTGCAGACCACACAACTTATCAGCAAGCCGCTGAGATCGAATTGGCATGGCACTTTAGTTTGACCGCTCTTTGCCTGGTAGAAATAAAAGGAACATGCAGTATGCAGTACGCTGCATGTAACATGCAGTATGCTGCATGTTGCGTTAATTTATGACCCCCACTTTCTCCTGCGGCAACGGGTCCCCCATCACTAGAACCGGCCCCGAGGGGTCCCTGAAACATCCATGGCTGAGAACCACTGGACTAATGGCTTCATAAAAGAGCTTACTGCCTCACGAATCGACTGACGCAATAATTTTTAGAATCCGTCAAGTACGAACAAAGTTTCAGGGATTTGTCCCAGACTTCAATCGCTCACTCTCTTTTTTCGTGCTAGCGAGAACGCTGAAAGCTACACAGGGAAGGAGATGACAAGGGGGCAAGAAGATGCATTCCTTCATGGACGCGTGCCTGACCTTGAGCACTTTCCTTTCATTTTCTTCTTCGAACACGCAGGTTACTTTCAGCGTGATAGCAAGCACGCGTGGATACGTGGCAGCATCCCGTGGCAGCCACGACAGCTTTAAATCAGCCAGTGACTGTGGACTTTGGGGCATCATGTGTCAAGAGAAGAGGGAGCGATTTCTAGAAGACTGAGAATTAATAGTAAATTCCAGACCGTGTGCTACACTACAATGTTTGGCTTGCGTGTTCTCGGGAGCCTTGTCTGCTCGTCGGCAGCGTTTTTCGACTATGCCGAAAAAGTGCTGCGGGGCCCCTTCAACCCTTCGAGGGTCAAATTCTTTTCGCGAAATGCAGCCCAAAAATGTAATTTTTTTATTGCTCAAACAAAGTCTTCAGACGATTCCATTTCGGAAAAAAATTGTACAAAATCATTTTGCGCGACCGTAAAGTGAAAAAAAAAATTTTTTTTCTGTAAGCAAATTCCTAAAAAAACACTGATACGATTTTTCATGAATAAAAATTATGCATTGTATTAAACATAGCTCACATACATACAAAAATAAGTGCACCAGAGTACTTTTCTCTTAAATGTTCGTGCTCTACAAAACAGGAAAGGCAACCACAGCGGCGTCGTCTGTGTAATTTAGCGCCACACGGAAACAGATGTAATCACACGCCGGGAAGCAATAAAGGAGAGAATCACAAGCGGTCACCCTTTGAGAGATTAGAAACCAGACAGTCATAGGTAGGCTTGTGCGAATAGTAAATTTTAGGTCTGAAGTGAATTCGAAGCGAATTCGAATAGTTTTTATCCTATATTATAAAGAAAAATGAGCATATTTGTCATGACCGAACTAACCAGCGCAATATTTTTAATGTTGAAACAATGATGATGATATATGGTATTTAATGGCGCAAGGGCCAATGATGGCCAAAGAGCGCCAGGTCATAGGACAGACGATGTGATCAGTGATGGTGTTTAGTGGCTGTATAAGGGCCTAAAATTCTGCGCACTAAAGGTGCGTAAAAATATATAATCGTTAAAATCATGGAAGTGACGTGAAACATGCGTGATTAAGATGAGTGATAAGCGATCATGGTAATAAAGTGACAAAGCGTGGCATTAGCACTGCTACCTCGTCGATACCCTTGACTCCAAGGGCTGGGAGGTCAGTGCTTTCTCAATTTTACATACCGCAGCAGCAGCCTCTGCTGAGAGGCCGTGCTACGGAGTCCCTGGGCATATAACGTTAAAAGTTCCTACATCTTTTAGAAATTCTAATAGAGCTCCATGTTTGAAAAGAGGTTCATTTCCTATTAGCATTGATGGATGAAGTGGTATGCGTTGTTGGTATAATAACGCAAAGTGTTTTTTCCTGTAAGACTCCAGTCCTGAGCATTGTACGAGTATGTGCAGCACAGTTAGTGGCCCACCACATCTATCGCACCTCGGTGGGTCGCCTCCGAAGAGAAGGTGTGCGTGTGTGCTGTGTGTGTGTCCTATTCTAAGTCTGCAAAATGTGACATCTGTACGACGTGTTTTTGATATGGGTGGCCAGTGTCCTAGGTATGGCTTCACCAAGTGCAATTTATTTTGTGTTTCACTGTCCCATAAGCGTTGCCAGTAAGCTCTGAGCTTTCGTTTTAGGAACGGTTTTAGGTCTAGAACAGGGACAGCTATAGATGTATCGGCAGCGTTGTCGTGGGCGGATGCAGCTAATTGGTCCGCCAACACGTTTCCTTGAATCTCGCGGTGCCCTGGCACCCAGCACACCACGACGTGCTGTCCGAGTGCATAGACAGTGCATAACAGTGAGAAAAGTGAGACTAGGACAGGATTTTTATGCCTTTTCAATGTTTTCAAAGCCTTTACGACGCTTAGGGAGTCCGTGTATATAACTGCATTTTGTAGTTTTAAATGTCTAATGCGTTTAACAGCCACACATATCGCATAAGCCTCAGCTGTAAAGATACTTGTATTCGGGTGCAAAGCGCCGGCATCCGAAAACGATGGGCCGACCGCTGCATAGGACACACCACTGTGAGACTTCGAAGCATCGGTGAAAAATTCCGGACAAGTGTACTTGTGCTGCAGTTCGAGGAAGTACGTTCGGATATGTGCGATAGGTGCGTGCTTTGTAACTTCCTCGAAGGATGTATCACAATCTAGAACCTGCCACTGCCCCGGCGGGAGATGCACAGCGGGAGCCATCAGACGGTGTTCAAGAAGTGGCACATCAATTTCCTCAGCCAGGCCCCTCACACGAAGTGAGTAGGGATGTCTCACCGCCGGACGATTCTTAAAGAGGGCACAACTGGACAGATCATTGATAGTGGAGTGTGAGGGGTGTTCGTTGTTCGCGTTCACCTTGAGAAAATATGCGAAAGTCATGTAGGATCTCTGCAAGTGGAGTGACCACTCATTGGATTCCACATACAGGCTTTCTACCGGGCTTGTCCGAAAAGCACCCGTCGAAAGGCGAATGCCCAGGTGGTGGACAGGATCAAGCATCTTCAATGCGCTTGGTGTCGCGGAGTGATAAACAACGGCCCCGTAATCGAGGCGCGTGCGGATGAGGCTTCTATAGAGATTCATCAGGCACTTCCTGTCACTACCCCACGCAGTGCGTGACAGTAGTTTTAGGATATTCATTGTTTTTATACATTTGTTTTTTATATACTTGATGTGTGGTATAAATGTGACCTTGTAGTCGAGTATTAGTCCTAGAAATTTATGCTCCGCCTCTACAGGTAGCTGCTGACCATGCAGGTCAATTTCGGGATTCGGGTGGAGGCCTCTATTTCTAGAGAAGAGAACACAGGTGCTCTTTTGTGGATTTAATCGGAATCTGTTCTCATCTGCCCATTTCAACACCCTGTTCAGCCCAAGCTGGACCTGCCGCTCACAAATCGCTAAATTGCATGATCTGAATGCTATCTGGATATCGTCCACATATGTACAATAAAACATGGTTCGTGGGATGGAAAGATGTAACGAGTTCATTTTTATAATGAAAAGCGTACAGCTAAGCACACCACCTTGTGGTACGCCCGTTTCCTGCACGAACGGTCGTGACAGTGCATTGCCCACACGAACACGGAATGTGCGGTTCGACAAATAACTTTCGATTATATTTAACATCCGGCCACGTATGCCTAAGTGTGAGAGGTCTCTCAGTATTCCAAAGCGCCATGTCGTGTCATATGCCTTTTCCATGTCGAGGAATACCGAGAGAAAGAATTGTCTGTGGACAAAAGCCTCGCGAATTTGTGACTGAATACGTACGAGGTGGTCAGTGGTGGATCAACCTTCTCGGAAGCCGCACTGATATGGATCAAGCAGCTTGTTTGATTCTAGGAAATGTGTTAAGCGGCAGTTAATCATTTTCTCAAACACTTTGCATAGGCAACTTGTTAATGCTATAGGTCGGTAGCTGGAAACACAGGATGGATCCTTTCCCTGTTTCAGGATTGGAATGACTATGGCCTCCTTCCAAGTAGAGGGCATCTCGCCAGAGGTCCATATAACATTGTATAAGAAAAGGAGGGTTTTCTGTGTTTCGGAGGGCAGGTGTTTCAGCATCTCATATATGACTCGATCGGAACCAGGAGCAGACTTAGTGCAGCTGTTTAGTGATGCCAGAAGTTCTAAGCAGAATGGTTGATTATATGCTTCGTTTTTTGTACATTTTCGTTCTAACTTTTGTTGTTCCATTTGTGCTTTGTGCCTTTGGAATGTATCAGAGTAGTGTGATGAACTGGATATGTGTTGGAAGTGTGCGCCCAGAAAATTAGCTTGGTCTTCCAAGCTTTCTCCTTGGGTGTTAACCAGGGGCAGTGAGCATGTTCGTTGGCCTTTAACTCTTTTTACCTTGTTCCATACTTTCCCCTCGTCTGTGTAAGAGTTGATACTTGTTATAAATTTTGCCCAACTCTCTCGCCGTGCTTGTCGGCGCGTTCTCCTTCCCTGTGATTTGACATGCTTGAAGTTTTCGAGGTTTTCTGCTGTTGGAGATTCGCGTAGCATACCCCATGCTTTGTTTTGATTTCTTCGCGATTTTCTCCATTCATCGGTCCACCAAGGAACCCGGCGTCTTGATCCTGCACCGCTCGCTTCAGGAACACACTTGGAAGCGGCATCAACTAAAAAAAGCTGTAAAGTACTTTACGGCGTCTTCTATGCTTAGAGCAGATATGTGAGCCATGAAAGGTGCGTCAGGGTTTGGTAAAGTTCCCAATCGCCTGAGTCAGCCTTCCACCGAGGCACCTGCGGAATAGGTTCGTTTTGAGTTGGTGCCTCAGGATGATCGGGAAATGGTCACTTCCAAAGGGTTTTTAAAAACATTCCATTTAAAATAGGTTAAAAGCGAGGGCGATGAAATGCTAAGATCTATGGCGGAGTATGATTTGTTTGAGAGGCTAAAATACGTGGGCTCATTCATGTTCAAGAGACATAATTTAGAGGTGAAAAGAAGCCGTTCAATAACACGTCCTCGGGCGTCACAGCGAGAGTCGCCCCACAGGACATTGTGTGCATTAAAGTCCCCAAGAATCAAATAGGGCTCTGGTAGCTCACCGATTAATAATTCTAGGTCCCGTTTGTGGAGCAGAAAGTGTGGTGGTATGTAGAGTGAGCAAATGGTAATTAGTTTATTTAAAAGAACGGCTCGGATGGCAACTGCCTCAAGGGTTGTTTGAAGCTCTAGTTCTGCACATGCTACACTTCTGTCTACTGTAATGGCTACGCCACCTGATGACGCCGCAGCATCATCGCGGTCCTTTCGGAAAATGGCGTAAGGGTGCAGAAAATTAGTGTGCTTGGATTTTAAGTGTGTCTCCTGTACACACAGCACTTTTGGACTAAGGTTGTGGATAAGTTCCTGTATATCATCGAGGTTTTTAAGAAGGCCTCTTATGTTCCATTGTATTATATGTGGCTCCATATTAAATATGAAATAGTGCTGTGTGTACTGTAAGAAAGTGGTGAGTGTTCACATGCATTGCTTTCGCTTTCAGGAGGCAGGACCGCTGTCCGGCCCCCTGATGAGCTGTTTTGCTTTCTTGGCACGGTCGGAAGAACCGCGCCGTTCTTTAGGCACCTGAGGTGCCGACGTCGTGTCCATTGCCTCTTGCGAGGCACTGGATGCCCGCATCCGCGAGCTGGCAGTTCGGTTTTCGGGCCTCGCCTGGTGAGACGAGGCCTTGAGACCCGATGACCCTGGAGTCGCCGGGCTCTGTTCACGAGTTGGCGGAGTAGCCTGAGCTACTGCTGCCTTGGGGGCAGGTGCCACAGCTGATGGTCCGCTCAGCGCGGGTAGGGCAAGTGGCGGAGGCCGGTGCGACGCTGCCCACTGACGCGCCACATCGGCATAAGTCGTGTCATGGAATGGTGAGCATCTTTTTCTGGCTTCCCTAAAAGAAATGTTTTCTCTCACTTTCAATGAAATAATGTCTTTTTCTTTCCTCCACACAGCACAGGACCGTGAGTACGCTGGGTGGTCATCACCGCAGTTCACACAGTGAGCTGCAGCCTCACATTCGTCTGACATGTGGTCTTTGGAGGCACACCTGGCACAAGTGGGTTGTCCTTTGCAGGTTAGAGAGCTATGGCCGTACCTTTGACAGTTAAAACATCTTCGTGGGTTTGGAACGTATGGACGGACTCTCAGTTTTATGTAGCCCGTTTCTATGGTTTCTGGAAGCTCGCTCGATCCGAATGTTAGTATTAGGTGCTTGGTTACCTTCTCTTGGTTGTCCCTTCTTATTTTAATTCTTTGTACATTGACGACGTTTTGTTGTTTCTATCTGTCAAGAAGTTCAGTTTCGGAGATGTTCAACAGATCCTCATCTGAGAAGACACCACGAACGGTGTTCATGGACCTATGTGGGGTGACTGTGACAGGGATACTTCCAAATGATGTGAGCTGAGAGAGGTTTTCATACCGCTTTCTGTCTTTGAGCTCAAGGAGCAGATCGCCACTAGCCATCTTAGATGCCTTGTAACCGGGTCCCAGTTTTTCAGTTAAGCTTCTTGCCACCAAAAAGGGTGACATCGTTCTCGCTTTTTCGTCTGACTGCTCACTGTGAATAACGTGGTACTTCGGAAAGTGTTCATGTGTCTGAAAAGAGTTGGAGTGGTGCTTCGGTCCGTACCCTTTTCAGGGTACGATCGGATTTCGAAAAAGACGTGCTTAACATAGCATTCACGTTATGTTTCGGCGGCGGTGCCAACCACCCACCACCGAGCCCAACAAGGCGACGTGACAGGAAATGTGCGAGGACAAGCCTGCCAGCGCCAGCTGTACACCACCGCTATAACCACATATGGTGAGCCAAGACTGGTCATCCACACAAGGTTAACCCTTGCCGCCATGAAAATTTTGATGTAAACAGAACATAGGAGAGGACAGGACAGATGAAAAGTGTGAGGAAAAGACGAAGATGAGGGGAGAGAGAGACAGGAAAAAGAGACTGCCGATTTCCCCTGGGTGTCAGCCCAGGGGTGCCGTCTACGTGAAGCCGGGGCCAAAGGGGTGTGTTGCCTCTGCCGGTGGGCCTCAAAGGTCCAATCACCCGGCGTCGGCTCAAGCCCCAGGATCCCCTTTTCCCCGGACACGGCAATGCCACGCACGGCTAGGCGTCGGAGGGGTCGAGACCCCCCTTAGCTCGGGTCCATGGTGTCACTACACACCAAACGCCTGCTTGCACAGACGCCCCTGCGGGTAATGTTGAAACAAGGCACATGCCTGTAATACAGCAAATCCTCATTATTTCAAACTCGTTTATTTCGAAATCCCACATAATTAGAAGGATTTCTATGGCCCCATATTTTGCAATGTAAATTTGAGTGGATAATTTGAAGTGGCGGTCAGTACCAGCCCGGTTAATTCGAAAACCTTGGGTGCCATGTGCCAATTCCCGATCCCGATTTGGCCGCAAATCCGCACTTGTGGCCCTTAGGAGCCACAAGTGACAAGTGAAGCATCCCAGCCTCGCTGCCAACGCAAGAAAAAAAAAACAAAGCAAAAGGCAGTCTCGTGGTCAGCCGAAATGTGCGCCTGAAGAAAAGACGTGCTTCACTGCAACACAGCGATGACACGGGGGCAGCATCACGCATGCTGCCCCTCAACGTCAGCGCTTCACTATTTAGCCATTCTCTCTGGAAAATATAAAATAATTAAAGTGCGGTCTGACGGAATTCGCCATGTATGCGAACCTCCAATTGACGGTTGTTCCGGCAATTTACGCACTTGCACTGCTGGCGTGGTACTTGCCTGCAACGCCTACTTCGAAAACTCAGTTCGAAAACTTCAAAGATCATCTTTTCCACCCAAACACATCACAAATTCTGTCACACTGGTCATTAATAAATTCTTTATTTTACCAGAAAGAATGGGCGAATGGTCGCATCATGACGCGCTGAAGCTACGAGGAGCAGGTGACATGCTGCCCGCGTGTCCCCACTGTGTTGCAGCGAAGCACGTCTTCTTTTCCACAGGCGCGCATTTCAGTTGACCACGAGAACGTTTTTTTCCTAATTATTTTTTTTTTCTTGCGCTGGCAGCAGCGTGGCCCACAGTTTCCCCGGTTTAGCGGCAATATTGGGACCAGATAGTGCTGGAAAAATCCCTTGTAGCTGCCAACTAGTAGGCAAAGCAAACGACCACCTCTGATTGCTTCCAGTCATTCAAAGTTCCTTGCATCCCGCTTTTTGTATGTTTGTATGTGGTTAATTCGAAAACCCACTTAATTACATTTTTCACAGTTCCAGTGACTTTGAATGAACTAGGTTTTCCTGTATGTTCATTTAACCTTGAAGTGGGGTTTCGCGGCAGTGCGAATTTCTCCTGGGAAGGTGTATTCACGGTATAGCACACCTTCGCTGCAGTGAAACCACCTTTACAGGGGGTTACATGCGGTTTATATATGTCTATTCATTCATTTCGAATGCTTCGAAATTTCCTAGAATTTAAATTCGTTTCGAAGCGAATTCGAATACTGTAATATTCGCACAAGCCTAGTCATAAGCTTTGTGGCCACGAGAAGCGATAACCAACCGAAGGACGAAACTGAAACCAGTCGCACCGCGTACGTGCATTCTGATGCGCAAGTTAAAGCCGCCGCACCGCTTCGGAAAGCAAAAAGAAAAAAAAGGAAAAAATAAAGCAACGTAGAGACATCTGCGCGTGAAGAAATTTCCACGTGTTCCTGAAGCTTGGCAGAGCATTCCAAGCAAGCGGAAGCATTTTAAACCAGCCACACCGCGAACGCGCTCGGATGGGAGAGCGATAGCGGGCGCCGCTCTGGGGTAAAGAAAAAAAAGAGAAAAACAAGCAATGAAGAGACATCGGCACATAAAAAAAAATTCCGCGTATTCCCGAAGTGTGGCAGCACATGCCAAGCAAGAGAAATGATCGAAAAAATCTTAAAACGCGTGCATTTTTAACATACAGGTACAACGAAAAATCTTTGGTGCCTGTTAGGTAATGCCTTACTTGTACGGCAAAAACCTCAAAGGGTAAAAGGTGCAATTTTTGGTTAAATACTACAGTTCTGCAGTTTGCAGTGATGCGACTGGCTGAAGCCATGTAGAGCAGGTTCTCAAAGCAGCCAAAAGAGTTCTGGAGTAGGAAGAAAGGCTTTTGGAGCAGCCAAAAGTGCATTTGGAAGCAAGAAGAAAAGCCTTGTGTAACAACCAAAAGAGCACTTCAGAGCAGGAAAAAAGGCTTTAGGAACGACTATGGGCTCACTGGCGAGTGGAAAAATTTAATTTGTGGCAACTTAAACAGCTAAATAAAGCGGAACTAAGCCGCATTCCAGAACACTCCATGGACGTACAGCTCAGACTAGTTATAGCGTAATTGCTTATAGTGCAGGACTGGCTATAATGCGGTCTTTTCTTACTTCCATTTATCCTCCCATAGAACATTTATCCCCCATGTAGTATACGCATACTGCTTATTGCGCAGCCCTCATGATCGGTTATAATGCGGCTCAGATAAGTGAGGTAACAACCGTGCTTCTCAAAGGAGCTACACCGGCCGAGGAGACGAAGACGTTAAGAAGAGTTCACCGAGTGGAGGAAGAGAAAGAGGGATGCGGTGGGAGGAAGGGTTGTCTAGGCGCTAGAGAAGCCTTTGCTCTGGCTTCTTGGCGTGCCGAATGGGTGCTTGCGTCAAGTGCATGGTACTGCTGTTCGGTTCTTTCTCCGGAAAATGGTTACATCGTCCTAGAGTGCAGATATAGCGCATGTAACCTCAATTCCACCAACAGTGAAGGCAGTGTTCCCCAAATGTAAGTGCTCGGCGATACAGGCTTTCGCCTTTGCCACCAGCAGGCAGACTTGCAAGCTTGGTGTGTTATGCAGGATGGTTGTTACGGCTGTTCTCCGAACTGTGAAACCTAACTTGGTTTTACGCATGCTGCCCTTGGTTCGGCTCGCAAGCAAATCTCTTTTGGGCCCGATCTTATGTTGTCCTTCCCGGGGCGGCATGACAAGTTGCGAACCCACAGGCTAGGCCTAACGAGCGCTAACCGTGTACCTGTCATTGGTAGTGGCCACGGATGTGCGGTTTGGTGTCGAGTCAATGAAAGGCTTTGCAGCAATTACATTTTGAAATGGGTGGACGGATGGAAACAACTTTCTGAAAGCAATGACTCGCATCATCAATGAAAACGAGGGCGTGCATGTGCAACACTCAAGTGGTGATTTGTGGTCACACTACTTTCGACATTGCACCTGGGCGATCGAAATCATGCAGATATTCCGTTGTAATTCTGAGGTGTTGTTAAGATTACACGGGAATTAAATCACAATCGTTATTCTGAAATGTTCATTATTCTGAAGTTCGTAGTAGTGAAATATTTTTACTAGGGGTGTGCGAATATTTGAAATTTCGAATATTTTTCGAATAGTGTTTGCTATTCGATTCGATTCGCACTGGAATTTTACTATTCGAACTTCCCAAAAACAGATACAGCCAACGTCCAATTGAAAGTGACCCCTTCAAATTTTTAATATGCTTCACCTCATTACACTCTCGTATTGCGGCAAAGCTGCCTTTCAAGCTCCGTTACGGTCGAACTTTGCCAAGACACAGTCGACGTCCGATTGGAAGTGGTCCCTAGATTTTCAATATGCTTAACCTCATCACGCCCCGGTACTGCGGCAAAGCTGCCTTTCAAGCTCCGTTACGGTTGAACTTTGTCAAGACACAGTCGACGTCCGATTGAAAGTGGTCCCTAGATTTCTAATATGCTTCACCTCATCACACCACGGTATTGCGGCAAAGCATCACAGTATATGGCCTAATCACATTACAATATAACGGGCAGCCGAGAAAGATTCTCTGCGCTTGAAAAAGGCTACGAAGCGATCACTGGAGAAGATTGAAAGGCGGCAAAGAAAGAGAGTGCCAAAGGACACCTCCAGTTACGCTGCAGGTTCATTTTAGAACTACACATGCGCTCAAAACTTTCAAACGTTGTTTTCTCAAGATGACTTTTTTGGCTAATGAGGCTGCTTATTGGATTCCATAAGTCTTTTTTTATTATGTACATGAATAAATTTCTGAGGGGGTGACAAGCCCATTTTTTCAATATATTGTGTCTGGTATTTATTATATTTAATCAAAATTTGATAATATCCTAATCACGAACACTAAATTCGATGGTCTGCTAAAACTTTTCGGCAAGGAAATTCAAAAAAGGGGCTCTGTTACCCCCTGAAGTATCAATCTCGGAATCATAGTTAATTTCACAGTTCCAGCACCTTTTGAAAGTTCTCCAGGCCTGGAATAAGAGAACCAAGTGCACTAGACATTCTGCTGCAACTTGAGAACCAGTGAACATAACTTCATGAAATTTTGTAGTTTTTTTAATGCTACTGCTATGAGTCTATTCTGAAAATTTCATTAAGATGTCTCAATAAACAAAAAAAGTCATAGTTTCGCCTCAATGGCGAAGCAATGATTGCGATAGCAATAAATTTTAATGTAACGCGAAGAACGTAAAGCAGCTCGAAATTGCCAGCGCGTCGCTCGAGCCCAAAGCACGCACGAAAAGAACGCACACGGGACGAGCGCGAACTAATGCGCCACAGCTCGACACTTGAAGCGCACTGCTCAAACATAAAGCAGGACGCACGAAACAAACAAACAGGTACACACAAGATGAGCGCGAACTAATTGTCACAGTTGTTACTTATTTATGTTTGAACAGCGCGCTCCTTTCGCAAACGCGGCCGCTGCAGCGAGCGAAGCGAAGCACCCCACCGGCCGCCCCTTCTTTGCTTGAGATAAGCGCACGAAAGCGACGACGCCCTGTAGAGTGAACAGCAACGGCGTTCGCAGGGGCGGGGCGACGATCTTTAAAGCGCGCAACACGCGCGCACGTCGCGCCATCTATGTGGCCACTAAGAAAGCATGCTGAATTACACGGTGTATATAAATAGCTCGCCATTAGCAGGCTGAGAGACGGTGCTGTCGTGGCCTAACGTCTAACGCGCCGGGCTGCAAAGCAAGAGGTCGCCCGTTCGATTTCGCGCGTCGGAAAGAATTCCTAATTATTTTTCTTTGTGGCCTTTCTATATATATATACATACTTATACATATACGGTGAATGACGGCGACGAGGACGGACATTTTACAGCCGAGACTGTCCATATAATTGCTATCGCAATAAAAGGTGGTATCTGATGGTAGCCTCTCCCCTTAAAGGGGCCCTGCAACACTTTTCGAGCATGCTCAAAAAGCGCTGCCGATCGGTAGTCGAGGCTCCCGAGAACACGCGAGCCAAATATTATAGCGATGCGCACGGCCTGGAATTTACAATAAATTCTCAAAGTCAGCTGAAAATCGCTCCCTCTTCTCTCGACAAATGATGTATTAGTCCGCAAAATATGACGCGATTGTCGGCAGTTCCACCATTGGCTGATGTTATAATCACGATAACACCCTCATTATTACTTTCGTTGTTAATTTTGAGTTCAATAAGTAGATGATATCTATGTTTATATTATGTTATCGCGTTAAAAACACCGAACAAACATTAATATTAGCACTTCCGGTCTCACCGACAGCTCATCTGCTCGTAGTTGCGTGGTTCAGTTTTCTTCGGCATGCGCAGTGCCGAAAACGTCAATATTTCTGTGCTTTTGACCATCGCCGGTTGCCGTTGAGAGTGGCAGCCGTTCGAGTGTTGCCTCGTCAGCTGAGAACTGCATCGTCGGCACGTTCTCACGACCGACCGAGGCACGGGCGCAGCGTGTCTCCGATAACAATGCTGGCGTCCGGTAATGGCGCTTCGGGTTCGTCTGCCAGTGCTGTATCGGAGTATGGGCCGAAACCGATCTCAGCTATCATTCGTTCCAAACGAGCGCGCAGGTTTTCTTCCATGGTTGGCAGAGCGATGAAAACACTACGGCGTTCGAGGTGCACACCCAACATTACCAAACCGACGCGCAGTTTTCAAGCACGCGCGATACACAGTGCGATCGACACCGCTCGACGAGAACGACGCAAGCCGACCGGAAGTGGCGGCACAGACCACGTGGTTGCGCCCAGACGTCAGAGAAAAAAAAATGAAGAAAAAAACTCCGCCGGCGCTCTTGGGCGGAGCCTCGCTCCTCTGCGCTCCCTCCGTCGACTCGCTGCCTAGCTTTCCGCGCGCTCACAGCGTTGAGTTGAGGGAGAAAGCTGCGGAACGTGATCTCTATAATTTGGTAACACCATTTAGACTTGACGGATTCGAAAAATTTTTGCGGCATATGACTCGTGAAGAGTCATACGTCAATAATGAGACTATTCCAATATAACTAAGAAAGGTGTTGCAGGGCCCCTTTAAGAAGGTGCCAAACGCATTTGAATCTCATCTATGCGGTAATAAAGCAACACTTTGGATTTTTTATATGGGTTGGTGGCAGCTCAGGTAAAAAAAAAAACACCAGGCCTGCGCTGAAACCGCAGCACAGTCACAGCGAAAGCTGGAAGAGCGGCGTTTCTAGAGCCCGTTTTAAGCTCTCTTGGGGCTACAATACAAGTACACTAGAAAGGTACCCACTACGCCATAAATCACAATTTTTGTGAAGTTCAGAAGCACCTACTAAGCCATTATTCGTCATTCTGTGGAGAAGCGAGGCACCAGCTACACGTCTAAGGCATTATGTGCACTTTGTTGACGCGACGACTGATGACGATGAAGAATTATGGCTCAGCCCTTTGTAATGTAAAACTTGAATACGCATGCTCCATCTGGGACCCTTTTCAACTGAACTTAACTCATTCGCTTGAGATGGTACAGAATAACGCAGCACGCTTCATTTTATCTAATTACCATCGCACTAGCAGTGTCACGTCAATGAAACGCACCCTTTCCTTGCAGTCACTTGAATCACGTCGCAAAGCATCTCGTCTCATACTTTTTCATAAGATTTTCAATCATCCATTTTTGAAACCTCAGTTCGTTACGACCCCATCTTATCGCTCAGCTCGTTTAGATCATCAACATAAGGTACACGTCATTAGCTGCCGCACTAACACTTTTTATCATTCCTTTGTCCCACGCACGTCCTCGGACTGGAACCACCTTCCCTTCGACATCGTTTCCATTTCAAATCATGCTCTGTTTTCTTCCACCGTACAGAATTACTTACTTGATGACGCGTGAAGTTCGTATTATATATATATATATATTTTTATTTCAACTTTTTGTTCCATATTTCTTATTGTACCTGCATTTGTATTAAGTTGTATTAGCCTTACATTGTATCTTCATATGTATTGTAATCGTTATTATTTTGACGTTACTTTGTTTGATTTGTTTATAATCTGTTATTTCATGTACCCCACTCCCCTCTGTAAAGCTTTTGCGATTGAGGGTAAAATAAATGAAATGAAATGAAATGAAATGGGTTGGAAGCTTCACACAGCCCAAAAGTTATGTAATTTGTAGAGCTGTGCGAATAGCAAAATTTTGGGTGCGAAGCGAATTCGAATAATAAAGATTGAGTGCGAATCGAATCGAATAATTTCGAATAATTTTCGAATATTTCTCAAAAATTTTTCGAATAATTCGAAGTGAAATTACAGAAAAAGTTGCAGAGAATCCCTAAGTATGTTCTTAGGGATTCTCTCCAACATGAAAGTGTTTCTTTTCGCTAGGTTGATGAAGTGCTGGTGGGGTCATATTTCATAGTTGTCTTTCTTATCAAGAGTGAGGCAATGTAGAGGCCGAATTGTATTTATGTACATGATTTGGTGCAACCAAAGTGCTGCCGACAACACTTTACACGTGATAGGCAGAGATGCCATTTCCTCAGCCTCTCCTCCTCTTTCAACTGCTGTGGAAGGCCAACTGGTGTGGTGGACAAGGGTGTGCTCCCTTCAAGTCCAGAGTTCCAAATCTGCCTCGTAGACGTCAATATATAAGAACATCTGAAATTTTGGATGCTAAAAAGCTTCGGCGTCCGATTTTTCGGACTTCCTGTCCAAATTTCAGGTCCAAAACAGCATTAAATGAGCCCCCAACTGTGCCACATCTTTCATCTACATATTGGAACCAGCGTTTTCTAGAGTTCCTACATTTGCGAACGTAGCGGAGCTTGAAAGGCTGCTTTGCCGCAATACGGTAGTGTGATGAGGTGAAGCATATTGAAAATTTAGGGACCACTTCCAAACGGACGTTGACTGTCTCTTGGCTAAGTTCGACCGTAACGGAGCTTGAAAGGCAGCTTTGCCGCAATACGGGGGTGTAATGAGGTGAAGCATATTGAAAATCTAGGGACCACTTCTAACTGGACGTTGACTGTGTCTTGGCTAAGTTCGACCGTAACGGAGCTTGAAAGGCAGCTTTGCCGCAATACGAGAGTGTAATGAGGTGAAGCATATTAAAAATCTGAAGGGGTCACTTTCAACCGGATGTTGACTGCATTTGTTTTTGGGAAGTTCGAATAGTTCGAATAGTAAAATTTCAGTGCGAATCGAATCGAATAGCAAACACTATTCGAAAAATATTCGAAACTTCGAATATTCGCACACCCCTAGTAATTTGCATTTGGTGACGCCCGGTCGCTTTTAACCTCTCCCGTCATGCTGTATATCATACGTTGACGTGGGGGAGAGACAGGGGAGGGGGCGAAGGATTTTACTGAGACCCCGAGGAAATGGATCATGCGCTTATGGGCTTCCTTGGCAACCAATACAAGTGCACTTGCGAGGAACCCACTACGCTCTAAATCATTGTAATTTTTGAGAAGCGGGGCAGCAGGCACTGTGCCATTTTTCGTCATTCTACGGAGAGCCATGGTACCTGCTAAACGCATGTAAGGCATTATGCGCACTTTGTTGATGCTGTGCCTGATGACGATGGAGAATTATGGCAGAGTCTATTGTAATGGGTTGGAAGCATTCAACAACCTACTCGTGCAATTCTCATTGTGTGACGGTTGGTGCTTATTTTACTCTTCTACCACGCTATATTGCATATGCTAATGTGGTTCCTTCCCGACATGAAGCCTGTAGAGGACCTTTTTGCAAAGCAGTTTGAAGCACCGGAATTGCTCAGAGGTTGAATACTGGGCACCCACGCAGACGGTCCAGGTTTGAACCTCGTTCCATCCTAGATTTTTTTTTCTTATTTCGTTTTTTTTTTCTCTTATTTCGAGCGATACTGGTTACGGACACCGGCGGCGGAGGCGGACAACTATGGCGCCAAAAACGGCTGGTGAAATAATCTCATAACAGCTTTCGCTGTAAAAGAATTGAGCCCATGATCACTCTTTATAGCACTCACCAGGAAAATGATGACCATGCAAGAAGACAGAGGCTGGCCCACACAAGAACTGCTTATGGGCCCCCTGTGTCCTCCATGCATGTAGAGGCCCCTTCCCACTGGCACCTGGGGCATGCAGACCACACCAGCCACACCGTGTGTCGGCCATGAACATGGCAGGGCCCCCCACATGCTTCGACAGGTCCACTAAGAACCTGTCCACAAGGCCCTCCTTCACATTGCAGGCCCACGTAACTCGGGGTCATGCACTGCACGCAAGCAAAGAACACAAATTAACATCCAAAATGAACGAGGATTTTACTGAATACATGTAGCAAATACTGTGGATTTAGAGATACTGAATTACATTTAGCATCGTTCTTGACTTATGAAATGGAAGAATAATAAGAGGAACATCATTTAGACAAATATCAGGGTGCCATACCTTCAATTAGGCTTGTGCGAAGATTCGAGCACTTGGAATATTCGAACGAATATTAAAATATCCGAATTCGCTTCGACACGAATTTAAATTCTAGGAAATTTCGAAGTATTCGAAATGAACACACAGACATATATAAACCGCATGTAACCCCCTGTAAAGGTGGTTTCACTGCAGTGGAAGGGTGCTATTTTGTGAATAATCCTTTCCAGGGAAAAGCCGCACTGCCGCAAAGTCATACTTTAAGGTTAAACGAACATACAGTAAAAACTCCTTGATTCAAAGTCACTGGGACTGAAAAATCTAATTAAGCGGGTTTTCAAATTAACCAAACATACAAAAAGCGGGATGCAAGGAACTGAATTACTAGAAGTAACAAGAGTTGGTCGTTTGCTGCGCTTAGTTTGCGGCTCCAAGGGTTATGTTTTCCAGCAATACCTGGTCCCAATTTTGACACTAAACTGGGAAAATGGGGGACCTTGCTGGTTCCAGTGCAAGACAAAAAAAAGGCGAAAAAAAAATAGTCTCGTGATCAACTGAAATGCCCGCCTGCGGAAACTAAGATGTGCTTCACTGCAGCACAGTGGTGACACGCGGGCAGCATGTCACCTGCTCCTCGCAGCGTCAGCGCGTCATGGTGCGAACATTCGCCCATTCTTTCTTGCAAAAGAAAGAATTTAATGAACAGTGTGACCGACTTCTCGATGCGTTCTGGGTGGAAAAGACGATGACTGAAGTTTTCGAACTGAGTTTTCGAAGTAGGCTTTGCAGGCACGTACTCCGCCAGCAGTGCAAGTGCGCAAATTGCCGGAACCGCCAAATCGGAGGTTTGCATACATCGCGAATTCCACCAGATTGTCCTTTCTTAATATCTATTTTCCCAGAAAGAATGGGTAAATCATGACGCGCTGATGTTTCGAGAAGCATGCGTCATGCTGGCCGCGTGTCACTGCTGTGTTGCAGTGAAGCACGTCTTTTCTGCGGCCACATATTTCAGCTGACCACAAGACCGTCCACCCTCCCCCCCTGGCAGCAGCGAGGCTGGGATGCTTCACTTGTCACTTATTAGTACCGTTACACTGCATTGCTTTATGGCTTTTAAGAGCCATCGTTACTGCGGATGTGTGGCTAAATCAGGATCGGGAATTGGCACATGGCACCCAAAGTTTTCGAATTAACCGACTGGTACTGACCGTGCTACAAGTTATCCACTCAAATTTACATTGCGAAATGTGGGGTGGCAGAAATCCTTCGAATTATGCGGGATTTCAAAATAACCAAGTTCGAATTAATGAGGTTTCACTGTATTATCCTCGCATTGATTCATCATTTTTTTTTTTTGAAGTTTAAAAGCTGGTTATACCGGCTTATATGCTCCAAGTATACTAAATTTTAAAAAATGTATTTTACAGGTTATCACTTCCAGTCAACCGAAAGCCAAATCCTGCTACTATTCAAAGTTGCTTCCACTTCCCTTTGAACCAAAAAAAATGACATGCATATGCCTTGTTTCAACTTTAAAAATATTGTGCAGGTTAGTTGGGTCACGACTAATATGCTCATTTTTCTTTATATTATGTGATATATACTAGTCGCATTCGCTTCGAAATTATTTGACCTAATCACTTTTCGCTTCGAATTCACTTTGGACCTAAAATTTACAACTCCCACAAGCTTACCTTCGATGAAGGTTCACAGCCGACTCATGAAAAAACTACACGCAAGTGGTTCTCTAACAGGAGTCAACGGATCTTACAGGGTTCACAAAAATATTCCTATGATCTGCGAACTGAATTCTAGAATCTAGAGACTGTGCGATGCCATGGCGTTCAGGATAATCCACATGTGGATGGTTGTGGAGGCCACTGCAACTTTTGCAGCACTATGCAAGGTGGTGCTTTGTCACCATGCATACCATATTCTACCATACCGTATTGAATCACATAATTTGTGGACTTTTTTTCCCATTATTTTAGGGCTTTGAAAAGGGAGTGCGCAAATGATGCAAAAATTTCGCGAGCACATTCTCAGTAACATTTACAAAGGTCACAGTTCGCAATATATTGCACTGACTCACTCCTAACTGAAAAATGTGCTGACCAAATGCGGCATCAAGTAATGGTACATGCCAATGAAATGACACAGAAGTGTTGACACTGTGTGTAGAGAGCAAACGCTTAGTCTTGGAACATGCCAAGCAGTGATTTTTTTCTGCATGATAATGATGAGTGCATTAACAGAAGTCTCAAATGCAGTTTAACTTATTTAAAAGGGTGTTTGGCAGCTTTTAACACTAAACAGACATTTGATACTTGCTCTGATATTCAGAGGCAGTTTTCAGTCTCATTCATATCCATTTAATATTCGAAATTCTCTATATTGGCAAACCACTAAAAAAATGCTCTTTAGTAGCAGACAATTTCAGATAAGTAAATAATGCAAAAACGTAATGAACTCCTGAACCTCTTAAATGTAATTTTAACAAGCTAACAAGACATAAAAGCAACATGAATTGCAACTGGAAAGAATTAGAACAAAGCTTCGGTAAAAAGCCCCACGTCATGAGCTACGAAGTAATGAAATGCACCTAATGATCAAGTACTCACAATAATGTGACAACAGCAAAACGAATGATTGTGCATGGAAGGTGGACCGTCACCTTGCATAATCATTCTGCAGTGCCACTTAGGGCCCGCAATCACAGCAAAGAGTCAGATAAACTGGATGGCAAAAGGTTTCAGAGTCCTAAATTTTAGATGCCCTTGTACATTGATTTTACGGGTTATGTGGCAGAGTTATCAAAATGTTCCGATTATCAAGCGCATATAAAAATTGGTTGTTGACTGTATGTAAGAACTGCGCCAAGAAGAAATGAAGATTGAGACACAAAGCTGTCACCAAATCATACTACAGGAAGTCACTAAATCATCTGAGTCACATAATTAGCACAAAGTCAGCCACATGCTGAGGAAACACCTCACTAGCATTCAGGAGCTCGTACCTGCTGATGCTCGAAATATTATTCAGAATAAGGTTTCATTCTTGGAAATGATTGTTATGCAACATATACCGCACATTTCTCCCATGCAGTCGAAGAAATGCAGCTTCATCAGCTCAAGTAGGGGTCATTCCATGCCAAATGTCCCAGCCATTTTGGCAACCATCTCAAATGTGATCGAAAAAAAAAAATGTGCTGATTTCTTGCATTGAAAACAGTAAACTGCTAGAGTATGCTGAAGAGAAAAAATCTTTTTGGTCACGTGGGAGCCTTCCAAATTTCGCAGAATGTTGTCCGAGTGACATTTGTTCGAAAATCAATTCTGATAGCATTGTTTCAAGTTTCAATGCAAAATTTGGTGTACATATTAAGCAAGAGCGTCTGCGTAAGATGCTGGAATTTCAGTTATATCACTCCAACTTTTCTGCCATATACACCTCCGCAAATTTTGTCAAATTGTTCTATGTTTGCATTTTCTTACTTGTAATACTGCGCTAAGTATGAACATCCTAGTAATCAATACTTACTCTACAAAAAAGTATATTTTGTGATACAAACGTTTTCAGACCACTGAGGTTTGTAAATATTATGAGAAAAAAATCACGAATTGTGGAAATCTTCAATTTTGGCCACATTGAGATGAGATTTACAACCTGTGGTGCTTTAATTAAAAATCAACTTTCTACCTCAATCGAAAGCAAATTAACAGTTCTTCTTATATGGCAACTTTTATCATTACAATTTTTGTTTTAAGGGAGAAAATAATTTTTGAAGTTCCCTATTAATAGCTATCTTGCCACTTGATCATATGGTGGCTTCGTCATTGAAGTTGCCCTTTGCCATCAATGGGAAACTTCAAAAATTAGTTCCCTTAAAACAAAAATTGTAATAAAAGTTGCCATATAAAAAAACTATTTGCTTTTGATCGAGGTATAAAGCCGATTTTTAATTGGAGCACCACGTAGTGTATATTACGTCTCAATCTGGCCCAAAATGAAGATTTTCACAAATTTGTGATTTTGTTTCGTAAGATTTGCGAAATTCAGTGGTCTGAAAAGTTTTTTAATGCAAAATATACCTTCTGTAGAGTAAGTATTGATTACTGGGATATTTATACATAGCGCAGTATTACAAGGGAAAAAATGCAAACATAGAACATTTTGACAAAATTTGTGGAGGCATATATAAAAGAAAAATTTCAGTAATATAACTGAGATTCGAACAACTTACGCAGGCGCTTTTGCTTAATATGTGAACAAAATTTGGCATTTAAACACGAAACAATACTATCAGAATTAATTTTCGTACAAACGTCACTCAGGCGACATTCTGTGAAATTCGGAAGGCTCCCACGTGACCAAAAAATCTTTCTGCCCGAAATATTCTAGGAATTTACTGTTTTAAATGCAACAATCAGCACAATTTTTTTTTTCAATCCCATTTGAGATGGTCGCTAAAATGGCTGGGACGTTTGGCATGGAATACCCCATATGAATACCCCACAAGATCCGATGCAGTGACCATAGAATGGTAAGATCTAGAATTCAACTAGACGTGAGGAAGGATCGGCAGAAACTGATACGCAAGAAGCGGATTAATGAACTAGCTCTGCGAGGGAAAGTACAGGAATTCAGAGTTTCACTTCAGAATAGGTACGCGGCTTTAACCGAGGAAACCGACCTTAGCGTTGACGCAATGAATGATAATCTGACTAGTATCATTAAGGAGTGTGCAGTGGAAGTCGGGGGTACAGTCGTTAGGCAGGACACTGGTAAGCTATCCCAAGAGACGAAAAACCTCATTAAGAAACGTCAAGCTATGAAAGCCTCAAATGCAACAGACAAAATAGAGCTGGCGGAGCTTTCGAAGTTGATCAATAGGCGTAAAGTAGCCGACATAAGAAAGTATAATATGGAGAGAATTGAGCATGCTCTAAAGAACGGAAGAAGCCTCAAAGCTACGAAGACAAAGCTGTGCATAGGCAAAAATCAGATGTATGCGTTAAGGGACAAGGATGGCAAGGTCACAACCAATATGGATAGAATAGTTGAGGTAGCGGAAGAGTTCTACAGAGATCTGTACAGCAGCCGAGACAGTCAGGATGATAACGTAAGAAGCAGTAATATCCCAGAGGAATCTGACATCCCACCAGTATTAACAGGAGAAGTAGAGAAAGCCCTAAAGGGAATGCAAAGAGGCAAAGCCGCTGGTGAGGATCAGGTAACATCAGACCTGTTGAAAGACGGTGGAGAGATTATGTTAGAGAAACTGGCCACCCTGTATACGAAGTGTCTCTCGACAGGGAGGATACCAGAATCTTGGAAGAATGCCAACACCATCTTGATCCATAAGAAAGGGGACGTCAAGGACCTGAAAAATTACAGGCCCATCAGCTTACTGTCCGTTGTCTACAAGCTATTCACAAAAGTAATTGCTAACAGAATTAATACGACATTAGAGTTTAATCAACGAAGGGACCAGGCAGGATTTCGTACAGGCTTCTCAACAATAGACCATATTCATACTATCAATCAGGTGATAGAGAAATGCGCGGAATACAACCAACCCCTATACATAGCTTCATAGATTACGAGAAGGCATTTGATTCGGTGGAGACATCAGCAGTCATGCAAGCACTGCGGAATCAGGGCATCGACGAAGCCTATATAAACATAATGGAAGAAATCTACAGCGCATCCACAGCCACTATAGTCCTTCATAAAGAAAGCGACAGAATCCCAATAAAGAAGGGCGTACGACAGGGAGACACGATCTCTCCAATGCTATTCACCGCGTGTTTACAGGAGGTTTTCAGGGCCCTAGATTGGGAAGAATTAGGGATAAGAGTTAATGGAGAGTATCTCAGTAACCTGCGATTCGCTGATGACATTGCATTGATGAGTAACGCGGGAGACGAATTACAGCTCATGATTACTGAACTGGATACGGAAAGTAGAAGAGTAGGTCTGAAAATTAATATGCATAAAACTAAAGTAATGTGGAACAATCTTGGCAGAGAACAGCGCTTTGCGATAGGTGGCGAGACGCTGGAAGTTGTAAAGGAGTACGTCTACTTAGGACAGGTAGTAACCGCGGAGCCGAACCATGAGAGTGAAATAACTAGAAGAATTAGGATGGGATGGGGCTCATTCGGCAAGCATGATCAAATCATGAATGGTAGTCTACCACTATCTCTCAAGAGGAAGGTATATAACAGCTGCATCTTACCGGTACTTACCTACGGAGCAGAAACCTGGAGACTTACAAAGAGGGTTCAACTTAAATTGAGGACGACGCAGCGAGCGATGGAAAGGAAAATGATAGGTGTAACCTTAAGAGACAGGAAGAGAGCAGAGTGGGTCAGGGAACAAACGGGGGTTAAGGATATCATAGTTGAAATTAAGAAGAAGAAATGGATATGGGCCGGCCACGTAGCACGTCGGCAGGATAACCGGTGGTCATTAAGGGTAACTGACTGGATTCCAAGGGATGGCAAACGCGTGAGGGGGAGACGGAAAATTAGGTGGGTAGATGAGAATAAGAAGTTTGCGGGTATAACGTGGCAGCAGAAAGCACAGGACCGGGTTGATTGGCGGAACATGGGAGAGGCCTTTGCCCTGCAGTGGGCGTAGACAGGCTGATGATGATGATGACCCCATATGAATGAGTGATGGAAAGAAGATTACTTTTTAAGGGCTCGTTTTTCCGTGTTAGACCCAATATTAATGAGAACTTGCCTTGGCATTTCGTCTGTTAGTTCTCATCCATATGAATGAGGCATTTCTCCCAAGTGTGGTAGACCTTGTACGATGAGTGCAACGGATGGTACATTGACACATGTACCGCCATATTTCAGCTGCCACATTATTTCTCTCATTAGCCCTTCATCTCTTCCTGTCTGCAACTATGCAGCCAACAATATTCAGTGTCCAGTCACATTCTCTACAGTGTATTGACAGATACCTTTCAATCACACACTTTACATTATTACCATGCTAATGCAGGAGGTCACTTATTCAATGTCTAAAACTAATGTAAAATTTGTTTTTTGTTAAAGTGGAATCTTGTAGCCGAATCAGTGCAACGAAGGAAACGAAACTACTGAGAGATGGGAGAACAAAACGTTGGACATGGTACCTTCTCTGCAGTGTGACCTTTTCCTACTTTAAACATTCCCCTTACTAACTGAAAACTTACTTGAGACAAGGCAGAGCTCCAGCGGCACTTGTGCCAGCCACCTTCGCCTCCAGCACTGGCAAGGCAATCGGCACAAGATGTTTGCTGGCACTTGGGCAATGGCCATGGAGGGTTTGACTCCACGGGGAAACTCGATGCACATTTCAGTGTTTTCCCCACACAGGTCCAGTCAAAGATCAGACGAACCTTTAGAGTGTGGCCTAGTTCACCTGCACAAAGTTCCGCAGCCCAATTTTCATCTGCAACTCTACAACAGCTCGAACAGAAGATATCCCCGTGACAGATCTGTAATGTGCACATGTTTGTAACCATACTGAACGTGTCAAACACCACTACGATATGACAAGAAGGAACCTTTTGATACAACCAATTAGCAACATTAAACTGGCTGAGCATTTTTCAGACAACCTGAAGAAGACTGTAGAACACTTCTGTATGCACTACCTCCTATGTTCACAAAGATATTCAAAATGTTCTGAAAGACAGTGCAGTAGACACAGAGGAGAAGGAAGGGGGGGGGGGCTACACATTTCTTGAAGCAGCAGACTTAAGGCTACATTTGTTAAAAACTAGTTCGATCTACTAAATATTCATAAAGAAAATTATTAACCTCTTTTTTTATCGATGCCCTAATTATTTGTATTTACACGGTCTACATGTGTTGTCATATTCCAGGATTGTGGGATAGGTAGAAAATTAAGTTTTAGTTGCAAAATACCGAACACTTTCAAATTTAAAGGGCACAAGCAGCAAAAATTTGTTTTAAAGGGCCCCTCACCAGGTCTGGCCATTTTGAGTTGTGAAGTGTAATGTTTACATTGCGCGCTCACAATCTTGCCTGCCAAAAGTAACATTGCTACACGCCGTGGAAAAAGCTCAAATTTCTAACTGAACGTCATCTGCTCTTCTCGCGGGCACCACGCTCCAAGATGGGGCTATGACGGAGATGAACGTGCTGCGCCGCGAACCAAGGAGCCTCCACCTCCCCCCCGCCTGCCACAGGGAGTGGCGTCTGAGGGGGTTGAGGCACTCTAGCGCAGCATAAACTGCAGAGCAAGAAAGGGGGTGCATCTGGCCCTCGCATCCTGACGTGTGCGTCACGTGATCATCAGACTCCGGTATGGAGAATGCAGGGAAGGAATTTGGCTTCCAAAGGTTAGACAAGGCAAGGGACAAGGGTTCGTACCTCGCCTCCTCACATAATGGTTACGTACCACTTCGGTACGTTTTTATTCCTGCTTGTAAGGAACCAATTTGAAAAATTCTTGCTCTAGAATGCTCTGCATTGGGCCCATAACTGCCAGTGCCTAGAAAATTGACTATTTTATTAATGTGTGGCATGCACGGTACTCAGGTGGGCGCAGTGACTAGCACCGTTTCAATGTATAAGGCATTAAAACAATGTCAGTCACTAACCTCATTTATGAGTGAAAGGGAAAGGTGTGCATAAGTTGTCCACCCCAAGTTCCTTAGATAAAAAAGTTTCCAAGGCAATGCCACTGATTCATCTCACTGCCATCCTCTTCCCTCTCACATTTACTGTCCTTTTTCCTTCTTTCACCTCTATTTCATGCATGCCTGGCAGCAATGTTCAAGACAGCTAGTGGTGATCTATTTTAATTTTTCGGAAAGTCCAGCAAACCGGTCCGATTTTTTCATGGAATGTAAGGCATTGAATGCGCCAAGACATCAGACCACCTTGACGTCAGCCAATGCTCGATTATGCTCCATCTCAGTAGTTCCTTGCAGCGCTGTAGAAGCTGCAGGACGCCAATAGGAAGGGCATGATGTGTTCATCTGCACCGTATATTACTGACCCTGCTTCCACTGATCATTTTATCACTCAAACCTCATTATTACACTCATACCTCATTATAACAAAGTTGCATATGCCACGAAAATAACTTCGTTATATCCAAAAATTCGTTATAACGTTTATTTGTAACACTGTAGCTATGACAAGACTATTCATTTACTTCGTTATAACCGATAATTCGTTGTATCCGTGTTAGTTATAACGAGGTTTGAGTGTACAGGCGGCCTTCAGCCTAATTCAATGTGACTCTTCCGCAATGTTCCAATTCTTTTTACTTGCTCCCAACAACGCCGTAAGAAGTGTGTAATATCAAATCGCTTAAGCCAGCCGGTCCAGGTGTTGATCTCAAGCTTGTTGTCTAAAGAAATCTCACCTGCGTTAGCACATGTAATAAACAGAATATTTAAAGATGGGATCTTTCCTGTACTCAAAACAGGTGAAGTTATCCCAGTGTTTAAAAAAGGTGACCATAAGCGCATGAGTAATTGTGCCTTCTCCATTCGGTCTTTCCTTAGTAAGGTGATCGAAGAACTAATATGCAATCGCCTAACAAAATACTTGTCCAAATTTAACCTTTTTACTCCTGATCAATTTGTCTACTGAATCAGCACTCTTGACTTTTACAGAGAGGGTTATATTAGCCATCAACAAAGGCCTTTTAGTCGGTGCGTCTACTGGCCATCATATTCTTTTAAGTAAACTTGAATCATACGGAATTTCAACACTGCCTTTAGAATTAATTCCCAACTTTCTACCAGACCAATCGTATAGGGCCCAGCTATTGGTGTCCTCTCTTCATCTAAATTATAAATATAGGTGTTCCTCAGGGATCAATACTCGGGCCACTTTATTATATCCATCAATGATTTGCCACAAGAAACTCATGTGCACTGTCTTCTTTATGCTGATGACATCACCATTCTAGCACCCAATAAAAATTCTCGTGCACTGCAGGATGAACTTAATGCAGACCTAGCAAAGTTTCATTCATGGTGTGCACAAAATAAGCTAATAATTAACCCATCTAAGACAACATTTATGGTAGTCCGTTCTTCGAAAAACTTTGCACATTCATTCCGTCGCAGTGTACCTAAATAATGATGCAATTGCAAGATCCGCATCTGCTAAATATTCTGGCGTTATTATAGATGAGAATCTAAGATTCGAGTGCATACTGAATCACTTATTCAAAAATCTCATTTGGTATTCACATCATCATACAAACTTTTTTTCATCAAAACGTTCTCGTGTATTTGTATTAATGCATACATACACCGTCACCTCTCATAATGCCCATCATCTAGGGGTAATACATATGCCACACATCATCAGCTCAAAGTTGTGAAAAAGCCGGCATTTGTATTCCACTCTCATACATCTCCCTCTGCTCCCATATTCCGTTCCCTAAATGTTCTACCTTTGCGTATGTTGTTCAGTCACAGGCATAGGTCGGCAAACTCGCTCATGAGTTGACTCACTCAGACTCAGACTGGGCCGTGAGCCTGAGCGAGTCCAGGTGAATAATATTTTGGTGAGTTTGAGTCCGAGTGAGTCCGACTGAAGAAAATTTGAGTGAGTCTGAGTCCGAGTGAATCCAGTTGAAAATATTGGTGAGTCTGAGTCCAAGTGAGCCCTAAGCTCAAAATATATTTCTTGAGTGAGTCCGAGTGAACTCCACCTTTTGTTGCAGACTTATGGTCCTATCTACTCATCTTCAGCATTACTATCAGCCTTATATCGGCTTGCGTTTATATTCAAGCCTACAGTCGCCGACCAATTTTTCGGACGCCTTATTTTTCGGACCTGCCTGAATATCCAGACTCTGCCATTGCACCAGCACGCACTCCATAGAGTCAATGTATAACACCGACCAAAAATTTCGGACGTTTGAAACACTTATCGTTCGATTTTCTGGATTTTTTTTCTTTCGATTTTCCAGACTTTTTGATAATATCTTGATCGCCACTTGTGACCGATGGCACCGACACCGCCATCCCCGCGCACCTCCCCGACAAAAAGTTCGAAGCGAGGAAATTACAGCCGACTGACGATGGAAAAGAAGGCTGCTATTATCAGGCAAGTTCAAAGTGGCCAGTCACAAGCGGACGTCGCAAAGCAGTTTGAAATCTCGAAGCAGACGATATCAGACTACCCAAAAGACAAGGTGAGGATTGTAGCGGCTGCCGAGATGTCAAATGGATCACGACTGAAGAATGTCAGCCAAGGTGACCACCCAAAACTTGAACCTATCCTCGTATGGCTGAAAGCCACAATTGCCATACAGGTGCAGGTGTCCAGTGATGTTCTAAAGAAAAAAGCAGAAACCCTGGCGCTTCAGATGAATATTGAGGTCTGTAAATTTAGCGATGGCTGGGTCCGAAATTTCAAGAAAAGAAATGACGAGCTTTAAGAAAATGTGCGGCGAGAGTGCCGCGGTCGAGCAGTCGGCTGTTGAAAGTTATTACTGTGGCCGGCTACAGTCCCTGCTCCAGCAGTTCGCGCCCGATGATATATTCAACTGCAATGAAACCGGGCTATTTTATAAGTTGTTACCCGAAAAAACCTTTGTTTTCTCTGGGGACCCTTGCCACGGGGGCAAACACAGCAAAGAGCGACTTACAGTCTTTGTCGGCAGCAACATGCTCGGTACTGAAAAGCTTCCGATGCTGGTTATCGGAAAATCGAAAAATCCGAGATGTTTCAAGGGAGCACGTATTCCAGCGCTGTACGAAGCCAACAAGAAGGCGTGGATAACACAGAAGCTTTGTGAAGAATACATTCGGAAGCTGGACAAGAAGATCGAGCGGCAAGGATGCAAAGTTCTGATGTTAGTGGACAATTGCGCTGCACATGGCCACGTCAAGAACCTCAAAGCCATGCAACTCGAATTCCTGCCGCCAAACACGACATCACTATTACAGCCCATGGACCAAGAGATTATCCGGGCTCTCAAACAGCTGTATATACCGATCGCGCGTGCTTAGTGGCATGGTCCTATGAGTGAACAGTGGCAAAAGCTACACCGTTGATTTGCTGTCTGCTCTCGGCATTCTTTCAGACGCATGGCAGGTGGTTACCGAGAACATAATCCGCAATTGTTTCCGCCACGCGGGTTTCGCGATCAGACGTGGAGCGCTGTCATCATCTGATGATAACAGTAGTGAATCTGATCAACCCTGTTTATCTGCTGCTGACCTCATTCAACATTCGCGCGCTGCAGGCCCTGTTCCCATGGAAGTGACACTGGAGAAGTTCGCTAACGCCGACAGCGAAATCGAGCTCTGTGCCGAGCTTACCGACGACAAAATAGTTCGCCAAGTGCTAGAAGATGATGACTCGGGCTCCGACAATGAGGAACCAGTGACTGCGCTGCCTACTTGTGCTGAACTAACGCGAGCCCTTGTGACGCTTTCTGCTGTTTAGAGCGAGAACGTCACGCTTGCCGACGTGCAAGCTGACCTACTGGTACGACAACGTAGCGCCCTGCAGAAACATATTACCAGTTTTTCAAGCCGCTCAGCAAATAAGGTGACTTTGTTTGCGCGAATTCGTTTTTTCGGACTGCCCGATTTTCCAGACGCTTTTTCGGCTCCTTGAGGGTCCGAAAAATCGGTCGGCGACTGTATTCACACATATCTCGGCACACTAGCATTCATGCACCACCTCACTATTTATTGATGAGAGGCGTGAGTTAGGGGAAGGGGTGCCATGACGTCCCCCGAAAACTCTTTCAAGGGAAGATCTTGATAAAGTTATCTCTTGTGAATTGAGTATTTTAAGAAAGTGTCCTTACTGGATTGATATACGATAATGATATGATAACTTGTATTTGAAGGCACAAGATAAAAGGCACATCGTAGAGTACCGATTATCTGAGATATTGGCGTTCAAGAGGATTGACACCATGATCGAAAAAGCTAATTTCACGCCAACGGACTCATGAGTCGACTCACTCAGGCTCGCTCAAACTCAGATGAAGCCGTGAGTCCTGAGCGAGTCTGGCTGAAAAATATATTGGTGAGATTGAGTCTGCGTGAGTCCGGTTGAGGAAAATCTTGGCGAGTCCGAGTCCGAGTGAGCCCTCACAGCAAAATATATTTCTTGAGTGACTCGGAGTGAGCTCCAATTTTTCGCCAACTTATGGTCATAGGGTGTTACTACGACTAAGGTTTCGTCTTATAAATACCGAGCTCAATATTCCAGGTTTTACTCATTCCAGCCTCATCAATAATAACACGAGATTTTCAAAACAACTTAATCTACTCCTTCCAAAAGCCGGAACAAATTATGGGAAATTTACCGTCACATTTTCCAGCATTTAAGTTTGGAATTCATTACCACTGGATGTAAGATCATGTTGGTTACAGTCGAACCCACTTATAACGATCCCACGTATAACGATCTATCGGTTATAACGACCGTATTTGGGTGCACTTACGATTTTCCAATGCTAAACATTGAAGCTTTTACAACTTTTACAACGAACACTTCAGACACGGTCGCGGTAAAAATATGGCGCGTACGAAGCGAAAAAAAGTCAAATCAGGCCTTCTAAAGCGTGAGAGGGGCGCGCACTCGCGCATGCCCCGCTCCAATTTACTCGCGACTAAGATATCCCTGATCGGTGAGCACCGCACGCAGATTTCGGACGCTGCGAGCGAGGTCGCTTACCTTCAAGCCTTTTCAGTGGCAGAATGGCAGTGAAGAAAAAAAAAGGCAGCATGAAGCCTTGCGGTCAGCTTTCGTACGGTAACCTTTCCTGACGCCGTTCTCTGCAGCTACGACCGCCTACGATGAACCAAACAATGCCTTCGAACGCAAGAAGGCATAAATGCAAGAAGTGAATAACCGCGATAAACTTTCATCGCATAAAGGTTCACTGCGTCCCTAAACGCGTCCACGCCACAATATGCCACAAAGGTCGTCCGTCTTTTCGGAAACGGCACAGACCGCTCGATCGGTGATAACGATTTCCGTGCGATTGCGGCGATGCCTTCGTGGATAAGCACCAGACAAGAGCGAAGGCGATGTGGCGGCCGTCGGTGAACGTGCAGTTATGACTTATAGCCGACAACCTTATATCAGAGTCATCTGTAGAGATCTGCTCGCTGCACGTGTGGCATACGCCGTACCACTGAGCGGATTGGCGGCCGTACGAGAGCGCCATGCTGCCATTCGCAAGTTCGCCACCGCCGCTGCGTCGTGCGAGACCGCTTTAAAGTGTGCCTCGCTTTGTAAAAACAAAATAGCTCGCTGTTGTTGAGTGGCACGGGCACCGAGAAACATCGATGCACTGACAGGGAGCGTATACTGTGTGTTTCACTAGGTGGGAACTTCAAGTGCGCCACGCATCGTCGTGCAGGGCCGCGAGAGCATCGCGGAGACGTAGAGTGCGCGTTGCTTGCAAAACGCTTGTTTTCGCCGCGCTGAAATGGACAGGCTATACTCGCCACATCCGTGCACAGACCGGAGTGAAGCAGGCACGAAGAACGTACAAATGCACGCATACGGCATACAGCAAGCGGCCCGGCAGCGACTCCGCAAGCCGAGTAGGGGACGCGCTGCACGCAACTAGCCAGGGATGATCGGCTCCACATGGTAGTACCGCGCTTTCGGTGAAACTGTGTCAGTTCACAGCAAAGGCGGGTAATTCACTCGTGAGCACGTAGCGGGCGTCCCTTCACGACGCGAAAAGGCTTAGCTTGTCACCGGAGGGGTTGGGTGCACTTTAATAAAAGTGCACAGAACAGTGATGTGATTGACTGAAGCTGTTTTGGAGCAGGTTTTTGGAGCAGCAAAAAGTGCGTTTTGGAGCAGGTAAAAGGGCTTTTGGAGCAGCCAAAAACGCGTTTGGGAGCAAGGAAAACAGCTTTTGGAGCAGCTAAAAGCTCACTGCCAAGTGGAAAAATGAACTGTGTGAAGCAACACAGTCAAATAAGGAGGAACTCTTTTGAAATAAAAAGTTATGTCCATAATGGGTGTTTGCATAACACCATTGGATCACCTAACGGCCCCGTAGCATAAACATTGGCGTTGCGGT
The DNA here is from genome assembly GCF_013339695.2 of Rhipicephalus sanguineus. Classification (NCBI taxonomy): domain Eukaryota; kingdom Metazoa; phylum Arthropoda; class Arachnida; order Ixodida; family Ixodidae; genus Rhipicephalus; species Rhipicephalus sanguineus. The sequence goes on along the minus strand of NC_051186.1, from coordinate 112,405,614 downwards.
CTTATAATGGCCTAATGTGGTCAAACAATGCGGGTAGGGTTTCCCAACTACAGTAGAATCTCGGTGATAGAAATCTGAAGGGGGGGGGGGGGGCGACAATATTCGTATCACCCAAAATTCGTATCAAAAAACTAACAAAACCTGTTATCAAACTACGATATACGCACAAAACATTTATTTCCGTCAAAAGAACTTGCGTACGCCTTTCTGGGGACACATGTGAACGGGACCAATGAGGGACGGCGCAGCTGGATGCCACGAAAGCGCACGTCAAAGCTTCGCATGAGGCAACTGAAAACTAAGTGAAGTCCGCTCCACCATAGTGACAAGCGAAGATCGACACAACGCCGAAAGGCTTCGTGCCTGGGGCATAGGCAGATTTTTTTTTCTTTGGGGGGGGGGAGGGGGGGGCACCTCCTTGATTTGAAGTGGGGGCCGGGCAGGCAGATGTGGCCAAGTGTGATTTTGGGCTGTGTATGCCATAGCAAAAAAAAAATGTCGGGGGGGGGGGGGGGGGGGTTACACCCCCCTCGAATTTTGTTTTTGCTATGACATACATGTAGCCTATGGCATCATGGCATTAGCAGTAGCCTATGGCATTAGCTATGGCATAATGCCTAACCCGGTTACGCCACTGCTTCGTGCCTTTTTTTACGACTATATAGCCTTTAATCTACCGCTACGTTAGCCACGTAGCTTCGGAGCTCGTAGTCGCTATCGATGATCGCGTTGATATCGACCGTGGTTTCGTGCGCGCGGTCGGTTGCGGCAAACAGTTCCGTTTTCAATCCGCCTGCGCTGGCCGCGCATGTGCCTTCAAAACTACCTCGTTTGTTGCTATCTACCGTATATTGCCGCATATAAGTCGACTTTTTTTTAAAAATCAGAGCGCCAAGTTTAGGGGGGTAGGCTTATATGCGGATTCCTACATGAAAAAGGGGGGGGGGGTAAAAAAACAAACGTAAGGCGACCAGCGTTTATCAAGGTTATTACTATTACTTTACGCCTTTTTATATTCATATTATAGCAAAACCAATTAGAAGAAATATATTTTACCCATTTTCTACGTCGGTACTAAATGCTCTGTTACGGTACGGTGGATCAACACGGCGAATGCAGCCTCCAGATCCGATCTTGCACGTGCGAATCTCGGAGGCCGGACGGAGAGCTTCGGCTTCGGCATGGGCTTTGGATCGGCTCGTGACCTGCGTCGGAGTGCATTGTGGGCCTGCGCCCCTGCGCGTTGATTCGATCTGCTCAGGCTTAGCAAGCTCTCTGCTCCTCTTTCGGTGGTTTTCGCCCTCGTCGACAGATCCGCGCACCGAAATGGCCCTGCTCATCGGCGCAGCTATAATGCCGCATTCAAGCGAAAAGTGATTCTTCACGCCGAATCGTCGAGCAACCTGTCAGCGGAACGTGAATTCGGCGTCTCGGAAAAATGTGTGCGATGCTGGCGCCACCAGAGATAACTTTTCGCGTGCGCTGGATCGCGTAAATCGTTCCGGGGACCGAAGGAAGGGAAGTACCCTGCCATCGAAGAGGCTGTCGAAAAATGGGTCAGCGAACAGCGGGACAAAGGCCTGAGTGTGTCCTACGAGGACATTCAGGTGAAGGCGCGTAGTGTTGCGAGCGGTCTGGAGATCGCCCGCAGTGAATTTAAGATTTCTAAGAAGTGGGTGACAAATTTTATGAGTAGGAACGGGCTGAGCCTAAGGCGGCGCACGACTGTCTGTCAAAAGCCACCCGAGGAGTTTGAAGAAAAAAAGAAGCCTTTTTGAACTTCGTGAGTGAACGGAAGGCGCAACACGCCTTCACGCTCGGCCAGATCGGCAACGCCGATCAGACACCTGTCTGGTTCGATATGCCGAGCAAACGGACCGTGTCGGCTAAAGGTGAGCGGCAAGTGCGCCTGATGACGACGGGCAACGAGCACAACCGTTTTACGGTGATGCTGTGTTGCACCGCCGACGGCCACAAACTGCCACCTTTTATCGTCTTTAAGCGGAAGACGATGCCCAAGGAGAAATTCCCCCAAAAGTCATCGTTCGCGTCAACGAGAAGGGGTTTTTCACCGAGGAGACGGTGCTTGAATGGTTCCGCCTCGTCTGGCTCCGGCGCCCAGGCGGTCTTCTCAGGCCCAAGAGCATGCTTGTGCTTGACTCGTTCCGGGGTCACATCACGGAACGTGTGAAGAGAGCCGTGGCTAACGCGGATTGCCAGTTGGCAATCATCCCGGGTGGCTTGACTCCTGTGCTCCAGCCGCTCGACGTGGCACTGAACAAGCCATTTAAGGATCGGGTGGCGTCACTCTACAAAGACTGGATGGACCAGGACGACAAGCCCCAGACGCCGACGGGGCGTGTGAGGCGGGCTCCTTTGAGCACTGTGGCACAGTGGGTGTCCGACGCTTGGTATGGGCTGCCAGACAGCATGGTGCGCGAAGCTTTCGTGAAGTGCGCGATCACGACTGCCACATGAAGGCTTAAACTTGTAATTTGCCGGCAATAAATTTCTTCTTTTCAATGTGGCCAATTTTTCAAAATAATTCATTTGCAGTTTTTTTCCGGATTTCGGGGTCAAAAGTTGGGGGGTTCGTCTTATATTCGGAGTCGACTTATACGCGGCAATATACGGTATAATCGCATCTGCCGCGGTTTTGTCCGCGGCGTTTGCGGGAAGCAGCGTCGCTTAGAATGGGTGGGCGTTGGACGCGCGTGCACTTTCGGAGTTCCGTCAGTTTCGTCGTCGCCATACATGATAGTGTCAAAAGCGACCGCGGTTTCGCCCACAGCGGTTGTGGCAAACGATAACCACAGTTCTCACAGTGTGCGCGCTGGCCGTGCGCGTACTTCCGAAGCTAACAGCATTCTGCTCTCGACCGTCACTCGACGGATTCGGTACCAAAGTTCTTATCAACCGCTGCGACGCGGAAAAGTGTTCGGAACATCCAAATTTCGGCCCATTCGACACAGTGGAATTCGGCTGGGGAATTTCACGAATTCGTATCAGCCGGTTACGTTTACATCAACCACTCCTAAATTGGTTTACTGTGGGTTCGCAAAAAGCCTGAATCGGACTGGGTTGCAATTTTTGTGAAGTCCAAATACGTCTGATATGCAGTCTTTGGAGTTTTCATGCTGAATTCCGGTGCTGCTCCGTGGCCTCAATGTGCCTCTTTCTTGTAGCATGTCGCTTTATCGCTGCAAAACCATTATGTTCGCGGTTAATAGTCTGACTGCAGACAATGCAAAATCCACTGCCATCGCTGCCTTGGCGACACCAAGATGATATAGTCACCATTTTCGTCCATCTTGCTCAGGATGTCAACAATGAACTTGGTGGAACGACCTGAGGCTCTGAGACAGCGAGTCAAGAAACGTGTAGCGATACGCTTTTTGCTAATCCCGCCGAGGACTGAATAGTCTTTGTTGATAGCCGTTCCTTGGCGAACCTAGTTTTACACGAGGTTTGCTCACCGACTGGAGTCGCGTTCAGTGAAAATCGAAGCTGCCAATTAACTGCGCCAGTTCACGGCTGGTGCGAAGCTTGTCCGCCATGTTGCCAGCTTCTCGGTTTGCGATAACCGCGGTTAGGAGACTAAGTGCTGTTATTTCTGCTGTGTAGCATAACCACGGTTAAAGTTGTCCGTGTGACAGGGGTATAACACTGGTTCAAGTAGCGGAACTTAAAAAAGGAGGCAAAAATAAGACAGGCGTGGACATCGCTGTACCACACTGAAATTTTACTTCTATGTTGCTGCGACGGTGCAGTCACACCAGCTCGCGGCGAGCCGCTCCTTCCGAGGTGCATTTTTGGGGGGTCACGACAATTTACAGCAGTCTGGAGAGGGTTATGTCGGCCCCCCAAAACCTGAGCAAGCCAAACCAGCGCTTAACGAGCCTACCCATCAATCTGCGTCCGGTCAGGTCCCCCAGAAAGCGCCGGGCAGTGCCGCGAAAAATGATGCACGAACCATTCCTCTCGCGGCACGAAAATATTGCCACGTGGCAGATTTGTAGTGTCGCGTCCTGCCACCGCCGGCGCGCTGCGCACGTTTTTCAGCTAGTGTGCTTATAGTTTGGCGCAGTTTTGGCGCAGAACAGCGGAGATGTAGCAGGATGTAGCAGGTTTGACGTCTTGGCGCAGTTTGGCGCAATTGGCGCAGCTATCACATCACTGACAGAAAAAAAGAACGGCTTGGCCGCTAAGCACACGTTTTTAAAGGCGAGTCCATATATAACAAACTACTGATATAGCGACCACTTTTCGCGACACTTTCGAGTTCGTTATAAGCGGGTTCGACTGTATTATCATTTAAACATAGAACAAAGGAGCACTTCATTAACACTGTCAGACGCATGGAATTATGTTTTGTCTACAGTACAATTTCACAATGCGCTGTGACCAATTCCAAGTGTTTGAATTTTACCTATATTTGATACTTGTTCGCACTGCTAATGCCATTTATCCTTGTTTGAATTTCTGCGAATTACCTTCGTGATTTCTTCCATTTCGCTTCTTTGTTTTTTTCAATCTTTCTTTTAACATTTGTGATTATCATGGTGATTTTTTATTGATTTTTTATTATTCTTTTCTATTTCTTCCCCCTTTTTACCGACTCTCTAGTCCCTGTCTGCCAAGGCGCTTGTAACCCAAATGTATGCCTTGTTAGGAGGTCCCCTCGATAGTTGCTACTTCAGGACCTCCGAATGTGCAATTATATGTCCATCTTGTATTACGTTTCATCAAATAAAATTTTGAATTTGAATTTGAGATGGTCTGGTACCTCAAACCTGTCTTGTCAATGCATATTCCACTGGTGCATTTATGCAACAAATGTTTTGGCAGTGAAAACATAAGCTCACTCATGTCACTTCGTCTACTTGGCATCTAGCTGGTGCTTGTTCGCCTATGTCCTGACGTACCATACTAGAGGCGAGCATTAAATTAACAATGCACTGGTTTAAAACGTTCTGTATCGTCAATGGATCACCAGTGCTAACATTGTGGTGCCATTTCCTAAATTGTAATCCAACCATTGAGCAGAGGCGATGCATAATCCGGTTATGCATCGCCTCTGCTCGCCTAGCAGCACCAAATAACACCTGATCTCAATAACAACAACAAAACATGCCTGATGCTTTGTCCACAACAGAAGATGACATAAAGCGATGGCTGATTTCACCATTTATTTCTTCTTATCACAGTGATGGGCAACTTTTCGAAAACTCGAGTTCGCATTGAAGTGGGTAATTAGTTTGTATAGGCACTACCGTGTTGCTAAGTAAATCACAGTTACCTGCTGTAAACGACACAATATTTAGAAGCTGCATGACGTATAAGAAAAGCAGACCTAATGTATCATTACTGCTTTACCTAGCATGTACTCAATGAACCAATAGACTAAATCCTGCAAATAACCGGACAACTACGATTGAACTATGTTCTGCAACACCAAGATATGGCTTGTGTACACCTTGTAACTTCAGCAGTGCTGCAAGTTATTTGTGAGATGGAACATAAGGGGAAGTGGGCCTACAGCAGCCTCTGTGCGGATTTTTTCTTCATGCACGGATCACAAAAGGTTGCTGTGCTTTAGTTGCAGTCATCTTGTGAACCAGCAATAAGCACAGTGGGTCAGCGTAACGCATAACACGTGCATGAGCAAAGGCACCATACAAGATATAGATGACACACGAGGTGCCACGGCTGCCACTACGAAATAAGACATGCACAGTGTTGGCAGTTACATGCTTTATATATCCTCATGTACCTTACAGAAATGGTTACTCTGTCTGTTAATTAGTGCTTTTAGAAAGAAAAGAAATCATTGTAACTGAAATGATAATAAGATAAGCACTATGAAATATTTTCTTTTCCAGTATGCCTCAGCTAGCTGTGAACTTTCTTGGGTGCGTGTCGTAATATGACAGGGAGAAGGTTGGAGAATGAATTGGAAAGGAGGAGCATCTTAAAAACTTGTTTTAGCTAGGCACCTAAGTCTGTTTGCGATAGCAGTGCCCTTTAATGCAAGAAATAATATTTTCGTAAATAATAGGGATCGGCGAATAGTGATTTGGTCGAATAATTTCAAATTGAATAGTTCGAATAGTATTTACCGCATATTACTAAGAAAAATGAGCATTTTTGTCATGACGCTTGCACAATGTGTTTAAGGATTGGAACTAGGTATGAGTGAATGTCACTTTTTTTGTTTGAAACGAAGTGGAAGCAGCCTTGAATAGTACGAAGATTTGAATAGCAGTACGGTTACATGTGGACGTTACAATTTAAAAATTTCTATTAGGGGTGTGCGAATATCAAATTTTTCGAATACGAATCGAATACGAATATCCACCTTCGAATATCGAATATCAAAGGAAAAATGCCTCCACAGTAATAATATTTATTTAACATGCAGTTATTTGAAAAAAAAAAAAACATTAACAGCCTGACTGGCAACACAACATACACTGCTATCTCCAGAACACAGTGTCCAGGCTAGCACAATGCACATCACAACACAAGCAAATATCACGGCACAATGAAAGTAATGACTACATGTTATCATGAAGAAATACGAGTTGCTCCACATGATCAGGCAGCAGGCGCTCCCTCGTAACAGAGACAACCCCCCACCCCTCCCTGCCACTGAAAATGCACGCTTGCTTGGAACAGAAGTGGCTGCTATAGGAAGTTACATGGGGCAAAGCTTTGCCAGACTGGGGTATCTGAAGGTGCCTGCAGTCCGCCACCAGTCACATGGGTCACTGTCTTCAGAAGTGGTCCCGCATAGTGAACGAGTGGTAGTGCAGCACGTTACGGCCGCATAATATTGAAAATGTACGGTTACATGATCGCCAACAGCGCTGCACGTCGGAGATGCACCAGCAATAAATCATACGTATTGGGGCGCTCGTCGCAGGCAGATATCGTGCCTCCGTGTACTTACGATGTTTATCGCTCCTCTCGGCAACGTTTTTAGCTATACGAACGCAGCAGAAATGTGGAGCACGAGTTATTTTATGCATGATAATCGAATCGCATATTCGAATTTTTCGATTATTAATACAGTAAAACCTCGGTAATTTGTACTCGGTTAATTGGGAATCCCGGATAATTTGTATTATTTGCGCGGTCCCAAATTTTTACATGTAAATTTAACCGGATAATTGGTGCGGCCAGTCTGCGACTTCCCGGTTAATTGGCACACTTGACCGCGACTTCCAAGATATGCAAAGGGTGTTGCGAATCTCTGAGGCTGTAACTAAAACATGCATTTTTTTTTTTTTGATGTACGGATCTCGAAGGCCATGTTTTTTTTACCGGAAATACGTCGTAGACGCCATGTTTTAGCAATTGCCAGGCGGCGATGCGTGCGGTTGCGATCATGATCATCATTATCTCAACAGCGATGTTAGCCACTCTAGCGAAGTGAATGTTTTGTGGAGTCTTTGTGCCATTTGGATGTCGGCTGGCGAGCATTGTGCGATTCGGTGCGACTGCTCCATTTGTCTCCTGTCTCCGCTTGAGTGTCTTCCCTGTGAATTAGTTGATTGAGGTGTGCTTGGAAGGAAGATGCCGAAGTACAAGAGCTGTCCCTGCACGAAAAGGTGTGCTTAATTGAAAGAGGCCAGCAAAGTCGACAGCGTCGAAACGGCTCTCGCCGAAAAGCACCACGTGCCTCTGTCAACGCTGTGCAACATCATCAAGAATAAGGAGAAATTCTCTATGCTTACAGCACAAGACGCACTCGTCAAAGCGTACACGAGTACGCCCGCCTAAGTACGCCGACGTTGAAGCAGCTCTGATCGACTGGCTGCAGAAAGCCAACGCAGCACACCTTCTGTGAATGGGACCATATTGCGTGAGAAGGCCAACCAGCTGGGCTGCAAACTTGACATTCTGAGTTTAAGATGCAGCAATGGATGGTTTTGCCGATTTAAGGAGCGCAACAACCTGACATTCGTGACTGTGTTGTGGCGAGAGTGGAAGCGGGATTCAGTCCGTTGTCGACGGCTGGAAGCAGCACACCCTTGGCTCCACTACCCGCCAAGTACGAAGCAGCAGATGTTTACAACCTTGATGAAGCTGCTCTGTTCTACAAAATGTTGCCTACGAAGACGTTCGCTTTGAAGGAGGCAGACATTAAGGGGCGGAAACAGAACAAAGATAGAATCACTGTTTGTTTGGTGCAAGCATGTGCGGTGAGCACAAGCTGCCACTGCTGTTATTGGGAAGACAGAAAAGGCCTCGTTGTTTCAAAAAATGCACGACTGCCATCCAAGGATGACCTGATCTATAAAAACAACAGAAAGCTTGGATGACGGCTGCACTCTTTGAAGAATACGTGCGGCACCTTGACCGCAAGTTTGCGGCCGCAGGGCGCAGCGTTTTGTTCGTCGTCGATAATTGCCCAGCTCACGGCGACATTCAGAACCTGCAGGCAATCAGGCTGGTCTTTCTACCCCCGAACACGACGTCGCTATCGCAGCCGATGAACCAGGGCGTCATACACCATACCAGGAAAACATATCGCTACATCTGTTGAAGCGAATGCTCCTTTGCTATGACAACGGAAAAGGAGGTATAACATTGACCTCCTCGGTGGTATTTGCCTCATTGGTCACGCATGGCGGCGAGGTGGAGGCCACCGTTATTCGACGGTGTTTTGAGCACTCCGGTTTTGTGAAAGAAGAGGCAACCTCCGCTGAGTTTGCTGTCACGCTGTCCACTTGCCCGTTTGATGAAGAAGGGGAGACTCTCTGCGCTCGTATGAGGCTTTGCACGCGGACGAGGAGTGCACTCCAATCGGATTCTCCGAGTACGCAAATGTCGAGTGCACAGTGCAGACGTGTTACGCCGACATCGACAGCGAGGATAGCTGCGAGATCGACCGATTCGGCCTCTAATGTTGACAGCGATGACGAGCCCTCCCGAGCACCCCCTTTGGGCGGATGTCCATCGATGCCTTGAGTGTTGTGCGCAGCTTCGTCGAGTGCAACGGCGGCGAGGCTGAGATGCCTGCGCCTCATTGACAGGCTGGAAAATATGACTTTCAGTGCAGGGAACTACCGAACGCGTCAGTCACGCATGGAGGAATTTTTCTCCCAGTAGGCTGACTTGCCACAATAAAGGTGTGCCTTCCGTACATCACATTTTCTGGCTGATTTCTTTGATTTCGCGTTGTTTCGGATAATTGGGAATCCCGCTTAATTGGGATCTTTTTCTCGGTCCCGAGGCCTTCGAATTAACGAGGTTTTACTGTATTCGAAAATTTCGAATACACGATTTTCGAATCAAATACGAATATTTCTGATGTAATAATCGACGAATATTCGAAACTTTCGAATATTCGCACACCCCTAATTACTATACTTAGTGCATATAAGGCCGTATACCATGCTTTTAAACTTAAAACATATGCACATTTAACATTAAAGTGTGGCTTCAGGCAGTGCAGATTTCCCTTGGATGGGTTGTTTCCACGGCACAGTAACTGAACGCTGCAGTGAACCACCTTTACAGGGGTTATGTGCGGTCAAGTGTATACATATATTCGTTCACTTGAATCTTCGAAATTTGAAGAATCTAAATTTGTACTGAAGCAAATTCGAAAAACTGTCATATTCGTTCGAATATTCGAAACGCCCGAAAATTCGCCCATCTCTAGTAGATAATAAAGATGACACGTTTAAAAAATAACAAAAGTCCATAAGATCGGCCAATGGACTTTGCTACATCATGAAAGTGTGTCGCAATTTATGTCATGACGTCATCGCCCAGCACAATAAAAGCAAGACACGCAAAGCAAACGTCTTGTCCTTGCTTGGATCTGAGCCGTTCACTCGCGACATAACAGTTGCAACGAAGCACGAATCGACGCGGTGGGAGGAGGCTTTGAAGTACGGCTGCTGAAACAGGCAGCGATGGTGCAGGCACAAGCGCCTGCATTCACCGAAGAAGGAGGAGGCTGGTTCCGCCTACAAGGTACGTTGGAAGCATACTTTCAAGCACAAGAAATCACAGATGAGGCAAAACGACGAGCACTGCTGGTGGCGGCTCTGTCTAATGGCGCTGTCAAAGTACTTCAGGGCCGATGCCACCCAAAAGCGTGAACGACCTCAACTACAGCGATGTCATCAAGCATCTGCAGAGCCTCTACGAGCCGCAGGTCAACGAAACAGCAGCTAGCTACCGATTCTTCACGCGCACACAGGCAGAAGGTGAGCGAGTGCACGGTTTCGTAGCTGCCTTCACCGCATGGCCGAAGACTGCAATTTCGGCGACATGTTGCACCACAAGCTGCGAGACCACATTGTTGCGTGGAAGTTCGAGACGATGACGTAATAAGACGTCTGTTGTTGACCCACAGTTCCCCGACGTTGAAGGAAGCAGAAGACTTCGCAATTGCTGCTGAGGCTGCTGCGGAACACGCGCAGCACATGCAGCCACTACACTCCCCAATAGCTCACAACAAATTTTGTCCGGTCGGCCTCTCACGCTCGAAGCCTAAGAAAGCAAGCGGGCAATCTTGCGATGAGCATCGGCCCTTGCACCTCCTGTGGTGCATCCTCGCACCAAGCAGACGATTTTCGTCATCTCCGAACAGTGTGCCATCGATGCCGGAAACGCGGCCACTTAGCACGAGTGTGCAGAGCATCGGACGAAGACAGAAATCCGAGGCAACAAGCGAACGCCCTTTCGCAGGACCCACAAGATAGTTCGGATGACTGCGAAGCTTTGTACACGCTGATTGCGCATCAAGCGACGGACAACGCGCACGTGAAGCCTATTTTGCGCCAGATAAGTTGGAACGGAGTGCCGCTCACGATGTTGGTAGACACGGGATCGCCTGTGGGCGTTATCACGCGGTCAGTGTTCGAGCAACACCGAGGCAAGTGGCCACGTTTGCAAGCCACAACAAGGAAGCTGTCGTGTTTCAAGGGCCAACTTCCTATCGATGGAAAATTGCAACTCAATGCGACCATGAGTGGCGCGACCATTCAGGCCGAACTCTTCGTCATCGACTGTCCGGGATCAATGCTTTGCGGCCGTGACACTATCCGTAGCTTCAATACGGCAGGCGTGCCGGTACTCACTGGAAACGAGGTGGCGTGTGTGCAAGGGGAAAATGCGGACAGAATGCTCGAAACTATGCTATCAGTGTACAGTGATGTTTTGCTCCGGATTTGGGTTTGCTCCCAGGGCCACCAGTACGCCTGACCGTCAAAGAAGGCGCAAGACCCCGGTTTTGTAAGGCTCGGACGGTGCCGTATGCGCTCAAACGAATGGTGTCGGCAGAGTTAGATCGGCTGGTAAACGAAGGGGTGTTATCCGCAGTGACATCTGACGAATGGGCCACACCCGTTGTGCCCGTAGTCAAGAAAGACGGACAGGTGCGATTATGCGGCGACTTCCGTCTTACGGTGAACGCAGCTACCATCATGGAGCAATATCCGCTGCCACGGGTTGACGATTCTTTGCGAATCTCAACGGCGGAAATGTTTTCAGTACATTGGACTTGAGGAACACCTATAATCAGATGCCCCTTGACGAGGACTCAAAGAGGCTAGTCGTTTCGAACACTCACAAGGGTCTCCACTGTTTCAACAGGGAGGCGTTCGGAGTGTCGTCAGCGCCGGCAATTTTCCAGCGGCAGATGGAGGCCGTGCTCAGCGGGATCTCCCGCATGCAGGTATATCTGGACGACATAATTGTATCGGAAAAGGCAAATGACTGCAAGATCCTGGAGCAAGTGCCATAGCGCCTGAGGGAACACTGTCTGTGCCTACGACGTGAGAAATGCAAGTTCAGGCAAGAGCAAGTCACCTTACTCGGACACTGCATTGACAGAAACGGCCTACGCCCCAAGAGCGACAACATCACGGCACAGCTCGACGCCCCCCAGCCCACTTCTGTAAGAGAACTAATACCATTTTTAGGTCTGTTAAATTACTACGGCAAGCTTTTGCCCAATGTGTTGACTTTACTAGCGCCCTTACACGCATTGTTGGCAAAGGCCGTAAAATGGGTCTGGGGCAGACAACAGCAGAATGCTTTCGAAGCAGCCAAACAGGCAGTAAAGAATGCAGAACTTTTGGTGCATTTTGACCCAAGCAAGCCCATTCGCCTAGAGTGCGACGCGCCAGCAGTAGGTCTGGAAGCAGTGTTGTCACATCGAGTCAGAGGAATTGACTACCCTATCAGATTCAGGTCACGAATAACAAAAGCCGAGAAAAACTATTCCCAGCTGGAAAAGGAGGCCGTCGCCCTCGTATTTGGCGTGACCAGTTTCAGAGGCTATTTGTACGGGCCCCACTTCGAAATGGCAACCGACCACAAACCATAACTGGACTGTTCAGTCCAGACACGAGATTTCTGCCAATGGCCGCTGCCCGCATTCAGCATTGGGCCCTGCTGTTGGGTGGACATCGGTACAGACTATCCTATCGTAAGGGATCCGAAAACGTTAACGCAGATGCCTTCAGCCGACTCCCTATTCCTCGGGTGCAGCCCGATAACGAAGAAGACGATGCTCCCGATTATGCATGATACGCTGAGGTTGTGAATGCGGCACCCATCAGTGCCAAAGAGTTGGCGGTTCTAACCGTCCGTGATGCTATGCTACAGCAGGCGCGAAAGCAGGGCTGGCCGCAGTACCTGAGGAGCGATTTCCGGCCGTTCTTCCAGAAAAAATGATGAGCTGATGGTGAATCAGGACATCATTTATTGGGAACATAGAATAGTCGTGCCAGAAGCGGCTGCTGGAAGTCTTTGGAGGCTCCTGCATCAAACACATCCAGGAATGGCGGCAATGAAAAACCTTGTACGAACCATTTTTGGTATCCAGGGCTGGATGCCGACATCGAAATGATGGTATGCGAATGCGAGATGTGTGCTCAAACCAATGCGATGCCTCCTGCGCAGGTCCCGGCGCCATGGCCAGAAACGGGCGGAAATGGTCTCGGCTGCACATCGACTACGCAGGCCCCGTCGAAGGACACATGCTACTGGTAGTCGTGATGCTGAAACCAAGTGGCTGGAAGCCATATCGAGGCGGAGTACATCAGAAGCCACTGTGGAAGCGTTAAGGGCCATATTTGCCTGGTTCGGACTGCCGCATACACTTGTTTCAGATAATGGGCCACCGTTTGCCTCAGCCGAGTTTCAGAAGTTCGTAAGAGTGAACGAGATCAACCACGTGAAAACAGTGCCTTACCACCCGCAGTCAATGGCCTGGCAGAACACGCGGTTCGCACGATCAAGGAAGGCCTCCGAAAAAGTCGAGGGGGTTGCACCTTCATTAAACATCTCAGTCCGGTTTTATGCCGCTACCGACGGACACCGGTAAAGGCTGGGAAGTCTCCGTCCGAACTACTGCTGGGTTACCAGTTACGGACCAGGCTAGACTGTTGCCTCCGGAGTGCAGGCAGTGAACCGCCTTTTGAAGACCGCTCCTCTACCATGCCCTTCTGTGCACGACAGCCGGTGTGGCTGAGAAGTTTCCACCGCCGGCCAAAATGGTTTGCCGGGAGTAGTCACCATTACCCAAGGGGCTCGGATGGCGACTGTGTCCAAGCCGGACGGCGAGCAACGTCGTCATGCGGACCAACTGCGGCTACACACACCCAAGGACTCAAAGACGACGCAGCCAGGGTGCGCCGTAACATCCACCCCCACCGCTAACAAAACCTCACCCATGCCCGCAGGCATGGCTGACCCTGCGCCGGCGGGTTCACCGCCCTCTAGCCAAGCCGAGACACCGCCGCCGCTTCGCCAGTCTAACAGGCTACGGCGGCCACCTCAAAGGTTCAACTGGTAAAAGGGGGAGATGTGCTACGTCGTGCAAGGGTGTCGCCAATCGTGCCATGACGTCATCGCCTAGCACATAAAAGCGATCGACACGCAAATAAAACACCTTGTTCTTGCTTGGTTACCGAGCTGTTCACTCGAGACATGACAAGCTTGTTCATATGGAACCTTCTACTTTGTTGTAGCATGGTGAATACAAGGACCCGCAGAAACTATTAGTATTACATTTTATGTGTTCTTTTATGTGCACTCAATGTGTTCTTCCTTTCAAAGAAATAAACTTGAGGTTAAAGAAAAAAAGAAGTCTAATATTGAAACCATTATGCCATATCCAGTATATTTTTCAAATGCTACGGTTATAAGTGGGTTACACCAATTTGAAATGTCAATGCCTACAACATCTGGCTACAAGAAAAGGGAAGTGAACAAAGAGGTGTACTCACTCGAACAAACCACTTGTCTAGTCCACATGCAAGACCCTGCATTTCTCACACTCTGAGGCAAGGCACAAACGAAGTGGAGCAGGGTCTGGAACAAGAGGGTGTCTGGGCCCATCACAGCTTCTCACGTGAAGAATCCACTGCCCTGAAACAGCGCCCCTTACGACGACCTAGGCCACAGTGGCATGCCTGGAAGACACAAAGGAAGGAGATGGACACAGGTCAACTTATCAATATGTATAATGAGGGACACATCTCAAAGACATCGCCTTACAGCTTTTGTTAGCCTAGAAGACATGCTACATTTTGGTTGGGAATGCGGGAAAAGCCTGCGATACAAATGCAGCTGACTAGCCCCACATCCAGAAATACATGGCAGAAAAAGTGACCGCATTCATGATTCATCTAAACAACTAAACAGACACAAATACAGTAGAACCCCGCTGTTACGTTCCTCACTGCTGCGTTTTCCCGGCTGTTACGGGTCGTTTCCGCCTGTCCCCGGCATAGCTCCCATAGGATACAATGTATTGGGACCCCGCTGTTACGTCGTAACTGTCGGACCGTTCCCGTATGATACGTCGCGAAGTGCGCTCGGAGCCGACCGAAGTGACTACCAAAGAGAGCGGCCGTGGTGCATTTTCACGCAGCTTGGCCTCGGTTGACCGTAATATAGCCGCATGAGAGGCGCAAGCAACAGAATCTTTCAATTGATGCAAACAAAAGCATGGCCTTCGAGATTCAAATTGCAAAGATGGCGTCTAGGACGTAACTGCACGCGAAGCAAGGCCTTCGAGATTGGCATTTACTATTGACAAAAGCATAGCCTTTGAGATTTGCATTGCACAAACATGGCGTGTATGACGTAATTGCTTGCGAAAGCAAGGCCTTCGAGATTGGCATTCACTTCTGCCATCGCGTTGGCGTAGACTCATCATCATCGTTATTTGTCGGAGAACGGGAGGAGTTCGAGCTGGTTGGAGCTCGCATGGTCGTGCGTGCGGTTCGCGGTCGGACTCGCCGCGCTGGTCGTGATTGCGTGTGCTTAGTTCTTTCATGCCTACAGCTGTTGGTGTTAAAAAAATCACATACTTGATTACATTTCTGTGGATGAGGCCGTCCTTAGCTCCGCGTTTCTATCCATCGACTAGATCGCGGCTGAGCGCGCCAATTTTCGTGCTGCTCGTAAGCATTGAAATAAAATTCTGTACCACTAAATATTTTGCCGTTTTTCCTGTTTTTCGTCTCTTACGTTTCCCGTCTCTTACGTTATTTCCTATGGTCCCTTCAAAAACGTATCAGCGGGGTTCTACTGTACATAGTTTAAAGTGGCACAATAAGAAATATCGTTACATACAAACTAGGGGTGTGCGAATATTCGAATTTCGAATATTTTTCGAATAGTGTTTGCTATTCGATTCGATTCCCACTGGAATTTTACTATTCAAACTATTCGAACTTCCCAAAAACAAATACAGTCAACGTCCGATTGAAAGTGACCCCTTCAGACTTTCAATATGCTTCACCTCATTACACCCCGGTATTGCGGCAAAGCTGCCTTTCAAGCTCCGTTACGGTCGAACTTTGCCAAGACAGTAAACGTCCGATTGGAAGTGGTCCCTAAATTTTTAATATGCCTCACCTCATCACACCCAGTATTGCGGCAAAGCTGCCTTTCAAGCTCCGTTACGGTCGAACTGGCGCATTTGCCACCTGCCACCATCACGCTTCCATGCATTTCCACTGCTTATCCGTAAAGACATCGCCGCACGACGCTGTAATAGCGGCCCCTTTGAATTTCTGGCCCACTTCACCCCATAACACTTCGGCATTGCGACAAAGCTGACTTTCAGACTCTGGTACTGTCGCAAACAGGTCCGACTCGCGAAACCGCTGGTTCGAAACCTACGAGATGATAAACGCGGCATAGGTGGGCGCTGCAATTATTGCCTTTCGGACCTGCAATTTGGGCAGAAAGTCCGAAAAATCGGACGCCGAAGAGTTTTAGCGTCCAAAATTTCGGACGTTCTTGTCCATTGACGTCTATGGGGCTGGTGACGGTGCCGCGAAAGCGTGCGAATTGTCGAGCATGTCCGGAAAATCGGCCGTCCGAAAAATCGGCAGTTGACTGTATCTGCCACGTTTCGTTGTCGTCGGTGCGGCCCTTCCGCGCTGGCTGTGAAGGCACCACTTGCTGTTGGCGCCACTTAACTCTGATCTTTTGAGACAGCAGAGAGTAAAATAAAGCAAGTCTCAAAATAAAAATGAACGCGCGCGAAACGCTTTACCGCAGACAGATTTGACAGAATGGCGGAGATAGCAGCAATAGCATCGTGTGCGCGGGGATACAGGAATTATAATGTAGGATGTTTGCGATGTCGATACAATTTCCCACAGTTGACCAGTGCCTCCAAGATTGGCATTTCAAATTACAAATCTCTGAGGCATAAAGTAGCAATCGAAATAAGGCCTCATAGATCACCAATTAGCTTTCGTTTTGATCTCTGAGGCCATAGTTTTTATGGTACGGGTGCCGGAGGAGATAATGGCTGTCAATTCGGCATGTGCAACAGTCTCGGACGGGGTCCGGTTTATCGAATGTAGATCTGGCAGCAGTCCGAAATATCGGTCGTCTTTACACATTACTTCTATGGGACCATCGGCGGTGCCGCGCGACTGTCCGAATTACCGAGCATGTCCGATTTATCGGTGGAGACTGTACATTAGTGTCTCCCGACTTATGGATTGGCACAATTTTTGCAATCTTCCAATCTTCGGGTAGGTCTGACGTCGAAAGCGACTTGCGGAAAATAAGGCCAAGATATTTACGATTACTTTCAGCGTATCTTTTTAAAAACTCATTTGGAATGTCATCGGGACCATTCGCTTTTTTGACGTCAAGCACAAGTAGTTGATTGAATATTCCGGAGTCGGTCATCGTCAATGATTCAATAGAAGGGAATGATGTAGGTGGAAGATATGGAAGTGTGCCGTTATCCTTAGTGAACACTGAATGAAAGTGCTGGTTGAACATATCAGCGAGTGCCAGTTTTTCCTCTGGTGGGCGGTATGGTTTCGCTGAGAAGCGTGCTCGAAAAAAGTTCCAAAACCAATTAGGGTTGTTAAGTTGAGGCAAGGTTTCATTGAAATACTTGTGCTTCGCCAAGCTTCATTTTTAACTTGAGATCGTCGGTGGCACGCCGTAATTCTGACTTTTTTGTGTGCTTACGCCCTTCGTTTTTATGTTATGCCTCAAGCGTTTTATTCTGCGCTTCACATGAATTATGTCAGCGGGTGATCCAGGGCTTGTTTTTCAGCGATTTTTTACCTTTATCGGGATGTAATGACGCATGCAGTACGAGATTATGTGCTTAAATTGAAGCCAAAGCTCACTGACGTTAACAGAACTATCGCCATTTCAAAAAATTCTTCGTATTTATGTTCTAAGTAGGTAAGTAATGCTGAATCATCTCCTTTTTGAAAATTAGGCACAACAACATCAGCAGTTTTCGCAGTAGCATTGTAACCGAGGGGTAGCTGGCATTTGGTATATTGTGATCCAATATACCATCTATGATCACCAAGTTTAGTTCATCAAGAGGGAAACTGTCACTAATAAGTATTAAGTCTAGGATGTCGGCGCTTGACCCTTGTGTTCGTGTGGGAGAGGTTACAATTCGGTGAAGCCCGAAGTTTAGCATCAAATCAATCAGTGAATTGGATGATTCTGAAGTGTGATGCATGTTATTCCAGTCAATGTCAGCCAAATTGAAATCTCCCATCAGAATAACATGACTGCTAGCATGACTCTGCCATAAACTCATGGGCAGCAACAATGCTTTCATGACCAGACCCAGGGCTTCTGTAGAAACAACCAGTAAGTATTGTGAAGTCGCCACAACATAATCTTGCAGAACACTGCCTCAGCATCTCGAACGTCAGGCATCAAGAAAAACAAAAACTCTTCTTAAATCAGCAGAGCTACGCCACCACCTCTAGTTGGTCGATCTTTGCGATAACGGAGTAGTTAGGGGGTGCTATTTCGTGGCTGTGTACCTCTTCTGAAAGCCATGTTTCTGTAATAGCCACAATGTCAGGGCTATGTTCAAGCAGAAGTTTTCTAATGCTTCAGTTTTATTGACAATACTTTCTCGCATTTATGTTTGATAATGTTATTTCTGCTATTTTTGTAGCTTCGAGTTATTGGGTCGACTTTGTTCAGCGTTTTTCGGGACCGCGATTCTCTCATTTCTTTCGTCGTCCCAGACAGAAATGCTTTCATTTATGTGTAATTTGTCAAAAGAAAACGACGCCTTTTCTCCTTTTCCACGGTTTGGTCTAGTGCTTTCCCTAAGTTTTCTTTTTTCCCCGCACCCTAAGACTAAAATCTTCACCTATAGAGTAGTTGGTGTTCTTCAACTTGTAGCCTTTCTTCAGTATCACTGATTTATTTCGTGAGTCAAGGAGCCGCAGGATGACAGGTCTCGTTTTGTCCTTAGTCGGCCTGCCTAGGCGATGTATTCGTTCTATGGTAACTGGCTCCAAGACAAAGGTATCCTTGATGATTGCTTGATTGACGCTGCGTTCCAGCGTTTCGTAGTTTTCACCCTCAACCTCACGCAATCCGTAAACAATAAGATTCGATTTTCTGCTGGGGTTTTCCAAATCATCAACCCTATTTTCTAGTTTTTTTAAAGGCCCTTCCCAGCTGCAATACGTGATTTTCACTTGAGACTACTTTTTCTTCAAGTTTGGAAAGGGCGTCAATCTTTCTTTCGAGTTCAGGTAGCCGACATTCTTTGATATCTTTTATATCAGTGGCGATATATTTTAATTGTTTAGAAATCTGGCTGTAATCGGGGCCTGGATTCTCCATGTCCCCAGCCACAAGAAGAAGTTACCATAAGTACAAAACAGCATCGGTAACTGCAACAAAAAGCCGCGGGCATGGCAGCACCGACAAGAAGAGTTACTAGACATAAAAACCTTATCGTGTCGCTTCCTCACCTGCATGAAGAAGCACAGCGGGTTTGAAGTCTGCATCCTTGTGGTACACCCGTGCCCAATGGCTCCGGGTTGGGATGAAACACCACATATAGCCGGTTGAATAGGTGGCGCTCGATGCTGGTCGTGTGTCCAGCAGAGTGTGTCGTAGCTGAACCATGTGCCAGTCGTCCCCAGTGCAGACAGAAGCGACCATCCGGCACTGGAAATCGCTGCTGTTGATATACGTAACGCTGATCATCTCAGGCAGCAGAACGGTGGCGCGCGCCCCCACCGATAAGGAGTGCGCTGACGGCAAGCTGCATGACGAAAGCACAGCGGGTTAGACGTCTGCATCCTTGTGGTACTACCGTGCCATCTAAGTACACAGGCCTCAAACATTTTCGCCTCCATCAAAAATGCAGCCGCCACGGTGGGATTTGACCCCGCGACCTTCGGGTCCAGCAGCGGGTCGGAGCCCAAATAGATTCACAAGACAACAAAAGCGCAAAATGAGACCGTCCACAGCACAAGACTGGTAGTAAACAAAGTGACGCCGATGACTGCGATGGCGATGGAGGCGGTTGACTTCAGTTGCCCATAGTGACCAGACTTTTCTGCCAATGACCGGTATATAAGAAGGGGGTCGACTTTTTAGGACTGTTTTTTGAAGAAAAAAGAAATTGACCTATATTCCGTATTTTATGGTATTTGTACACTTGGCTTGTGACAACATTAACACTTTCCTGTTCGCGCCTATACTCATCCATAGCCCGCTATCAATGGTTTTCAACTACAAATTTTGCCGCACTAGGAGCACTTACAAATGACCAACGTAATCCATCATATAACACAGAAGCTATTTTTTTTTCATTTCTGTCGCCATGGAGAAAGCTTTGAAGTGCTGAGAGGGCCGAGCGCTCGTAGCTTCAAACATGGCGTAGACATCGCGTGCACCTGCGTCTCGGAAACGGCGAATTTCGGCGGATTCCAACGAGTCGCAGTCAGGATTTTTTTATGATGGCATCAGTGCAACTTGGACGATGATTCTGGCTCCTCAGCCTTCATCCCAGACAGCAAAAGAGCGTCAAACAGCCGCGGAACCGGTAAGTTTTGTTTTTATCTCCGAACAGAGTAGTCGCTGCCACGCTCAGTTCTGAAAATATAGGTTGTGCGAATATTCGAGCACTTCGAATATTCGAATGACTATTTATGTATCCGAATTCGCTTGGATTCGAATTTAAGTTTCATGGAAATTCGAAAGTACCCGAATGAACGAATATGTGTATATAGTCCACATGTAACCCCCTGTAAAGGTGGTTTCACTGCAGTAAAGGGGTGCTATGCCGTGAATACAGCTTTCCAGAAAAAGTCCGCACTGCCGCGAAGCCCCACTTTAAGGTTAAATGACAATATTAACCTCACGTCGATTCATCATTTCTTAAGTTTAAAAGTTCTCTGTATAGGCTTACATGCTCTAAGTATAGTATATTTAAAATGTACGATATTTTACGAGTATCACGAGTCAAATTCGAGTATTACGAGTCAAATTCGCTACTATTCAAAGTTGCTTCCACTTCCTTGGAACCAAAAAAGAATTACATTTGCACCATGCCTTGTTTCAATTTTTAAAAAAATATTGTTGAGGTTAGTTGGGTCATGACAAACATGCTCATTTTTCTTTATACTATGTGATATATACCGTATTTACTCGCGTAATCAACCCACTCGCGTAATGAATCCACGCCCCACTTTGGTACTTGGAAAAAAAAAGTTTTTTTTATTGTGTGTATACACACTGATTTGATTCTGGTTTGACTGATAATGTCGTTGAAGATCGAAACAACGTTGCATCACGTCATTATATCTCAAACGACGACGCTACAAAAGTTAAAAACATCGCTTAACAACAAGTCGCAAGCAGCGCGAACGCATACACGAGTCAAAATTTGAAAGTCGCGCCTTTTTTGCGGCCATGCGCCATCTGTTGAACACACAAGAAACTTTAATGCTTATAGCGCCGCGCAGGCACAGCGGCATGCAAACAAAGCAGCAACGGTGCACAGTGCATTCGTACATTGCGGTGATCGTACGATCGCACATCGCGGTGATCCCCAGTGGCCTGACCTCCGTGCTGCAGCTCCTTGACGTTTCCATTAGTGAGCCTTTTTAAGGACAACGTGCTGCGGCTGTACACAGAGTGGATGGCCGACGGAAACCATGACCCGACTCCTGCCGGTAAAATAAGGAGACCGTCCAGCGAGATGCTGTGCCGCTAGATTCAGGAGGCGTGGAGCCAGATTCCGAGCGATATGATCGTCCGGAGCTTCAAGAAGACTGGGATCTCCAATAGCCTGGACGGTACAGAAGGCGATGCGCTGTGGTGTGGCAATGACGAGGCGGCAACAGCAAGCGACATAAGCGAGGAAGACACTGACGGCGATGGAAGCGAGTAGGAGCGCCAAAAAGTGGCTGGTTGGTGTCATCAATAAAGCTTTCTTTTTTCCACATACATTACGTGCAAACGCTTACTTATTAAAGACTGAGGTATAATTATAGAATTTCTGAACACTGTCATGCGAAATTTCAACTTTTATACCTACCGCAATTTTTTTTTCCGTGTAATGAACCCTCCCCCCAAATTTGCATCAACATTTCTTAAAAGAAAAAAAAAAGTGGGTTCATTACGCGAGTATATACGGTACTATTCGGATTCGATTCGAAATTATTCGACCAAATATAACCTAAAATTTACTATTCACACAACCCTAAAAATATCCAGCGTGTTCTGAAGGTCTCAGTTCTTATCTGTGGAGTGTCAACATCATTTGGGGGGAACCACTTGCAGGCAGCTGCTCAACAAGTGTGAGTTCAGCACGATAACTATCAATGCGGAGTGGACCTCGACTATGCTCTCCCGTAGTGCCGCTTGCGCTGGCGTTTTGTTGGAACCATCGATTTCCTCATGCTCTATTTACCGGAGAAATAAACGCCGAGATGTTGCAGCACAACTAATAAATATGCATGAGTTGCATACTCTTGAGCAAAAAGTCGAACTAGAAAGAGCATGTTTTCTGCAAAACAATCTGCACAATCCTGTGCTTCACCACATCATGTAACTGCGTAGCGCAGTGGCACGATAACCACTAGGGCTAACGTTTCTATTGTATGTATCTAAATAAAGACTGCTTATGTTGCAAAGCAGTCGTGTTTTTTAAGAATGCGCATATTTGCGAAAATAATGGGATATGGCATTTTCTATCAAAGTATTATACAGTCAACTGTCGATTTTTCGACACTCCCTAGGGACCGTGAAATCGTCCGAAATCGGGCAGTTTGAAATAACGAATTCATGCTTTCTTATTCTGCTCAAGTGGTCAAATCGCCACAGCCACGTCAGAAATAGCTTTAATGCCTCCCATTAAAGCATGCCTCTCATATCATGCATTTTGGTGCGCGCCCAGGCTCTCGCAAATGCATTCGGTACCAGCCGCGAACCCGCTTAACTACGTACGTGCCAACCGCCACTTCTGCATCTTGTGATGAGCGCCGCAGATAACAGCAAAGCGCGGAATAGATTACAGCTATCTCGCATGAAGCGTGTGTAAACGACGACGGGGAACACAAAGACTGTTGTGGAAATGCGAACGACTCGCCCGGCTTTCCCCGTTGCATGTGCGCATGTAAACAATGCGCGCACACATCGCCGAATCGCCTTCGATACGCAGCATCTGCTGCCGTGTCAAGCCGATCGTTCCTAGTTGTGTGCAGCACATCGCCAAGCTGACGCCGTCACTTTACTGTTGCTGTATCGTACGCACGCATTATCATGAAGGGTTCGTGATGCGCACTTAGTTCCTGACTGCACACGGGCGCGGCAATGGCGAGCTGGTTTCGTCCGCGAAGGCAACGCGTCTATGCGGCGCACTTAGCGGTCGTCTCGCACAAAGACTCAGCAGGATTGGCGGCACAGACGCATTGGGGTTCTCGGCCTATTGAATGCTGCAGTACGCATGCAACTCGCGACTAGGCCACGTGCACTAACGGCAATTTAATGAAGATGCTTGTCGTAAGGGTTGTCAGCGATTAAGCCGTACTGGCGCTTTTGCCAGCTGCCGCCATCATGCCTCCGTGCATTTCCGCTGCTTATCCGTACAATCGCCGCACGGCGCCGCGATAGCGGCCCCTTTGAATTTCTGGTCTGCTTCACCCCATAACGCTTCGGCAATGCGGCAAAGCTGACTTTCGGACTCTGCTACTGTCTCAAACAGATTGACTCGCGAAAGCGCGGTTTGAACCTACGAGATAATAGACGCGGCAGAGGTGGGGGCTTCAAATGCCTTCGGACCTGCAATTTAGGCAGAAAGTCCGAAAAAATCGGACGCGAACGTTCTAATACATTGAAGTCTATGGGGCTGATGACGGTGCCACGAAAGCGTCAAAATTGTTCGAGCATGTCCGGAAAATTGGGCGTCCGAAAAAATCGGCAGTTGACTGTATTTCGAAGTTTTTGTGTTGAATTGGTGCAAAGCAGCATTTACTTTTTTACAAATATTTCTCGTTTTTAATAAAATTCCGATTAAAGTTTTTTTAAGAGCTGTGCGATGGCAAAATTTTGGGTGCGAAGCGTATTCGAATACAGTCGAACCCGTTATAACGAACTCGAAAAGTGCCGCGAAAACGGTCGTTATATCAGTAGTTCGTTGTAAATGGACTCGCCCTCAAAAACATGCATTTAGCGCCAGTCGCTTTTCTTTTTCTGCACATTTTATTGAAAGTGCTAACAACTCTCCGGTGAGAAGTTAGCCTTTTCGCGTTGTGAAGGCGAGGCCCGCTGCGTACACGATGTGCATTAACCGCGTTTTGCAGTGAAGCGACGTTTCATTGAACCAGCGGTACCGATACGTGGAGCCGATCATCCCTTGGCTAGTTGCGTGTAGCGCGTCGCCTACTGGGCTCACGCCATCACTACCGGGCCGCTTGCATTTGTACGCTCTTTGTGCCCGCTTCACTTCGGAGCTGTGCATGGGTGCGGCGAGCGGCCTGTTTCGTTCAACGTGGCGAAGACAAGCATTTTGCAAGCAACGCGCACTCTCCGTCTTCGCGATGCTCTGACGGCCCTGCACGACAGGCGGGGCGCGCTTGGGTTGCCGCCTAATAAAACACGCTGTGTACGCTCACTGTAAGTGCATCACGTTTCTCGGTGCCTGTGTCGCCTCAACACCAGCGAGCTAGTTTCGTTTACACGAAGCGACGCGCACTTTTCTCGCACGGCACGGCGGACAGCGAACTTTCGAACGGCAATTGCATCGCGCGCTTGTACTGCTTGTACCGCCGCCACCCCGAACAGTTTACGCCACACGTGCAGCTGAGCCGATAGCTGCAGATGACTGTGATAAAGTTGTCGGCGATAATCTAATGGCACGTTCATCACCGGCCGCCACATCGCCTTTGCACTCTCTGATGCTTATCCGAGAAGGAATCGCCGCAATCCGCGCGTATCGTAATCTTTGATCCGCCGGTCTCTGCCATTACCGAAAGAGGAAGACATTTTGCGGCACATTGTGACATCGACGAAGTGAACATCTAAGTGGCGAAAAGTTATCGCGGTCATCGCTTATTGCATTTTATGGATTCTTGCGTTCCAAAGCATAGGTTCATCGTAGCGGCCGTAGCTGCAGAGAACGGCGCCAGGAAAGGTTATCGTGCGAAAGCTGACCACGAGGCTTCATGCTGCCTACTTTTCTTTCTTTCTTTCTTTCTTCTTTTTTGTTTATTCCCCACTGCCATTCTGCCACTGAAGAAACGACCGGAAAGTGAGGTGACCTCGCTCGTAGCGTCTTAAGCAGCGCGTGCGGTGCGCGCCGATCTCTGGTATCTTCGTCACAAGTAAACTGGAGCGGGCACGCGCGAGCGCGCACCTCTCATACTTTAGAAGGTTTACTTCAACTTTTTTCGCTTCGTATACGCCTTATTTTTACCAGCGACCGTGTCTGAGTGTTCGTTGTAAAAGTAGAGGCTTGAAAAATGTTCGCTATATGTGGACGCAATTCAATCAGTAGCATAGGAAAATCGTAAGTGCACCGAAATATGGTCGTTATAAGCGATAGATCATTATATCTGGGATCGTTATAAGTGGGTTCGACTGTAATACAGATTGAGTGCGAATCGAATCGAATACAGTAGAATCTCGATGATACGATTACGGTTGATACGAATTTCGCGATGATACGAATTTTGAGGTTGTGTCGGACGGACTACGTTGTTTAAAATGCGCCGTAATTCGGTGTTAAACGAACAGTTTCCCCAGCCAATTCGGATGATACGAACGCGCGAGTGACCACTGAACGCGAGCAGAGAGACGCGGCTGGTCGGAGAGACCACCGCGGCCGCCGGCGGTTTTTTTTTTTCACCTCGATTGCCTTCACCGCCTGAGCTGCCGAGCCCCCCAGCAGCGCGAAGCGCCGAAATCTCTCCTCGCCTCCTCCCCGTGGAAACGGCTGCACTACGCCCCACCGACGAGAAAGGGAAACCTCTCAAGCTTGGGCACGCTTGCTCGGGAAACGAGCCTGCGAGGAGGAGAGTAGCGACGAGGTATGCAGCATGGCAGCGGGCCCTGCCATCCTCCTCTCGTTTCCAGGCCGAGGTCACGTGCCTGACAAGTTTTCCACGCCGCGCGTCTTCACGTGGATGTGGTGCGGGTGGTGCGGGTGCGGGCGCGCGCATAGAGTCTCTCGTTCTCGTCGCTCTCGTGTCGCCGCTGCATAATCCATGTGCGTGGCGTTTGAGAGTTGCTGCTCGTACCGGGAGACCGTAGCGTTCGTCGACATGTCTCGGAAGCGGAAGGCCCTTTCCTTAAGGAGAAAATTGAATACTGAGGAAGGTCGACGAAAACCCTAAGAAGAAACGCACCGACTTGGCGAAGGAGTTAGGCATAGCGCCGTCGACGCTCTGCACCATTGTTGGGGCAGCGAGACATCGTGTTGAAAAATGCCCAGCACTTCGGCGCTAACGTCAAGCAGGCAAAGACGGCTACCCACGTGAAGCTGGAAGAGGTCCTGCTGACGTGGTTTCGCGAAGTCACAGCAGCTGGCGTCAACGTGGACGGCAAGGTGATACGTGAAAAGGCGGACAACATTGCGCTTTCCCTTGGCATCGAGGACTTTCAAGCTTCTGGCGGGTGGCTGCACCGTTTCAAAGAAGGCACGGACTAGTGTACAAAGTTGTTAGCGGTGAAGCTAAGAAAGTGGACGAGTCCACAGGTCAGCGACTGGTTGAACACACTGCCGGCGCTCATTTCGGACTACGCTCCGCGCAACGTGTTCAACGCTGATGAGGCCGGACTATTTTTCAACCTGCAGCCGGAGCGAAGCTTGTGCATGAAAGGCCAGGCCTGCCATGGTAGCCAGAAAAGTAAAGACGGGTCACCGTGCTATTTTGTACAAATGCCGACGGTTCGGAGAAAATTCAGCTTACCGTCATTGGCAAATCGAAACAGCCAAGGTGCTTCCGATCCGCAGGACGTTTGCCTTGCCTGTATAAAGGAAATAAGAAAGCTTGGATGACTGCTGATTTTTTCCGCGAGTTCCTTACAACTTTGGACCGGAAAATGGGGGCCAAAAATAGAAAAATTTTGCTCTTCGTCGACCAGTGTTCGGCTCATCCGAAGGACTGCAACTTTACCAATGTCACCGTAAGGTTCCTGCCCGCGAACACCACAAGCCGTCTGCAGTCGCTGGACGCGGGCATAATTAGAAACGTGAAGCACCATTTCAAAGGGTTGCTTGTGCGGAGGCTCCTGGCGAAAATCGAGCGCAAGGAAGAAAACTTGAAGATCAGTCTGCTCAACGCATACATTTCTTGGCCATGTCCTGGGACAATGTCACCCAGGACACGATCGCGAACTGTTTTCGCAAGTGTGGTTTTTTTGCGGGGCAGGGTGCAGCTCTGATGGAAGAAGACGAAGAGCCGGACGCCGATTTGCACATCGAGGGTTGGGAGGACCTTGGGACTCAAGCTTCGGCGCAAGACTTCGTCACCGCGGACGACAACGTCGCGACCTGTGGGCTGTGATCTGTCGAAGAATTGGTCGACGAGGCAAAGGAGACCGAGTCCGACAGTGATGGTGAAGACGCCGCGTGTGTGACATCCTGCCGTCGACGTCTGAAAACCACCACGCCCTCGATGTTCTGCGCCGCACCGTAAGCGCCGGCAGCATGAGTGAAGAAACCGCGGCACGGTTTTATTCCTTTCAGGCGGCTTTCTTGAGGGACAGCGAAGGCAAAAAAGTTCAGAAAAACATCATGGACTTTTTCAGCAAGAAGTAGTTTACTTCAATAAAGTTCTTGTTCATCTTCATGATCAGCTTTAACTTGTTTTGGTTCATACGAATTCGGGATGATACGAATATTTTGCATGCTCCCTACGAATTCGTATCATCGAGATTCTACTGTAATTTCGAATAATTTTCGAATATTTCTCAAACATTTTTCGAATAATTCGAAGTGAAATTACAGAAAAAGTTGCAGAGAATCCCTAAGTATGTTCTTGTGAGATAGCAACATGAAGTGTTTCTTTTCGCTAGGTTGATGAAGCGCTGGTGGGGTCATATTTCATAGTTGTCTTTCTTATCAAGAATGAGGCAATGTAGAGGCCGAATGGTATTTATGTACATTATTTGGCGCAACCAAAGTGTTGCCGACAACACTTTACACGTGATAGGCAGAGATGCCATTTCCTCAGCGTCTCTTCCTCTTTCAACTTCTGTGGAAGCCCAACTGATGTGGCGGACAAGGGTGTGCTCCCTTCCAAATCTGCCTCGTAGACGTCGATATATAAGAACATCTGAAACGTGGGATACTAAAAAGCTTCGGCATCCGATATTTGGGACTTCCTGCCCAAATTTCAGGTCCAAAACAGCATTAATTGAGCCCCGAACTCTGCCACATCTTTCATCTCCATATTGGAACCAGCGTTTTCTTGAGTTAATACATTTGCGACCGTAACGGAGCTTGAAAGGCAGCTTTGCCGCAATACGAAGTTGTGATGAGGTGAAGCATGTTGAAAATCTAGGGACCACTTACAAACGGACGTTGCCTGTGTCTTGGCAAAGTTCGACCGTAACGGAGCTTGAAAGGCAGCTTTGCCGCAATACGGGGGTGTGAGGAGGTGGAGCATATTGAAAATCTAGGGACCAGTTCCAATCGGACGTTGACGGTGTCTTGGCTAAGTTCGACCGTAACGGAGCTTGAAAGGCGGCTTTGCCGCAATACGGGAGTGTTATGAGGTGAAGCATATTGAAAATCTGAAGGAGTCATTTTCAATCGGACGTTGACTGCATTTGTCTTTGGGAAGTTCGAATAGTAAAATTTCAGTGTGAATCGAAATCGAATAGCAAACACTATTCGAAAAATATTCAAAATTTCGAATATTTGCACACCCCTAGTTTTTTTTTTTTTTGGAAAATTGTTTAGAAATGTTTGCTTCAATACGATTAGAAAGTGCATTCCTTGTTCTACAAATCCATACAATATATTATAGCATCAATACTCTTGAGTGGCAGTAGAAAAATGGTTTACTAGAGTACCCAAAATTGGCCTATTTTCTCGCGGACAGGAAAGTGTTAAACAAAAAATGGCTTCGTACGTACAAGTTTATCAATGCTAAAAATTAAAAGTCAAAACCATGTGACAAAAGAAATGCATTTGAAAATTGCCCACAGTCCTTGGCACCACATAAAACCACAGAAGTAGCAAAAAATTTTAAAAACAACGTACGTATTGCAAGCAGAGTTATGGGGCTTAGTATTCCGTAACGTGTTCAGAAACAAATTCATGCTTCTGAATCAGCCTCGCAGGGATCTGTCAAGGCATAAAGGACCTTGGCCGTTGTCAAGGTGAGATTCCGCAGTGTAAAAGGCATGCCTGCAAAGAAAAAAAAAGGAAAGAATAAGCTTTCTTTTTCATTTTGTAATAAAATGAAAGGCTTTTAAGTAAATCCGCATTACCAACTGTTTATCTTTACGTGGCTGCTAAAATTTAAGAACAAGTGACTGCCACTTGGCATGTAGGAAGTATGCAGTCAAATCCCGCTACAACGAAATTGACGGTACGCGCGAAAAAGTTTGTTGTCGCGGAATTTCGTTGCAGCGAAATTTCATCTGTAGACCACAAAAGTCAAGAAGATCTGATGATCATGACTAGTCCTTTGGTCCCGGGAAGCGCATGCACTGTCCTCTGCATATAACTCTCGCTGACTCTGACATACTTGGCCGCACACCGAGTGAATGTATTTTCTCGCGTGTAACACGCACAAAATTATACAAAAAATTTAGCGCTAAACTCTGGGTGAAGGTTATACGCGAATTTTGGTGCGCAAGTTGGCTTCACGGTAATGCAAGGAAGGCAGCTTTGCGTCACTACGCGAGTTGTACACGTGGGTTATACACGAGCAAATACGATATGCAGGCTACCCTCGAAGCATGCCGAGCAGTGTGTTAGCTGCATACTTGAGCATATTCGCTATCGATGATCGCGACGATAGTGACCGCGGTTTTCTGCGCAGCGGTTATGGCAAATGGTAGTCCCGTTTTGAATCTGTGCGCTCTGGCCGTGCGCGTGCCTTCAGAACTGCGTCATTGCTATCTGTGATAATGTCTACCGCTGTTTTGACTGCAGCATTGCTTTGAGTCGGTGCGTGTACGTTGGATGCGCGCAAACGTTCGTGGTAGCCCATGATCGCGTCGACCCGACCGCGTTTGTGTTCGCAGCGGTTGCGGCACAATGTAGTTACACTCGGACTAGGTGCACGCTCGCAGCGCGTGTGCCTTCAAAACTCCGTGGATGTCATTCACGATCGCAGGGCTTTGTGACGACGAGCAGTTTTGTTCTGCGTGCTACGTCAAAACAATGGCGGGAGTTCTTGAACGATTCTTCCGTGGCCCGCACGCGCATCAAACCCGCCGGCAGCATCATGGCGGATGGACGATCCGTCGCCGAGCATCTCAATGGCGAATAATTTACCGGGATCTGCGTGTGGTGGCAGAAAGCACGTCTCCGATGATGACACGGGTCTTGCGATGCAGCCGCACGGCTCTGGCAACGAGAAATGGTACAGTTTCTAGCGGAATTTCGCTGTAATCCTAGGCAAGCTCCTTTTCCTTATGTGGTAGCACTCGTGAAAACTTCGTTCAAGCGGAATACCCAGAAAAAGTATTCGTTGTGACGAGACCTTTTTCGCATTTTCTATGGGCGGCTGACGGGGAATCGAAAATTATTCGTTGTGGCGGAAATTCCATCGTAGCAGAATTCGACTGTATTTACAAACATACAAAGCAACGCATCTTTCAGAAAGAGCACAGCACAGACTACTTGGAGTGATCATAGAGAAGGGCACAAATCAAATTCTAATCACTCATCGTGTCCCAGCTGAATATATATAAGAGTCTTCATTGTACAATGTAGTAGGCAATACCAGTCTATATTTACCGCAAGTAGACTGCCTTGTGCTACACATTTGTATGACATTCCATTCCCTTTCTACTCCACTGAAGCCTATCTGCTGTAGTGGCTATGAGATTAAAAGGGTCATGAGCTACCCCTTGGGCTAGGTGAGAAAACACATCCTGCAGAATGCAGACACTGAACAGCTCACAAGCTGTTCATAGCGTGTGTTGGCTATGAAAATTTTTTTTACCAAAATGGTAACAATGCAAAATGTTAATGACGCAATACACGGCGAAGAAACAAGTACAAGAAAAAGCAACGTTTTTTCTGTCCTCGTTTCTTCACCCAACAGCGTCTTCCTCGGGGTGCTGCTTCAATGCTTGCCTCACAGCTCCACTGGCTGTCTACCCACTGGACCAAAGCAGTAGGGTAGCACTGAAAGGCTATTTGTGGATACGCATACTAACAGCAGTTAAAAAGTTTAAAGTTTGGCCAGCTCAAAAGTCCCTTGTCCCGCAGTTACAAAGTCAAAAAAGTAATCCAGACACTCTGCAAATGTTCTGCAGGTCGATGCAGTTTTTGACAGAAGGCCGTCCAGAAAGGGATGTCTTTTTAAGGAACTTGAAGCAGCTAAACAATGCATTGCTTGAACATAAAACAGCGAGCTTAGACACGACAGAAAGTTGCCTTCACCTCATTTCAGCTTTACGACTGCCTCATAGAATAAGACTTTTTACCCCTCCAGTAAAGAAAGCAGATCTAGGAATCCTGCGGTGAATTCTTCAGACCTTGTCAGGGCCCATAAAGGATGCCAAAGACCAACACTCTATTACCTACTTTATTATACCAATTAAGAGCTCTTTCTAAACCCTCCTTTTATTGCGATAGCAATTATATGGACACTCTCGGCTGATTTTTGCCGTCGCCGTCTGTCGACGCCATCATGTCCTGGATTTGTATGTGTATGTATATATGGGTCATTTCACGCCAACTGTCAAAATCAATTTCTCTGAAAAAATCTGAGAAAATTACACACATATAGACATTAGTTCTACAGTATTTTCCCAAAATATTTTGAGCGGCAAAAATTTCTCTGGTACGTGAGCGCCATTTGAACTTCCCAATATGGTGGAAAACCAGGTGTGAAAGAAAAATCCGCTATAAAAGGACCGTTTCCCGCATTCATTCGAAAATTACTTTTTTCTGTTTTTAGAGGACAGTTGGAGAGTAGCTATATACTTTTCATTCCTTGGCGCGTAGGTAAAATTGAGTAAAGTTCATCGTTTTGGGAATTTTTTTACAAAAGACGATCGTGGACAAAATACATCAATTAGTTTTATAGAACTCTGCATAACACGTACTATCTCCTAAGGCTTTTATTTTGCCTGTGTGCTGTGCACAGGCTTTAAAATAAAATCCTGAACTTGGAAAAAACACTACAATGGCTTATGTTCAGATGTCTGTAGCACCCTAAGGTGGTCCAAGAAAAAATACAGTCGCCGACCGATAAATCGGACACCGATAATTCGGACATGCTCGGTAATTCGGACAGTCACGCGGCACCGCCGATGATCCCATAGAAGTAATGTGTAAAGACGACCGATATTTCGGACAGCTGCGAGATCTACATTTGATAATCCGGACCCTGTCCGAGACTGTCGCGCACGCCGAATCGCCAGCCATTATCTCCTCCGGCAACCGTACCATACAAAGTATGGCCTCAGAGATCAAAACGAAAGCTAATTGGTGATCTATGAGGCTTTATTTCGATCGCTACTTTACGCCTCAGAGATTTGTGATTGGAAATGCCGATCTTGGAGGCACTGGTCCACTGTGGGAAATCGTATCGACATCGCGAACATTCTACATTCTGGTTCCTGTATCCCCGCGCTGCGCTGCTATCGCCGCCATTTTGTCGAATGCGTATGCGGTAAAGCGTTTTGTGCGCGCGTTCATTTTTATCTTGAGACTTGCTTTATTTTACGCTCTGCTGTATCAAAAGATCTGAGTTAAATGGCGCCAACGGTGCCCTCACAGCCAGCGCCGAAGGCCGCGCCGACGACAATGAAACGCGGCAGATACAGTCTACTGCCGATTTTTCGGACGCCCGATTTTCCGGACATGCTCGAAAATTCGGGCGCTTTCGCGGCACCGTCACCAGCCCCATAGACGTCAATGGTCAAGAACGTCGGAAATTTCGGACGCTAGAACTTTTCGGCGTCCGATTTTTTGGACTTTCTGCCCAAATTGCAGGTCCGAAAGGCAATAATTGAAGCCCCCACCTCTGCCGCATCTATCATCTCGTAGGTTCGAACCAGCGCTTTCGCGAGTCGACCTGTTTACGACAGTAGCAAAGTCCGAAAGTCAGCTTTGTCGCGATGCCGAAGTGTTGTGGGGTGAAGCGGACTGGAAATTCAAAGGGGCCGCTATCACGGCGCCGTGCGGCGATGTCTTTGCAGATAAGCAGTGGAAATGCACAGAGGCGTGATGGCGGCAGGTGGCAAACGCACCAGTACGGCTCAATTGCTGACAAGCCTTACGATAAGCATCTTCAGTCAACTGCTCGATAGTGCATGGAGCCTGGTGCAGTTGCATGCGTAGTGCACGCATTTAATAGGCGAGAACCCAAACGCGCCGCGCCGCCATTCATGCTGCCTCTTTGTGCGACCGCTAAGTGCGCCGCACAGACGCGTTGCCTTCACGAACGAAACCATCTCGTCATCGTACAGCGATCACATCACACTGGCGGAGATACAGGCGGACTTGGTTGCACATAAGCGGAAGTGCGGGCAGCAACACATTGACAACTTTTTTCGGCCACAGGGACCCTGAAGTGTCAATAAAGGTTTTTTTTTTCTGATGCATTCATTTTTTCGGATATTCGATAATTCGGACTTATTTACGTTCCCCGTGGAGTCCGAATTATCGGTCGTCGACTGTAAGCAGAAAAGCGCATACGATTGAGAATCATAACACTTTCGTCCACAGAAAGTTTAACCAAAGTAGTTTTTGTTTTAGTCAAGAAAATTTTTGAAATTTAGTGCCACCATTTCATTATTTTGCTATGGGGGCAGTACAAACCGACCGAATTTACTCCATAAAAAAAAAAAAGAGGTGGTGTATTCGTAGCACATCGTTTTCAGCTCCTTTTTAAGTACTTTTTAATGTACATAACATATCAAGGAGATGATAAACAGATGTCAAAATAGAACAATACCATTGGCTTAGATGCCCAATTTCCCCAATAATGAATCACGTTACTTATTGCAATGTTTACGTACACCGGAGGCGGCGGCGGCGCCAGACAACTACGCCATAAAAATAGGCTGTTGTGATCTCATAACAGCTGTAAAACAATGCATGTTACCAGACAGACAAATTCTACGTTAACGAAAATGTGCTGCCTGCAACCATCCAAATAAGGATGCGAAAAATAGCTTGGCATATCCCGTCCGTAGCATCGCGGACGACGGACGGAATGCGTGAATACGCAGCGTGTTGTCAAATCATGTGCCGTTCATTGCGGAATACTTAGATGAACTTCGTTTGGATCCGCTACAAATGACCACGCTCACGTCTCCTTTCTCCGGTTTCTATGAACTTTAAGACAACTTATTTTGACGCCAATTCATTCTCAGAGAGGCACACAATCAGTAACGCGATTCATTATTGGGCAATTTCGGCATCTACACCAATGGTATTGTTATATTTTTACCTCTGTTTATCATCTCCTTGATATGTGATATACATTATAAAGCACTAACAAAACAAGCTGAACTCTTTTTTTTTTATTCAGTAAATTCAGTCTGTACTGCCCCCATAGCAAAATAATGCAA
Source organism: Rhipicephalus sanguineus (assembly GCF_013339695.2). NCBI lineage: Eukaryota > Metazoa > Arthropoda > Arachnida > Ixodida > Ixodidae > Rhipicephalus > Rhipicephalus sanguineus. The sequence goes on along the minus strand of NC_051186.1, from coordinate 112,371,096 downwards.
TGGTGGGACAAAATTTCAAAAAATTTTTTCTTGACTAAAACAAAAACTACTTCGATTAAACTTTCTGTGGATGAAGGCGTTATGATTCTCAATCGTATGCGCTTTTCTGCTTGTTTTTTCTTGGACCACCTTAGGGTGCTACAGACGTCTGAACATAGGCCAATGTAGTGTTTTTTCCAAGTTCAGGATTTTATTTTAGAGCCGGTGCGTCGCACGCAGGCAGAACAAAAACTTTAGGAGTTAGTACGTGTTATGCCGAGTTCTATAAAAATAGTTGATGTATTTGGTCTACAATCGTCTTTTGTAAAAAAATTGCCAAAAACGCTGCAATTTACTCTGTTTTACTTACACGCCAAGGAGTGAAAAATATAAAGCTACTCTAAGCAGCTGTCCTATAATGAAAGCGCGATGCTCCAAAAACACAAAAAATTAAGTTTAGAATGAATGCATGAAACGGTCCATTTATAGCAAATTTTTCTTTTGTACCTTTTTCCACCATATCGAGAAGTTCAAATGGCGCTCACGTGCCCGAAAAATTTTTGCCGCTCGAAATATCTAGGGAAAATACTATAGAACCAATGTCTAAAGCTGTGTAACTTTCTATGATTTTTTCAGAGAAATTGATTTTTGTCGAGCGCCCAGAATGGGACAGTTGGCATGGAATGACCCATACATAAGAAAGGAACAAAGAAAAATAAAGCAAAAGAAAAAAATGGCCCCACCTCCCCGAAGGAAATCGTGAGGAAATGCGAATGCATTTCATGCGCTGAGAGTACACGGCGTAGTAATCGCTTCACTCCATTTATACATACGTGCGAGCAAGCGGACAGGAGAGTGGGGCGCAGGGAGGAGAGAGAGCGAATGGCGAGAGAAGGAGCGGCGAAGCACTGCACCTACTCTCTCCTACACTCTACACACACGCAGGAGCTCGGCGGAGCTCCCGCGATGCGAGCGCCTTCACACGCCAGAGCGCGCTCCTCTCCACTCACTCTTCGCTACTCCGCCCGCACCACCCGCTCTGGTTGCTAGGGGTGAGGATAAGCGCACGCACCCGCAGCTGTTGCTATGGGAGAGGGAGTGAGAGCGAAGAGATAACACCTGCCGGCGCGCGGACACCGGCAGACACCTGACATAGCCCGACTAAGAAATGCATTCGCATTTTAAAAAATTCTGAAGTACCCGACCACGGATTCGAACCAGCAACCCCTCGCTCCCCAGCGCGCTGCGTTAGACAACTCAGCCACACGCCATGTATGCGCCGACAAAATAACGGCGAGCTATTTATATACACCATCTACCGCTGGTGGTAAGCAAATCTCTGAGGACCGTGAGCGTGTTTTCTATCACGCAACGCTCCTGATTTTTTTTCAATTTGAAAGCTGCCCTTGAGTCGCGCACGACAAAGTGGCCCTTTTCTGTACCCACTCGTGATGTGGATAAAAAAAAAAAAGACAAAGAACACCGGGCACATCTTGCATCAGACGCCCCTGTGGTAAGAGAGGCAGAGGGTCACTGCACGCGCAGCACTTTAAAAGAGGAAGAAATATCTAAGAGCGCCTAAATTTTAAATTTCCCCACCTATATTAACCGCCGGTTTCACGGCCAATCCCCCGTAGTGGGTAAGAGCCAAGAATTAAGGGTCAAGCAAGCAAGCAAGCGTCTAATTCTCCTTTGTCAACACTTGTAGCACGTGGCTCTAGCACATAGGCGTAACAACTGTGACAGTTAAGAAAGGGGAAGTAGACAACCACCCATTTGTAGCACGAAGCCACAAGGAAATCCCCATACGGATTTCTCAGAAATAAAACCTCATAGTCGCTGAAAAATTCGTCCTGGTCCGGGGTTCTTAACCCTTCCGCCACCTTGCGGGATTCCGCAGAACTGATTTTCAACTGTGACAGTTGTTAGTTGACGCTTGCCCTGTGCATGCCTGTGCGTTCATTTAGGGCATCTTTCTTTGTGCTTCAGCGGCACGCTGCAATTATCGAGCTGCTTCTGGTTCTTCGTGTGACATTTCGATTTCTTGCTATCGCATTCATTGCTTCGGTCTTGCGGCAAAACTGTGACTTTCTTAGTCTGGCGTAATATTTGCGAGCACACTACAATACTTCCAGTTCTGATACCCTTCAAAAAGCAAACGCAGACATTATTATTCCTTTAACTTGAAAAAGAAGCACACGTTTGTGATGTAAAAGAACTGAGGAATGAAAGAAGTAGCAAATAACTTTTGCCAACAAACCTCTGCAGATGAAGAATGTGGATCCTTTCGGGAGAATCATCCAAGTGCCTCCTAATGTAGTAATCTTCACTCCGTTATCAAGAGCGTAGACAAACTGAATAAAAACAACAGATAAAAATCAAGGATTACAAAAACACTTCAATGGGCTAATTTCAAGCAAGAAGCATGTTATAAGATGCCTCTCAAATTTTGCCAGTAACAGCTTACCATGTATAAGCAAGACCCTCACGTAAGCAGCACTCTTATCAGAACAAGCGCAGCGCACACATGCAAGGATTAGCAACAAACGAACACTATGCTTAGACAGAACAGGTTGCTTTTTATTAAAAAAGGGCTGACAAGTACAGTCAACTGCCGATTTTTCGGACTCCCTAGGGACCACGAAATCGTTCGAAAAATCGGGCAGTCCGGAAAATCGAATTCATGCTTTTTTAATTAGCTGAAGCGGTCAAATCGCCCCAGCCACGTCCGAAATAGCTTTAATGCCTCCCAGTGCAATTATCAGGCATTTTGGTGCGCGCCCAGGCTCTCGCAAATACATTCCGTGCCTGCCGCAAACCCCGCTTAACTACGTACGTGCCAACCGCCACTTTTGCATTTCGTGATGAGCGCCACTGATAACAGGAATGCGCGGAATAGATTACGGCTATCTCGCATGAAGCGTTTGTAAACGATAACGCGGAACACAAAGACTGTGGCGGAAGAGCGGACTACTCATCCGGCTTTCTCCGAGGAGTGTGCGCATGTAAACGATGCGCACACACATCGCCGAATCGCCACCGATACGCAGCATTTGCTGTCGTGTCAAGCCGATCGTTTCTAGTTGTGTGCAGCACATCGCCAACTAAGCTGGCGCCGTCACTTTACTGTTGCTGTATCGTACGCACACATTTATCATGAAAGGGTTCGTGATGCGCACTTAGTTCCTGACCGCACACGGGCGCGGCAATGGCGAGCTGGTTTCGTCCGTGAAGGCAACGCGTCTATGCGGCGCACTTAGCGGTCTCGCACAAAGACGCAGCAGGATTGGCGGCGCGGCGCATTTGGGTTCTCGCCTATTGAATGCGTGCAGTACGCATGCAACTGCGCTAGGCCACGTGCACTAACGAGCAGTTAACTGAAGATGCTTGTCGTAAGGGTTGTCAGCAATTAAGCCGTACTGGCACGTTTGCCAGCTGCCGCCATCACGCCTCCGTGCATTTCCGCTGCTTATCCGTAACATCGCCGCACGGCGCCGCGATAGCGGCCCCTTCGAATTTCTGGTCTGCTTCACCCCATAACGCTTCGGCAATGCGGCAAAGCTGACTTTGGACTCTGCTACTGTCTCAAACAGATTGACTCGCGAAAGCAGTGGTTCGAACCTACGAGATAATAGACGCGGCAGAGGTGGGGGCTTCAAATAATGTCTTTCGGACCTGCAATTTGGGCAGAAAGTCCAAAAAAATCAAACGCGGAATAGCTTCAGCGTCCGAATTTCGGACGTTCTAATACATTAAAGTCTATGGGGCTGGCGACGGTGCCGCGAAAGCGTCCCGAATTTTCAAGCATGTCCAGAAAATCGGGCGTCCGAAAAATCCGCAGCTGACAGTATTACAATAATATCCGGGGTTTTACGTGCCAAAAGCAGGATATGATTATGAGGGACGCCGTAGTGGAGGGCTCTGGAAATGTTGACCTTCTGATGTTCTTTAATGTGCACCAACATCACACAGCATATGGACCTCTACAATTTCACCTCCACGGAAATACGACCGCCGCAGCCGGGATCGAACCTGCAACCTTCGGGTCCGCAACTGAGCGCCGTAACCACCAATCCACTGTGGCGGACAGCTGACACGTATTGTACACAAGTGTAATCTTCACTGCTCCGTGCCTTAGGCATACTGTACCTGAGTGTGGTTCAGCAAAAATATTTTCCTGGCCGCAAAACCAACTCGCAATTAACGAAGTTCTCATTCCACACCTCATAAAATATGACAGATGATTACGAGTCTATTGCTGCAGAACAAAAGAAGTTATAAACGTAGCAGTACACGAAAAAGATTAAGTACAATTGTCAGTAATGATATCAAGTTACATGTGCAGTACTAACCATATCATGCTCATTGTTGGCAGACGTTGGCTTTTCGCTATTCGGGCCTAGTCTCATGACACCCATGGCAGTCGTACCCGTAGAAAAGTAGTTGCCGAAGGTGATGCCGGCACCACCACCAGCTTCTTCCATAGGCATGTCCCTGAACTGCACTTGGTCCTCCCTGACGGGGCATGCTGCACAAAATAAGATGCCCTCATGTTACAAGGAAAAAAAGAAAAGGAGCTTAACGAAAGAAGCAGCTGCAGCTGTTTCCCTTATACCCCAGTTAAACATCGAGATTTCACACCACTGACAAGAACAGCTGGACAGAAGTGGCAGGAGGAGCATACATGCTACAACTGCTAAATGCAGTGATGCTATCGAAGACTTCAGATTTGGAGCAATTGTCAGAGCAGCAAAATTTTCATCTTAAAGCACTTTGGAGCAGGTATTTTTCACCTGGGAGCACTATGGAGCAGTTAATTTCACATCTTGGAAGTGCACTGGAGAAGCAAGTTACATTCACATTCAAGCACCTGAATGATTGTTATGGAGCTCTTATGAAGAGCTAGAAATATTTTGATTGATTGCAAATCTGGAGAAAATCCTCTCAGGAGCACTCCGCATTTCATTTGATAATGCAAAAATAATAGCGTGATGCAGATAAATGTTCTGAAATAAACTCTTCAGCATTTATTTTCGACACCAGCAAATACAGTAGAAGCTCGTTATAACGAAGTGGGATATAACGAACTAATGGATATAACGAAGCAATCGTAATTCCCCTTGAAATTCCCATAGACGCCCATGTATTTAAAACCTCGTTTTAACGAAGCTAAAATTTCCTCGCAATGGATATAACGAACCTTTTTTTCCCCCACCGAGCATTTACTGATCATTTTGGTAGCCGGCAAGTCAATGTCTTATAGCGCGCGACGGTTTACGTCCCATCACGGATGCGGCAATTCAAAACTCGCGCCTCGCGCTGCCGAGGAGCCGCCTGCCAACACGCGCGAGGGTGCGCGTCTGCCTGCCTCCATGCTGCCTCCCCTTTCTACTGAAACTTGTGGACCCACCCGCGCACGTCACCCGGCCACCCGGCCTCCCCTTGTTGTTGCTTGTCGTTCGCTGCGTGTGCATCAGAACAGCGTCTCTCTCGGTTCCCGCCGCTAGACAGGAGATGGACGACGGAACGGCAAACGAAAGCGCAAAGCGATTACAATCGAGCAGAACGTGGCTATGTTGAAAGCCGTTGAGTCCGGCGTCAAGAAAAAAGTTGCCCAAGATTTCGGCGTAGCGTTGAGCACGGTACCGCAAGCGTGTAATCGACCGAATTCTACTCAATATGAGCATGAAGCGCGAGACTACAATCGACCTCTACTGCCTCTACATGGCGATCGAGATGCTACAGGCTGCTTAGATGTCTGTAACAGCAAGCACGATCGCCAACAGCTTCCGGCATGCCTCATTTGGCGTAAACAGCGGCGGCGACAGCGAAGATATCTGTGCTGCCGCCAATGAAGGTGCCGTGGGTGACCGAGACCTGGCGTCGTGGGACGTTCTCCTTGACGCCGGAGTTGTGCTCGACTGCGACACCTTCTGCACGTACATGTACGTCAGTGCCGATGCTGACGCGGTGACAACCGAAGAGCTCACAGAGGCTGAAATTGTGCGCGCGGTGACAGGGGTGGTGAATGACGACTGTGACGAATGTGTCGACGACAGCCCGGAGTTGGCGAACCCGTTGTTCCGACGTCCGCACAAACGCTGGATGCGACAGACCTGCTGCGCCGCTTCTTCGGCGCTCACGATAATGGCGCGGATGGACTCGACATAGCGGCAGCGGCCGAAAAAGCCGTCATCCGCCTGAGGAAGTCGCCAGCTGGCGTGCCGAGTTTGGCGTGAATAAAGTAGGAATTCTTTGCAGTTTTTTCTTTTACTAGTTTTTCTCCGTGCGGACGGCGTTTTTCGTTTGCGTGGCGGGCTGCTGTGAGATTCGGTGGTGAGTACATCCTCTAATTGTCGGTAGAAATGGATATTGGCTATAACGAACTAATGGTTATAACGAAATAATTACGACTCCCCCTTCAACTTCGTTATAACGAGGTTTTACTGTAAACACATTACTGGATCAATGAACTCGAACTCTCACATCTCAAAAAATCGGCCAAGTCGAAATTTTCCGCGTGTACCAAACGATTTCTCATAGGTGCATGTCTGCTCTTTATCTCGAAGTATTTTCGTGCCCTCCATATCTTGACTGAGAGTGGAACAAAAACTTCGCCGTTGAACAGTTTCACAAGGTTCGCGAGAGGCTGCCACGCTATCGACAAAGCGGACACTGTTCCTGAATGTGAAGTCACAACCCAGTGGCATATTTTTGTCAAGCAACCCTGTGTCACGTCATGTGACGCTATAGACGTGCACAGAGGCAGGCCATGCAAAATAGCACGGTTCCTATACTTTGTTTTGTTTAGCGTCAGAGATGTGATATCAGTATTGGTTTATTTACGCAAGGCACATCGTGCGTATGTTTTCGTCTGCCATGCCATGTTGTGAGAATAATGTTGCCAAAGAAAAGCAAGTCACTGATGCTGCAAAGAAAGGTAACCCTAACTAAAGAAGCGGATTCGAGGCTCGAAGTTTCCAGACATCAAAACTGCACTTATTGTGTGGCTGCATCGTGCGAGAGGAGCCAGCCTTCCAGTCACAACAAAAAGAAGACCAATTCTCTGGACTTAGTGGTGGGCTACACCGATATCACCTGCAACATCGGCTGGTTTGACCCTATTCTTAAACGAAACAACGTCGTGTCAAAGACTGATCGCAGCAGTGTGGACACAGCTACTCAAGGGGTGACGACATCGACCGAAACAAGAAACGTGCTTCACTTGATGCGAATTAAAGTTGAGTGCAGCGGCGGGGATGATCGGCACATGCGACATGTTAACCCATTGGCTTCCGCGCTCTCCGCGGCCGTTCCCGCCTGGTATACTGCCGGAAAATTTTCGCGCCCGCCGACGGCTTGGGTAGGTGCACCTAAACCGCAATAAAATCCGCAACAAACGTCATAGAATAACAAACTTTGTTTTATTTGCTTAACAATGCTTGACTGCATCAGGTGCTTCAGTATGACTTTCGTGTGTGAAAAAGTTTGAAGCACACAGGCATGTGAAGAGCAACTTCACATTTTTCACACTCCCATCGGCTCTCGGACTTTTTGCCGTGTGCCTTACAAACTAAGCAAAGTCTTGATGGATTTTGCTTGACTTTGTTTGGCAGGATGTGGCGAGGAAAATGAGCCCATTCGGCGGCTTGTAGGCGCATTGGTGAGGCCGCTACAGGCGGTTTCTTCGATCATGGTAGAGGGGCAGAGTGGTCTCTTCGAAAATGGCCTCAGCGAGATTGACCTTCCAATCAGTGTAGTGGAGCCGCTTGCCAGTTGCTTTGACAAATAGAGCATAGCTGTTATACACAGTGATGTCCATAATGTAAAAGAAGATTTTCTTGTAGCCTTTCTCATATCTTCTCATGATGGGAAAGGAAGCGAGTTGTTGGTCCTCGCGATCAACTCCTCCCATGCCTCGGTTGTAATCAAGTACAACTTGCGGTTTCAAAACTGGCAAGCCGTTCTGGCGACCCTTCTTTCCTGAATCGGTCACATTAGCTGCATTGTGCAAGGTAGAGAGCATAGTTACTTGCTTTTTATCTTGCCATGTCAGAGCCATGATGCCTTGTGCAAAGAGAGCTTTGCATTCACCTTTTTTCATCTTGAGTTTCTTGAATTCATCTGGCATGTTCTTACGATGTAGACGAACTGTACCCACTGCATTCGAACCAGATTCTTTAAGGCGACGAAACAGTATCGGTGAAGAATACCAGTTGTCCATATATATCGTGTGGCCATCATGTAAGTGTTTTCCAACGAGGTCAAGAACAACGGCCTCACTGCACAATAGCCCATCAGTCGCTGGTGTTTTCTCACTTTTTCCAGTATAAATAGAGAAATTCAGGCAGTAACCACTCGATGACTCACACAGTTTGTAGAATTTCAATCCAAACCTTGCTCGTTTCGAAGGATTGAACTGAACGTAAGACAGCCGACCGCGAAACTTCTTCAGGCTTTCGTCGACCGCAAGATCTTCTTCGGGATGATAGGCTGCACCAATGGATTTTAGTATGTGCTCAAGGACAGGCCGTATCTTCCAGAGCCTATCTCCATTTTGGGGAATGCTGTTGTCGCAGAAATGCAGATAGCGTGACAGTGCCCAAAAGTGATGTCTTGGCATGACAGTGGCAAAAAATGGTGTGCTGATGACAGGTCTCGTTGACCAGTAGGACTGAATGCTGCTCTTTTTCACTTGGCTCATCAACACGCACATGGCGAAATAAGCTTTCATTTCACTTGGCGTTGTTTCATGCCATGAGGGGTCGGGATGCGAGCGCTGCTTCTCGATTGCAAAGGCGTTTGTGTGCAAAGCAGTTATCCCCCAAATCTCTTCTCCAAGAAGCGCGTTGAACATTCCAAGAGCACTCGGATTTGCACCTACTTGAAGCTCTATGGATCTCTTGATACCTGGTTGGCCGCTGAAAGGGTGCTCGACAATTTTTTCAACACTGTCATCTTCCCATCGCCAGTTTTCAATCCTGCGCTTCTTTGGAAATGTCTGCGAAGCATCCATGGAGGCGTCCGCTGAACACAGATTCTCTTCTTCGTCACTACCACTTTCATCAGTTTGGCAGTCCCCATTGTCTAACAAAACATCGTCCTCATCGCAAACGTCACTTTCTTGGTCACTGTCGAACACAAGATTCAGTATTTCTTCATCCGTCAAACCGCGTTTCTTCCGTGACGCCATGTTTCGAAAAAGCCGCGATAGTGCACCCTTCGCCTCTGAAGAAAAAAACCACTTTCAAACAGCTAAAAAACCTGGACAACTATGTCCATCTAGAGGATAATATACCAAGCAAAAAGCAAACACAAAGTACTGTGCTGCCATCTATGAAACAATGTAAAAAATAAACATTTTCAAGGCGGCCGGCGCTTCGCCGGTCAAAGCGCTTTTGGCCTCGCCAACCTGGCCGGCAGAGTGCCGGCCGCGGAAGCCAATGGGTTAAGCAACTCAAGAAAGCTCAAGGTGCAAGTCTTACTGAGAAGCAGACCAGTCTAAGCCTTCCTGCACTACATAAAAAGACAGTGCCAAAAAAGACAGCTGGTTGATAGCTCTGGTATGTAATTTTTCTTTAAAACCTTTACAAACAGCTAGTTAGGCACTCCTGTTAAAAAACTGGTCAGTAGTGATAATGTTGTTAGATAGAACTGGACTTATCAATGGAATTTGCGCAGCTTTGTTATCTGAAAAATCTACTTATCTCGAATTTTTTTTTGTTTTTTACTACTTCGAGTTAACGAGGTATTACTATATGTGGTTATCAGCAGACGTGGTAGACAAACGCCGCGAAATACAACAGTGCATCAATGCTAAAGAGTCACACTGTCCCTAATGCATTCCCCTAAGACTACTCCAAGCCGAAATCGTCTTAGGGGGAGTCGTCTTAGGGGGACCTTTTCTTCTCAACAGATCGTATTGCCGGGCACAACATGACGCACACCTCCTCTGACACTCCCCCTTTCTGAGACCTCCTGGCGCTTTAAACAGAGCATTCTCGCAGTGCTTCCAGACTTCTAGACAAAGCTCTCTGCACCTAAGGAGGTTTTGCATCACCTCCAGGACCAGAATCAGGCATTGCAAGCTTTCCGCACCTCACCTGGTTCTGCACTGCCTCCTTGATCGGCGCACCGATCACGGAGCTAGTGCAAAGCGACTATGTCATGTGATGCAAGATCCTGCAACGTCACAGTGCATGATGCCATGACGTCAAGTCTTGGCGATCCATGACGTCATGATGACGTCATCAAGTGATCATTTTTTGTATCACTCGTGTTGACGCTGCCAATGGTCAATTTTCACGATCCATGAGGCATCCAAGTTTTTCACATTAATATTGCGTATTGAACATTAACAGCCTGGCCGTTAAAACCTGGCCTTACATACGAAAATGGCCTCCACTATGTAATCTCTGTACCGTGCGCTAAACAGCTTCGCTGGTCATTCACATCGCAGAGTGGAATGGCTCCTCATTTTTGTTACTGCGACCACAGTGATATGGATGCACACTGCAGGTTTACGCAGCGACAGTTTTGAACATTCTTCAATCCTTCTACAGTGACCGTCGCCGGTGCCATCATTTTCTGTATGAAGTCGAAATCGATAACATCGCTCCGCGCATCGTGTGTTCTAGTATAATAAAAAGTTGGGAGGATTGGTGTTGGTGCATGATGTAGAGGGAGGCACAACAAACACGGCACACAAGAAAAGAGGACACAGGACAACATGCTGCTAGAAACTACGACACGATACTACGGAAAAAAATGTCAAATTCCGTATGTCCACCGGCTTTCGCACGGCATTAAACGGGTACTGACACCATTTTTCGGAGGAAAGTTTACTCTGCCAGAGAAATCTCCTGTATACAAAGAAAGCTATGTGCAAGTGCGAAGCTCAGCAAATACTGACATTTTATTTTGATAATAAAGCCAATTTTCCCATGGCTCACCTACTGACATCAACACTAGCTTGATGTCAGGCTACAGTACTAATGCTCCTGACTTGACGCAGCAGTCCGGCTAGTTATGCAGGTACCAAAACTTCGAAAATAGCCACTTTTTCATCACCAAAATATTCAGAATGGCCACTTCTGAGTCACGTATGGAGCGACAGTGCGGAACTGCCGTGGAAATGTCGCAATATTTTGCACGAGCACGTGACGAGAAGCTCATATCATGTTGCGACGTCTGGTACAGTAGGAACCGAATTTTCTGTGCTTACTTCGCGTTTAGAAAAATGACACCACAAAAACCGCTTCAGTCCCTGGAACGGCCATATTCCCTTAAAGCGAGCGTTGAGTTACACGAGATCGGATCCAAAAGGGTTAGCTACTAGCCTTACATTGTACAACAATACAATTTGTTGGTACCTCATTCATTCGCCCTGAAGCAAAGCTGACTTTTTTTTTTTAACCGTCAGCTACTGACACATAAAAGTGAGAGGCAGACGTGTAACATGGCGTAGCCACTTTACAGTGGGCCTTCCGACACCAGGGCAGTCAGCGACGGGCCCGCTACTGACAGTTGCGCATATTAAAACCGAATTGCAGCTGCTCTCTCCAGGAGGCATGCTTTTATTAACGTGACGACATTTTTTAAAAAAGCAAGCGAAAAATTCAAGTTGGGACCCTAGCACTCACAATCTCGAAAGCGAAGGGACTTTTAGGGGTATTTACCGCAACAGCGATTACAAACCCGGATGTGCTGGTGGAAGGAATTATGAAAAAGCTCTTCTGGATAAATTTCCATGAATGATGTATATTTGAGGTAAAGTGTCAACACGTTCTTACTGTTCACGTGCTTTTCCACAGACGTGAAGCACAAAAAATTCTATATTGTTTCATATATCTATTGCTAGCATTCCCAGATTTCATTCTGCGATGCCCGGAAACGGAAGCAACAGACATTTAAGCGGCACGTGTGTAATTAGTGAACATTGCTATAGCTGCGTGCCGTGCGACGCTTGAAACGAGCTACCAGCAGTGTTTCTGGAACAGACAAAGCACTGCCACACTTTTACGCTATCAATTGGCCTACAGACGTCACAAGAATTTGCAGAAAGCGCATTTTGCCGTCGAGCCGACTCGCACACCAGAAGCTGCGTCGGCACAGTGTTTTACTTCGAACGCATGCACGAGCGCCGTTTCTTAAGCGGAATTATTCTTGGTCCGTGGCTGTGATTTTGACGGCCCCAAGATCAAGCTGTACGTGTTTTGGTGTGCCGGTGGCATGATTGCAGGAGACAGACGGCCCCAAACCCGTGACTCTGGCACAGTTTGGTGCAATTTCAGTCGATATTATCAGGATGGCACAGTAAATCCCATTTGGCGCACTTTGGCGCAGGAGTGGGATTACTGTAAATGAGAGCAGAGGGCATGTTACTAAGGCGTCCCACGTTTCCTTAGCTGATGACAAAGAAAGCATTTACGATGATTTTCACTGAAGGTAAGAAGCTACATTTGCTTGAAGGTGAACGGTGAACGCTGCTGTCTTGACTCAGGTGCTTTAATTTGTCATTATCGGGACAAGGTGGCCAAAGAAAATTTGGACACAAATTCCAACACCTAGGTTGTCAAACTGTGTGCTGTTAATATTCAATCGATGTTGCTAGATCTCCTAAAGGGGGCACTGAGCCACCCTCAAACATTTACTAATGAAGGAAAGCAGCATAATGTGGAAAGCATACATCCATAAGCAAACCTTCAGAAGACAGACTTTAATTACTGCACACAGTGGTAACAATACAAGAGTGAAGAAAAAAAGGATGAAAAAAATGCTCTTTCCCGTCCTTGTTTTTTTTTTTGCCCTGTGTTGCGCCATTACCACTTTGCACAATATTGTCTCCTGGTCGTGACTGTGAAGAAGACTGCAGCCGGGCTATTAAAGACTTAACTCTATTTGTTCGAATTTGTGTGCCGAAGAAACGAGAAGTCAAGCTACAGTTAATTCTGCCTATGACGAACCTGCATACAATGAATTCCTCGATATTATGAAGTTTTTTTATTCCCCGCTGTAACAACATAGAAGCACATGTATTTGCGACCTCTATGTAACAAAGTGGCAGCAAGAGACAACCTTCATATAAAAAATTTTCGCCGCTGACAACCTGGCGATTTTGCCCTGAACTTCGTCATTTTGGCATGAACAGGAGGCACATGCATATTCTGCGGTTGCCCCGCTGCCGACGGAGCGCAAAGTGGCAGCATCACACATGGTCCAGTATTGCCATCCCTCATGAACAAGCAAGTGAGCAAAATAATGCAGTTATTGCTGCGTTTTTTGCCGCTAAATAAATGTTTCAGGTGAGCTCTGCCTTTAGTTCGCCTTCTGTTTAATTTGTGCATTTCTTTTCCTAATTTTCGTGCTTAAACTACATATAACGAAAACCTCTTTGTAACTTTTGGGAATTTTGGGGGGAATTTGTGAATTTCGTTATGTCCAGGTCTAACTGTACAAGCAATCCAAGCTGTACACTGATAGCAGCGAATAGAGCATCAGCCGTCGAGAATCTGCCAAGCGGTAAAGCGCGTCCGCTTGTATACACGTGCTATCAAAGATTCCAGCATTATCACTGGTGGCCACGTAAGCTCTCAAATAAACTCGACTATTCGTGTCCTGTGAGCAATCTTAACAGAATGATCTCAAACAATCGCAAAGCTTCTCAAACATAGAACGCTCGGTGCTGACCACGCTGCATACAGTTTTTGCGGGTGAAACCCAAATACATCGAAATAAAACATGCGTGGCAATATGAACCAACTAGCCAAAAACATGTTTTGATAACTTTCATTACATAGGTGGTTAAATTGACCTCGAATGAGGGTTCTGAGTAGTGTCTCCGCATAATTATCGGGCACGAATTATTTTGATCCTGAAATATGTCCTCACCAGATTTGGCAGCTATGGGAAATGCGAACAAGAGGAAAAACTACCATCACTCACTTTCACGCAAGCGCTTCCTTGCTGCTCCGTCCAACCTTATGCTCTTCCCAACCATGCACGTAAAATCTGCAAGACAAATTCCATTTGTTAAAATTGCAGGCAAGTACAGCAGCAAGGTGCTCCTGTAAAGAGGCTAAGAGGACCCATTTAATATTGCAAATTAGCTGATACAGTGAATTGCAGAAAAACAAAATCAAACCAAACAATAACTGAAGAACATGACAGCAATGTGCCTTCAGGAAAAGGTCCAACATTTTTTATCTGTGTATACAATTCAAATGTGGCTCTAGTTTAGATGTGGAAAAAAGGAATACTCGGTCCAGTACTTATAAAATTAAGGTCAGCAGGTATATGGGGAAAGGTACAATAAGAATGCAGGCAGCATTGCTCCTTCGTGATCACTTATATACATTTAGACATACAACAGTCAAGTTTATTTAATTAGCACACATTGAGTATGCCTACAAAATCTATAGACTAAAAAATTTTAGGATGTGGGATTTAACATATGGAAGCAGCCCAATGAGTTACCCCATGCCTGCATTCTCCAAAATGCTGGATGTAAAGGAGTGTATCACGATCATGAGCCACACACCACTTTTTCTTATTCTCTTTGCATTTTGCTTCACCGCATTCTTCTGGCTGCGGCACACTGGATGAAAAATCGTATTCACGAGCCATGCACACAAACACAGGCACGTGTATGGGGGCTCTTCACTCTTCTCAAACTCGAGCAGCAGCGGTGACGACGACGACGAAAGGATGCACGCTAACTGCATCCTTTGCAGCTTGGTAATAGGTATTGAACATTGCATGCAGTATTCAGTTCCTCACTGCTGCTGAGGTTTTATTGGGCATTGTAGTCAGAACAGTGCTTTCTTTCTAATCTTCGAGCCCTGTGTCTCTTGCTTTGTATTTTTGTGCAACTTTTACATCATGTGCTTGAAACCATGGGGGATAAGTGACATAGGCAGTACTGCAGCGACTCTAGCTGATAGGCAGCCTAACAGCAAAAAGAGGTCGTGAGGTTTCTAGGTGATCTAGTGGGAAGACTTGAGTTTTCGACCAAGGCTAAAGGTGAAATTGCTAAGGTCGCTTCCTCGAACACTGAAATAGTTACTAAACTTGGAAGCGTTCAAGATGCTATTGGCTTCATGAATGAGAACTTTGGGCTCTTTAGAACTGATGTGCAGGCTTTTCGCAAAGAGATTGACGTGGTAAAGGCTGAGAGTGCGCATTGTCATAAGGAAAACGAAGAACTGTGGAGGGACCAGAGAGAAGCTAGACGGGCAATTGTTGAGCCGAAATACAGCCAAAATATGAATATCAAAATCCAAGCTCTTCTGCAAACCAAAAAAGACAACTTGGAGAAAACTGTTGCAAACATTGTCAAATGCTCAGGAACTGACGTCGCAGATAAAACTCACGTTGCACACAGTGTACTGTCAAAAGATAAAAAGAAATCGAATGTGATCGTCAGATTCCTCCCGAGAATGACGCGAGACAAGACGTCTGCAACAAGAAAGGCTGAACTAGATAGCACTCGTCTTAGCTTTGACGAGAGTAACCCCGTATATATAAATTTGACCCCCCTCTGCATGGAAATGAAGGTTCTGCTCAATAAAGCACAGCAAGAAAGCTGTGAAAGAGAATGGTAATATGTATCGGTATCACAGGGCAGAACCTTCATGCGGAAAGCAGACAGGACACCTGTGTTATATGTAACTTCTGATGCGGATCTGGCTAAAATAGTCTAGCTTAACGACAGCCTTACATTTCTGTAGTGAGTAACGGTGATGTATTTCAGTTTATCCGAACTGAGCTCGTATGTACGCGGCTGTCACAGGCGGCCGCGTACATATGCGGTCCTTCCTTCACATTGACGTGCAATCGGCTCATGCGAAAGAAGAAAACTTTTCTTGACGATTTCAATTTCTTATTTTCCGTTATTACGATGACTAAACTTGGTACAGTAGTGAGACAGACGTGTTCCGTATTCACAGATATAACACTGTGTAGCAAAGTTGAAAATACAGAATTCGTGGTGGTGTATGCTCACATGAGTGTCGTTGTCCCTTGAGGTGTTAACCTTACAGTATCAGAGCTAAATTTTTGTAGTGATCTACAGGCCACCTAATGGCAATATTGATTCATTTACTCAATATCTAAAAAAATCTATTTTCAATTAGCTTTAATTACACATTAGTGCTGGGAGGCGATCTTAAAATGTTAAGCAATACGCATAAACAGACTCGATTTTCAGACCTTCTGGCTTCCTTTTTTATATAAAACGCAATTGCCATTCCAACACGTAGGAATGATACCAGTTCTACGCTATTAGACTTTTTTATCACAAATAGTACAATAGTACGAAACAGGCAGGCATCCTGCATGCCCCAATAAGTGATCATTTGCCCATACTGTATATCTAGTCATAGAAAATATAACCAATGAAAGGAGTCATATCCTTTCAGCCATTTACTTTCAGCCAATTATTTCACAAATGCTACGTTCTTTTATAAAGGACATTAGCACTAAATTGGAATAATGTTCTGTCTAGTTCTTCCGCTGGTCTTGCTTATGATTTTTAACAATGAAATATGCAATGATGCAGTGCTAGCAAACAAATTTAATGAGTACTTCATTAGTTGACACTAGTAATAATTGCAATTCATCAGGTTATTTGCCTCCTGCTTTAAATGATTTTTTGTTTGCTAATCCTACAGACGTGCAAGAGCGCATCAGCGTTTTTCAACATTTCAAAATGAGTAAAAGCGAGGACAGATGGTTTAAAATTAGAACCTATAATATATATCTTAGATCTTGTATGTGCCTTCTTAGTACATATTTATAATATCGTGTTCACCAGTGGAGTGTTTTCCGAGAGGATGAGAACTGCTAAAGTAACTGTTACACATAAGCGCGAGGATAAAAGCAATTTGGGTAACCATAGACCAATTTTGATTTTTCCAGTTTTTTCTAAGGGGTGTGAAAAGCTTATTTTCATTCGACTATCCATTTTTTTTTCAATAAACATAACACTTATGTTGGCACAGCTTGGTTTTCAGTCAGGCCTGTCAACCGAAAGTGCCTTACTATACCAAAAGGAATTGATTCTAAGGAATATAGAAGCAAAAAACATACCCTAGGAATATTCCTAGATTTCTCTAAGGCATTTGATAGTATAAATCACGATATTATGCTAGAAAAACTTCGTTATTGTGTTCACGGTGTTTTAACTTTAATAAGAAGCTATTTATCTAATCAGAAAGAGTATCAATTAACTGGAGCTGTCATCATCAAGGAATGTTAGTACGATGTGCCTCAAGGCCGCATTTTGGGACCCCTATTTAATATTTTTATCACTGATATTGTACAAGTTGACAGCTCTATAGAATATGTAATCTATGCAGATGATACTAGTACATTTTTTCCTAGTGAAACGGATGATGACCTCATTGCTTCTGTATGGATGCAGCGAACTCGAGAGATCAGTCAGATCACGCACATGCTCTAACAAATAGCCAACAAGAACAATGGTGTCAGAGAAGCTAAGCTATGGCACATCACAGAAGCCTTAGTACATACCAGAATTATGTACGGCTTTCCATACATGCTTCTCACCAAGACCCAACTCCGTAAACATCCTTAGACGCACCACGCGCATAACCCTTGGGGTACCAAACTATGCACCAAGTGCCCTCGTACATGAGACAGCTATGTACAACAACTTGAGCGAAAGACTAGTTATGCATGAAGAAGGTCCAACCCATTGCCTGACAACTTCAAACCAGGACCCCAGCTTACTGGAACTTGTGGGACACAATACCACCAATCTGCCTCCTACACCACACCGCCAGCTCCTCAACGGGACGCACTTCCTTATATCGATGTTATACCAATACCAAAACACATGCACATTGAAATTATGTTAAATGTTCCATTAAAAAAAATAAATGAATATACGACTTACCTGTCTGTGCAAAGGCATCCTTGGCTTTACGTTTAACACCTGAAACAATAAGCAACCATGAAGTAAGTTGCATCACCGACTGCTGAAAAGAAAAACTATTTCCAGTCCTGTATCTTGAAGAGAATAGCAGCAAGGGTGATTTGTACTAAGGCTTCCCAAGTACAAGGTGAAATTGACAAAGCTGTCCCGTTGCACAGGTTTTACACATTTTACAATCCATAATTTCGTGAAACCATCAGCACGAAACCAATAAAAAACGCTATCAATGCTCTACCCTTCAGCACACTTTTCAATCGTAGCATGTTACAGTCTAAGTAAAACACTTCAAAGATTTCATGAAAGACACTACAAACTGTTACGTTGCTCAAACGCCAAGTTAATGAAAAACTTGAAGTTTATGTAGTAGAGACACTGAAAACAGACACTTATCATGCCACACCAACAACAATCTCTGTAACAGACAAACACAAATGTTAATTAATATTCGCACAAAGCAACATCCCAGTAATGGCAGCTTTAATGACCACTGCCGCCATTCATCAGCTACATGAGTTAATTGTAACGCTGCAGGCAGGTCCCGACAGGCTCAAGAAACCTGGCTCTTAAAATTGGTTGGAGACCTTACATCATGTTTGCCTTAAATGCAACACAAATGAAAAGGATTCAGAGACAGATTTGTTAACTTTGCGTTTCAATAGTTTATTAGAACATGTGCGATAACTACGACATTTGAAAGCTAATACTATTTCTGAAGTCGAATTCGGCTTTCTTTCAAATGCAACAAATCTTCAAATCAGTTCAGTGGCTGTCCTGTGCATGTGTGTGTGTGTGGGTGCTTGAGACACCCAAGCAATTCTCAACTTTACATGCACCGGATTAAAGAAATCTGGGTTGACCTCCCAGTTGAACACGTCTCTTAAACACTCGTGCTAGCCTTTATAATCATTCACTTGGCAAAACGGGGGTCACGCTTCCTTTTGTGCTGAAGCCTTCGTGTTGGCATGTCCTTGTTTAGGCATGGCAATTTTACAAACTTGATTTGTCGAGTTTTTGTTTCCTGTAAAAGGCGGCGTATGTTTCTTCCCATACACAAATCTACAGACACGAGCAGACTCAAAATCCACGACGTTAAGCTAAGCAGGTGTGTAAAGGCCAGGCCAACATGCCCCCCAATCTTTAGTCTCCATTTCATAGCTTACCGAGCCTCTTCTTAAAGGGGCACTGACACATTCTGGTCTCACGTTTTTTTTTGCTGCAATGTGTTGCTCGGGGCTTGTTACTCATAACACGGCACATCGTTTGCTGCCGCACGCGACAGGCTCCCCATTACTGACCAGTCCCAGTTTCAGTTTCAAAGAGCTTCAAAAACGGCAAGCCGCCGGGTGCAACTATCAGCACTTAGCGTGTGCAACGCTCGACCGCGTCAGCACACAGAACTGTGACGCACTTCCGCACGGTCCGCATCGAGAAGTCCTTTCGAACAGGGAACGGGAAAGCAGTGTCGCCAAACACAAAACAACACGTGTGCCGCGGCCAACGGACTCGCGAGCAGCCACCGCGTAGTAGTCTGCTGGAGCAAGCGCGGCAAAAAGAAAAATGGCGGCTATGACGTGACCATAACTTGTATTGACTGCAGCGTGGTGACATGACGGAAGTAGGGGGGTCATCGTGCGTCACTTTTGAGGGGGCGGTGCTCGATCGCGCACGCAAACTTCAAAATTCATGTAAGATACCTTACAAGCTATGTTGGCTGTTGATATTTTGCAGACGTTATACGCATGTTCACGGGAATCGATCCCGCAGGCAATCTCGGCCGCGAAGTTTTGTGTCAGTACCCGGGAGACGCTGCTCTTAAAATTGTTTTCTTATTTCTGATAGATTTTGATGGAACTTGGTGAGTTTGTGTATATTTGTGCGCTCATTTCAAATATGTAATTATTGTTCTAGTATATTGAGTAGTTTTTAAAATACGGAATATTTTATGTGCCTTTCGGGGAGCAAGATTTTTTTTTTAACTGAGAGAGTTACAAAGTAAATCAGCATATCACAATAATCTGGAATCGGAACTGTGTGCAATGGAACGAAAATTGATTTTCTAAACACATTTGAACAAAAGTTGTGCTGCGTGAAACATTTACGAGTGCGTCAATTTCAAGCTGGAATTTCATTCGCGAATGTTCAACACACTAACTTTTCCTCTAATCAGCTTAGAACACCCATTTTTGTTGTAGTACTGCACTCAGTTTTGATGTACAGGCTCTAAAGCATCATTACATAACCTGAACGTGCTACAAAAAAATGATTAGTGCATTGAAGTTGTACGAAAATGCATACACTGCTTCATTAGTTACAGAACATGGAATTTTAAGACTAACCTGTAAGCTTTTGTCAACTCTTGAATCAGAAATACGCAGAGGAAGTACACTCTTAGGTACTTTGGCCGACTTGCAATCAAATCCTGCCAGTCGCCTGACTGTATACCATGTCCTTGGCATGTAAAGTGAACTCTCACTTGTACGAACATCGGTTTAACGAATATTTCCGAATAACGAACCTTTAGAAAACCCCCGGCCCTTCTCCTATGCATTCTATGCGAAAATCTTCCAGTTAAACAGATTTCTGAATAGTGAACATTTCGGTTGAACGAACTTGACCCGCGGACACTGGCTCATTTTTTAAATCAATTCAACGAAGTTAAAGACTATGTGCAGCGTGACCGTGAGCTTGGAAATAATTACCAGTGCTCGACCGGAACAGGAAGAAAAAGAGTGCGACGAGGAAGTTGTGGCTGAGGCAGGTTCAAATCCTGTATCTCTAGCCGAGGTTGTACGGTATATTAGCTTGTTGCGAGACCTCGTGTCGCAGCAACAAGCTGTGCCAGCGGCAGTGCACAGACTCTCTGGACAGCTTTGTCTCTTTTTGCCCTTAAAAGGGACACTAAAGGCAAATATTAAGTCGACGTTGATTGTTGAAATAGCAGTCCAGAAACCTCATAATCCATCCATTACTTTCCGTTAATCCACCCGTTTCGTTTCGGACCTTGCGGAGGCCGTCCGAAACGAAACGGATGGATTAAAATGGCTGCCAGACGGCTTGGATTGGATTGAAACGTACGCACTCGAGACTGTTTCTTGCGTATCCGTCCATCCGTTTCGTTTCGTCGTGGCGCTCGTCACAGCTCACATTGACCAATGGCGTGCGACTCAAACGGACAGACCACCGCCTCCGTCCGTTTTAGGAATGCTTACAAAATACCACCACAGATGACTGTAGAGCCAGCGCGAGACTCCTCGGCGCAAAGGCAATCGGCCGTTCAGTGTCGTATTCATCGCGGTGGGCCAGAACAGCACCTACGCATTGCAGATCAGCACCAGGGGCTTCTTGGGATCGTAGTGTACCAGAACAGCTGCCGATGCGAGTAGCTCCTTGCTTTGTTGAAAAGCTTGTTCTTGATCATTTCCCCACACCGATGGTGCCTTGGTTCCAAGGAGTTGATTTAGAGGATGCAACACGTTGGACAAATCGGATAGAAAACGCTGATAAAAGTTCACTAGCCCAAGGTAGCTCTGCAGTGACTTGACGTCACTTGGTCTTGGCGCCTTTAGCACAGCCTCCATTTTCTCGGGATTTGGGTGGAAACCCGCAGACGTGACGACATGACCCAGGTATTTGACCTGTGGGGCAAGAAACACACACTTGTTCAGTTTCAGCTTCAGTCCAGCCTCCTTCAGGCGGCCTAGCACTCGGGCCAGGTTTTCCAGGTGATCCTGGTCTTAGCGTCCAGTCACCAACACGTCATCAAAATACACAACGTGTCTCAGCCCCCGCAGGAGGTTGTCCATTTCCCTCTGGAATATCGAAGGTGCTGACGTTATGCCGAAGGGTAAATGGGTGTACTGGTACAAACCTCTTGGTGTGCTGATTATTGCCAGCTTAGTTGACTCTTCAGCAAGCGGCACTTGTAAATATGCATCCTTCAGGTCAAGTGTCGCGAATTTCTCCCCACCACTAAACTTGGCGAACAGGTCCTCAACTCTGGGTATGGCGTTTTTCTCTGGTACACTTACTAGGTTCACTGTGGCCTTGAAATCCCTGCAGATGCAAATCTGCCCGCTTCGTTTCAAAATGGGCACAATCAGTGCAGCCCCCTCAGAGGTCTTCACAGGTCGCAGCACGCCTGTGCATTCCATGCGAAGCAGCTCGTCATTTATGTGATCGAGCATCGCGAACGGGACAGGGCGAGGTTTAAAAAACCTAGGCTTCGCATTATCCCGAAGGGTGATCTTTGCAGCGACGCCCTTGAAAGTGCCCAGTTCGTCGTCAAAGACACTGCGGTACTCCGCAATAACGTCCTGAATAGACAACACTGCGTTGACATCCATTGTGCTGCAACGTTCTATTCCCAGTTCTTTCATCCAGCCCCGCCCCATGAGGGATGGGCAGCGGCCCTAGACGACGTGCAGCAGATCGTCGCACTTCTGGCTGCCAAGCCGCACGGATACAGCCAGGGTTCCTTTGACAGGAATGAGCTCGCCCGAACAGCTTTTCAACAGGACAGTGACGGGTCCAGGCGCGCGGACTGGAACTTGCGGCGAAAGGTGTCCTCCGAGACAACCGACACACTCGCACTCGTGTCAAGCTCCATCAGCAGGGAAATTCCATTCACGGAAACTTCGACACGGAATGGCTGCGTATCCTCAGTTACATAGCGACATCTTGCTTCCATTGGCAGCACTGGGTGTACGGGCCACCATGCATTCCGACTTTGGTCCTCCACCATGCGCTGCAAGTGTACATTTCGTACACTTGCGGCGCATAGAGCCGCTTTTCAGTTCCGTCGCCCCCGGTGCCATCCGGCGTGCACATAATTTTTTCTTCCCAGCCGGCGGCGCCTGTCCTTTGGTGTTCGTTACACTTTTCTTCCCCTTACACACATGAGAGAGATGGCCCTTGAACCCACACTTGTGGCACACACTGTTCAGATGACGGCACTGCGTCACCAGATGCTCGCCGCCTCAGCGAAAGCACAGAATTGCCGTTCCTTCCCTCCTTGGCTTCGATGAACCACGTGACACGGCGTTCGTCACCGCGACGAAAGGCATGTCTAGCGCCATGTCTAGCGTCAAGTCCGGTTGCTCCAACAGTCGTCTCTGTACAGCTTCATTGTAAATGCCCGCCACAATGCGGTCACACAGCATCCTGTCACGAAAGGTGCCAAACCCGCAGTCGTCAGCGAGTTTGTTCAAAGACGCAAAGTAGTGCGCAGCCGTTTCACCCGCGTGTTCTATAGTCGAACTTGAAAGTAGCAACGACTTCCGATGGTTTTGGCGAGAAATTCTTCCCGAGAAAATCAATAACGGTCGTCAAGCTTGCGTTGCACGGCTTCACAGGCGCCAGTAAATTCCGAAGCACGGTGTATGTGGCCGAGCCACAACACGTGAGTAAGACAGCTCTTTGTTTGCCATCTGGCACGTTGTTGGCAATAAAGTACTGTACAGTTCACTCCCGGTATTTGTTCCAGTTCGTCTGCGCGTCTAACGGCTCCAGCTTGCAGACGCCAGGCATTTCCAAAGTACAGGAACGCAGCCCAGGGCACCAGCGGCACTAGAACAAACGGCCTCCACGCAGCTCAACGCGTCTTCCTCGTCGCCACTGTAATATTGAGAGCATCCCCACATGCAACCGGAGAACGAAAGCGAGCGACCACACAGACTCCGGTGCCCAACTGCCTTTATTTCAGTTCGCACGCTCCGCAAACTGCGCCGTTGAAATGTGAGCCATTAACGAATGATGTGGCGCCATCTGTCGTGCTCCTCAGCCAAACGCATGGCGAGACATCACACTTGATCGCATTGAGAAGCTTCAAAGGGCTATGCATTTTGGAGACGAGTTTCAGCCGAGTAGAGAGGAGCCCAACTTTAACACAGCCTACAAAGTGCGGCCGCTTACGTGTATTGCAATGGTCAAAGGTCACTGTTCCAAGCCCAAACTGTGCGAAGTGAGCGATTGAAAATCATGCAATAGGTTTTCGCAAACTGTGTACAGTGCCCTGCTACTTTATGGTGGCAAGAAATTGTTTTGTAGACTTCCATGCGGGAAAGACGTGTCGATCATTGCTTAGGAGTGTTGGTTCCCTTAAGGTACATATATATGGACCTATGTGTCCCAGCCTATAACTTCTTTCTTATAGATGCAGTTATCTTTTTAACTGCTTTTTTGCTCCTTGCAAGGCCAAGACAAGCAAAATACATCATTGTATCATGTTTCCAGTCTCGTTTTCTTCAGTACCTCAGGGGGTTAAAGGAGTACTGACAAAATTTCAAGAGATAACATGTGGGATAAATTAGTGTGGACAAACACGCATCATCCACAAAATATCAAAGGATAATCTAGCCTAGAACATATTTAAGATCAACTGTAAAGTGCGTGTCGCGCCGCTGCATTCGAACCACACCTTTGGTTTTAGTGTAAACAAACGACTGCCCCCGCTTCACGACTTTATGTTGGCTGCAACAATCCTTGCAAGGGCTCTCTCCTAGCAGACTTTTTTGACGGAAAGAGGGGTCCAGACTTGGACGGGGGTACAAAGGCTGATGTCCTTGCCTCGGCAGTGCAACTGTGGGGGTCTACACTTTGGGTGCGGGCCGGGCAGGCAGGTGTGGCAGGTGTAGTAGAGTCATTTTTTTTGCTCTGTGTCATGGCCAAAAATTTGGGGGGGGGGTGTCACGGGCCCATTGTGCCACCCCCTAACTACACCACTGCTCGGAGGGTAATATAGCAGCACCCAGGAAGCCTTTGTTGCAAAGAGTTGTCAATGCCGTGCACGTGTGCACACGGTTTCGTGTGCTCATGTAGCCAGCTATGTTTACACGAAAACCACTGGGTCCCGCGTCACCCTGCGTTCTCTGAAATTGACTGGGCACTATAATATCAACTCCAAAATAACAGTCGTGTGCTAGAGCAAACGAGCTTTCCCACCATGATAATCGAGTCGTTAGCTACCTAGCTACCTATAGCTTCTGTGTCAGTGCTCTTTTAAAGGGGTGGTGCCATCAAATTTCGAGGCTGTAACAAGCCTGTTGTGGGTTTCCTCTGTATGCAAGGACACTCCACATGAAGGGTCGGACACGACAAACGTTTAGAATATATTTTAATTCACTTCCAAAGTGTACCTAAATGCCCATTCTCCCGATCGAGACCCATCGTTAGTGCGCCAACACTGACGTAGGTCTATAGGAGGGGCAACAAAAGTTGTAGTGACGTCACAGCAGATCTGCTGTAGTGACGTGAGTGACCTCCGGACCTCCGCCGCTGAAATGAATTGAATTTTATTTGGTCCCGAGAAGAGCAAGTAAGGGGCCTCTCCAACGTACGTACCAGCAAAGCATCGGTTGCTGCATCTCTCGCCGAGTTTCGATTGCTTCCTGGCTAAGTGCTTCACAGCCTTGTGTGGTCACGTGACCAAGCCCCCTACACTTATACGTCACTGCCCAACCTCGGCACCCAGAAACCAAAACCGAAAGTTGTCCACATATAAAGGCGATATTAAATTATTTAGCGAGAATACATGAACCTTGGTGCGTGTATCATATGGCAAAGAACGCAGAAGCCACAAATTTGGTGGCACCACCCCTCTTATGGTCAAGTGTGGCAGCTTTGCAAGTACAGACAGGTAATTTTGCCGACAGTAAATTGATTTCCTTTTCAGTGCCACTTCAAGCCGACGCTCAAACCGACAAGTGCCATAACCAGTGTGCAGCTAATTTGACCTGGGCAACGAGCATGGCAAACATGCAAGAAATACTTAAGATTGCACAAGCTCTTCTCCAATTTCATGCAGTGTAAAATATTTCTGCCTGAAGTCACTCTCACCAGCAACATGGTTTACCAGCATAAACTTTATCCGAAAAATGCACTCTCACCTTTGGGTGGCATAGGGGGTTCCTCGCCGCGCCTTTCGAGCAGCTTGCAGACCCTGGGACTCTGAGCCTTTGGGGAGCTCGTCTCTGAACCTTTTGCGGCCGCAGCCTTCAGACTGTTGACAGCAGCCTCCACTCCGTCACTCTCCATCAAAAGCTCTGGCCCAGGCCGAGTGCTTCTTTTCCAAGATCTCCCCGAATTCTGCCAGAAATTGTACGTGGGTTGTTTAACAGTTCCGATGGGAGAGTCGTCCACTGATGAGGGATCCGGCGTTCGATACTTGTACCTTCGCGTCTCACGAGGTTTCTCGTCAGGTTTGTAATCTTTCAGTGCTTTAGGCACGTACCAGTAGCTTCTCTTTCCCACAGGTGCCCCTTCGGGACGAGCGCTGGGCCTGCCGAGCCTAGCCTCGGCGGTCTCCGAGAGTGGGCGCTTCCCGGGCGTGTGAGAGCGCTGCGAGGATTTTGGGCCATCTGGAGTGGTGGAAATTCCTGACCAGGCCCACGGGCTTTTTGCTTTTACGAGTTCCGGATACACTTCTTTCATAAAACGCTTATAATTTGCACGGCAAACCGCCTGCTCGGCGAGGGCTCGTTTCTCGGCACGGCTAAGCGGTTTCGGCGATTCCTTCGGGCCCGTGGTGGTCCGAGGGTCCCGAGAGGTCGACGGAGGCGGCTTGGGTCGTTTCTCGTTCCGAGAGCAGACTGAAGCGCTCGTTGAACTCGGAGACGGCACGCGCTTCCTCTTTCCCGCACACCTGCTGCTGTTAGCCATCTGTTCGAGTCTTTGCTCTGAATTGGCTGCGGCCGGTACATTCCGCTTTTCTTGTAGATGCGTGCTCGTGGTGTTGCTCTCGGGCTTGCATGATCTTGCTTCTTGTGGCTTATTTGCAGTGGGTCTGATACTCCGAAAATAGTAGCGAGGCGAGCGATCCCCTAGGGGCTCACTCCTTTGAACTGTGGTGGGACCTTTACTTCGGCCTTGGGGGGCACTGTGTGTTCGCGTTCCTTGATGTGCAGGAACATCTGAGCACTTTGCCTCCCCACCGGAGTTCCCAACACCTTTCGAGAGCTTGGGTTTCTTTTGGGCACTGCTGCCACTGGACTCCGAGACGGCAGAGCTGGAACCCCCAGACGACAGGCGCTTCCTTTTGTGGCCACTCGTGCTGCCGCTAGCCACGTGCTCCCCTTGTAGCCCGGAATCGCCTGCACCCGGTACGTTCCGCTTTCCCCGCTGAAGCACGCGCGTGGTTTTCTTCTGTGGCATACTTGTTGCTTGCTCCGATTTCTTTGCCCTGGGCCGCAAATTGTAGCGAGGCTCCTTTTC
Organism: Rhipicephalus sanguineus; assembly: GCF_013339695.2. NCBI lineage: Eukaryota > Metazoa > Arthropoda > Arachnida > Ixodida > Ixodidae > Rhipicephalus > Rhipicephalus sanguineus. The sequence continues at coordinate 112,343,954 of NC_051186.1, read as the reverse complement.
TTGGACTGCGGTGGGAGGTTCACTTAGGCCCTGGGGGACACTGCTCGTTCGCGGAACAGCCGAGCACTTTCCCTCATCACCGGAGCTTCCAGGGCCATCCGAGCGTTTGCGCTTGTCTTCGCCACTGCTGAAAAAAAAACATGAGATGAAAGCAGCATGAATTAGTGAGTTTCTCTCTCTATTGGACTATCCTTTAAGCAAATGGAACAGCTACTAAATGTCAGCAAGTTACTATTTTTAACAAAAAAAAAAAAGCTCCTTGCATTAGGTAGGCTAAGTAAAAAAAAATTCAAAGATTAAAAAGTAAATCACGAAAACATGGTCCCAGGCACGTGATCACCATTAAGAGAGTACTCACATAACATTCAGAGAGGAACAAGATTATCGGATTTAAAAAACCTACATCTACTGACAAAATTGCTGATGTACGATGCTGCGGTCAGTAAGGAAACCAATTGCGGGAATAAATTTTTCCGACTCCCAGTGATACTACAGAGAACTTCTGATTTGGAGCAATTATTGGAGCAGCAGAATTTTCATTTTGCAGCACTTTAGAGAAACAGATTTCCATCTTGGAGCACTTTAGAGCAGGATATTATGCATCTGAGAGCACTCTGGAGCAGCTAATTTCACATCCTAAAGTGCACTGAAGAATCGAGTTGCAGTTACATTGAAGCACTTGAATAATTATTATAGGGTTCTTATGAAGAGCACTGCCCACTGGACATTGTGAAGTCTCCAAAACGGCAGGGGTTCAACAATGTTACATATTTCTCTGCACCGATAGGTCGAAAAATCACTCAGGAGCTGGCTCATATCGTCAGTTTCAAGAAGCACTAATTGAAAAATAGGCGCATACAGGGTTCGTACAGGTTTCCAATAGAAAAATTCAAGGACTTTTCAAGGACCTTCCAAAAAATTTAAGAAACACGATTACAGTAAACAGTAAATTTTATTGCACAACACAAAGGATGTTTACTTCACTTATTGCACAGTTTTACTACATTAGAAGCTCTGAGGCTCAGGGCAGGTCCTTCAGCTTTTTTTCTATTTATGTCTTAATGCTGTCAAGTTCATCGGTCTTGACTTTTGCAGTCTTTCGCAGGCTGTTGGATTTCACTACATGTCTGATGTCCCCGGTCGCTTCTGCCTTTTTGGCAAAGGCATCAGCAGAGGTTATAAACAACTGCTTCCAGTTTCTTCCTCTTCAGCTGCATACATTCAAGCTCCTCAATAATCAAGCGTCTTTTTGTTTGATTAGAATTTTCCTGCCCCTTTTTCTTTTCCGATTCTAAGTGTGCGCCATAGTGCTGAATCGCTGCGGACACAGCCGATTTGAGCTCTTTTGTTATGGCGACATTTAAGGGGAGACACTGGTCTCGAAACGAAAAGTTTTATTATTGGAGATATTGTAATGAAATTGGGTGTGTATATGTATTTCTTCCTCCTGTTTTCAAAAATATAATTAGTTTTCATGTACTTCAATTAGTTATCAAATTGTGAGAGCATAAGTGAAATCTAATTAGGTAATTTCTTAGGGTCATTAAGACACTTTCCCTCAGTATTTTTAGGTTCTGTTTAAGATGCAGCTGTAGCCAAAGACCTGCCATGTGGAGCTATGCTATTTATATTGTCACTGAGATATATCATCATATAAGAACTTTCAATTGTATTGACATTGTGTAATCTTGAAATGCAATTAGCTCACATTATTGTTCACAAAATTTCATATGTTCATCTTAGCCACAAAAAAATAGCATAGCTCCACAGTCCTATTTCTTACGAATTCAACGGTATAAAATTTATCAAAATTACCTTACAAAAACATAATGAAAAGATCCGTAAGGCTGGTCAAGTTGGCAAAAAATGTGAAGCTGAGAAAATCGCGTTTGAAGATTGACACGCACTGTATAAATTTCTAAAAGGAACCTTTAACCATAAATTTTATTCACATGTTCCCCATCTGTTTCCCTTCAAAACAAAACAGAAAGTGTCTTGTTCCACCGAAGGAATCATATCTAAAAAAATTTTCCAATGTGCAAAGCATGATCAAAACCCCACCATGACAAGCGGCTGGGGGGTTCTGGAAAAGCCATGGGGTATGAGGCTCAAGCGACTGGCTGCTCATGTCTTTTCAGTCTTTAGGAAGAACCTTCTAGATGTTAGGCAGCATGTTACCCTGGGTAATAGGTTGCTATGCTTGAGAGAATACCTTCAAAGTAGTCCAGGACTGTAATCTTCAGTTGCACCCGTTTTGTGTCTCCTTGCAAGTCTTTTTTGTGTTGGTGCTCTTCAGATGAGTTGCATTTGCCTTGCGTAAACGCAGAGAGTCTTTTTCTAGGCTGTGGTCCCAGGGCACAGCCGAGACAAATGTTTGAGTAAACAACATGGTCAATTACAAGGCCAGTGTAGAGCTCAATGATGCAGCCCACACCTATGTGTGAGCTCCGACCTCGCGTCATCCATGAGCCGTCGAACACAACATCGATGTTCCCTATGGGGTTCAGGAAGTCTGTATACAGCTCTTTTATTACTGCCACACTAGCAGCTTCACTTTCAGTCGCTGTGTTTTCGCAGGCTTTCACTAAACTTTTTAGGTGTCCCTGAAACGTCTTGTGGTGCAAGCCTCGGTGCGAAAGGTTCATACACGCACAAAAGTCCGAAAGGGCAGTAACACCTTTGCCTATCATCTGTATCCCCTTCATGGCCCTCATGTTGACTTCGAAGGGAGTGATGGTGGCAGTTCCGCTCACTCTCGGAGAAGAAAATTGCTTCTTCTCGAAATCACAACTGCTGCAAGAAAAAATAAGCTTTACCGCAAGGCCGTACTCCTTGTCCGTTGCCTTCCTCACGCTGAGACTTTTTGCGTCGCATTTGTCGCACTTCGCTTGTGCAAAAAAGTTATTCAAAACTTTCATATCGACGAGCAAAAAATCGGTCCCGGCGTCACCGGTCTGGCACTCCGCGCTTACTCCAAGAAGGTCGAACTTGCGCTGGGTAGCCGACTTTCCAGACAGAACGGTCTTCGTTTGCGCCGATCTCTCAACTCGCTGCGCCTGCTCCGCCGTTGAGTAGTACGCGGCATCAACCCGAAGTGTTTCGCTAGTCGAACTTGGTCCCACGGTGTCGTCAGTTGAAGTTCCCGGCAGGTCCAAAGGGTCCGGCCGCGACTCCAACTCCGCTGCCGACGGTGCACTTGTAGCTGGCGCCTTCTTGTTCCAAGCCCGTTTTTTACGGCTTCCAAAAGCTCGTTGCGTCGATGGTTTCAGACGAGAGTCTCCAGGCATCTCGATCGCGTGGAAAAACTACCGGCACAAAGTAGAGACACGGTCCGTCGAGAAACACGCACGATCGCAAAAGCAGGCGCACACAAACGGACAGCCACGGCGGAGAACCAAACACAAAGAAAAAAAAAATGACGTGTCGGTCGCGCCAGCCAATGGGAGACTCGGAAAGGCGCGCTTGAAAAGCGCGCCGCGTGAGAGCCAATCAGTGGCCTGGAAACGACCTTCAGAAAACCCGCGACGGCGGCCGTTCTGCTTGAGCGACGCCATTTTGAGATGGCGCAAAATGTGCACAAAGAAAACAGCTTCAAATCTAGCCCAAGATGGCGGCGCTCGGCCCGCTGCAACGCTCATGGCGCGCGCGGGAAGTTCGAACAAATTTCGTCCTTTTGGGGACATTTTAGTGCTGCCGGGGTGCTTTGAAAGCCGATTTTATCGCGTTTCCCGACCGAATTTAGCGTTAGCAATTTGAGAGTAGGTGCTCAGAAGTACAAACGCCTCGAAAATAAGCTTTGCGAAAAATCGATTTTTTGACCATTTTTGACCGTTCCAAGACCCGCGTCTCCCCTTAAAATACCACCTGCCCTCTCCACTGAGTCACATATGACACGCATATGAACGTGAGAAAGAGAGCGAGAGAGAGAGGGAAAGAACTTTATTGAGACCCTGAGGAAATGGATCATGGGAGCCTTATGGGCTCCCTTGGCAACCAGCACAAGTGCACATGGGAGGAACCCACGACGCTATAAATCATCAAATTTTTTGTGAAATAGGGAAGCAGCAACTATGCCATTATTCTTCATTCTGCGGAGAACCGGGGTATCCGACAAACACCTCCAAGGCATTATGTGCACTTTGCTGATGCTGTCGCTGATGACGAAGAATTATGGCAGAGCGCTTTGTAATGGGTTGGAAGCATTCAACAACCCACTCATTGCACAATTAACATTGTGTGACCCCTGCTTACAGGATTCGCATTGTGTGACGCCACGATTATTTTACTCTTCTACCACACTACATTACATATATTAATGTGGTTCCTACCGGACATGAAGCCTGTATAGGGTCTTTTTGCAAAACAGTTTCAAGCACCGGCATGGCTCTGAGCTAGAATACTGGCCTCCCATGCAGAGGGCCCAGGTTCGAACCCCGTTCCATCCTGCATATCTTTCCTTATTTAAAGGGGTCGTGAAACGTCCTCCAAAAATTTTCAACTACGTGTGAATTCAGAATCCTGGCCGTCCATTTAGTACTATACATCGACTCGTTTGATGTCTGGGTTCGCTGAATTACTAAAAAAGCGCAATTTCGGTTTCCTCGCTCACGTTCCAGTCAACTGTGTAGCTGACGTCATTTTAAGACAGCCAATGAAAAGTCTCTGTCGTTGACAAAACATGGCGACGCAGCGATGTTTTTGAGTTTTAGTTGACCGTGGTTCGTAGCATCATACTGTTTAGATTGTGGTGCCGGCAACACCATAACATCATGGACACACAGCGGGCGATGGCTGACCTTCCCGAACTACAGCGTCGTCTGCTAGAGCGGAGTCGGCTGTTAGGCTTAGACCCCTACGCCGACGCACCCATGCGGGTGCGAGACCGGCCATCGTCAGAGCAAGACAGCGGCAGCGGCGACGACGGTGAAGAAGCCTGCGCCGTGGAGGCACCTGTATCGAGACCACGTGGAAAAACCTGCGCTAGCGGAAGCCCCTACCATCACCCTCCTGAACCCGATCGGCTCGGAAATACGCGCTGGTACGGTCAAGTCTTGAAACCTATATTGAGCAGTATGCCAGTGTGTGCGATCGCTTATCTAACTATTCTAATAGGTGTACCACTCTCTGAGCCCGGACCATCGGGGCCATCGCGGTTGATAACTCGAAGCCACACTGCTCTGCGCTGTGGCTCGCTGGGCAGCTTGTGAAAGCGAACGTTGTTTGCACTTTCATAAGTTGTGCGGCACTGTCTGACGACGCACACAGTTGGCATAGCGAGGACTAAGCCACCGAGAACACACAGTAGAACACAACTTGCGACGCTGCACTGACTGCACCGACCGAGCCCAGCAAACCAACGGGAAGGCATGGATACACACGTGAAAGAGCCCGGATGTACTTGAAAGCGGAACCGAGCAGATCACTCACTGTGATTGTACAGCTTAGAACTCAGAGCGCCAAAATAGCTCTGCTGCTTTTTCTTTTTTTAGTACCCTATAATTATATTACTTCAGAGCAAAATAAAGCGAACGCTCTCTTTGTAACTTCTCTTAACATGACGTATCACTGACGTCACATTTTAGTGCCTTTAGCGGCCGACGGTTGCGCATGGTCGCTAGCGATCTCCTAAGAACTGTGATTTCAAATGGGTGTCATTAATTACAGAATGGGTATTGTGCCGAAATATTTCGGAATAGGTATGTCTAATCGGTATTAAATCAGGGAAAATTGCAACCGGGAAGTTTCATTTTCGTTTCATGACCCCTTTAATTTTTTTCTTATTTCGCAGGATAGCGGTTACGGACACCGTCGGCGGCAGACAACTACGGCACCAAAAACGACCACTGACATGATCTCATAACAGCTTTCGCTGTAAAAATTATGCGTTGCAGCAAACGTCCGTGTAGCCGACAGATGTACAATAATAAATGCACGAAGTGGTGTCAAGTAGAAACACTGAGGGAGAAAAGTCACTTTTGATCCAGTCAGTATCATTGACGACAAATGGCATGACCTTTTTGAGTCTGCATGTTTAGACATTTTCGAAGGGACAACGTTTGGGCGTGTCGGTTGTTCATCGTTCTTCATAAACCATAGCACCATAAAGAACACGGGACAAGAAAGAGACCATGTCAAGCGTCTAGACATTCTGTCTTTCATGTGCAGTCTCTTATCATCGAGGAAAACAGAAGTTGCCCGGCAGTCCTGTGAACATACCAAGAAATCACCATTTACGCAATCTCGTTACTGTCGTGGTACGTTGAATGCTCTATTCCTCGATTCTCTTTTTTATGTCTAAGAGGATTTCAGCAAGACCACCTTACTGCAAAATAATTTCCTGTTCACAGTGATTTTAATTGTTCTTCATGGTCTTTCCTTGTCTCTAAGCAGGCTATGACAGCATCTACTATACAGAAATTCCTGTTTTTATTTATTTGCTTAGTGTTCATTAATTCTTGTCACAGTGGTAGGGCATACAGCAACGTATCGTTCATGTGCTTATTGAGGACAGACGTTTGCAAGCGCACACAGGGGCTGACCATCTGCCACTACATTTGACTAAAGGAGTGCACTGTTGTGTATTAGATTGCAGATAAAAATATGCACGAGTTTGCTCAAGCGGCCCGGGAGCGAGGAACGGTGACAATTGTGTCTGCTGCCTTTGGTGACGAATTCGCCTTTCTGGACGCGGCAGGCTTTCACGTGTGGTGGTTAAGTCTTCTGTGTACGAATCTACTCGCACTGTTCCGGACAATAAACATTCAGCTGAAGTTAGCACACGCCCCGTTGCGTCTTCCTGGTTCGTGTCTACTAGCACTACTGACACCTTCCCATGCAATCAGTGCGAGACCCAAAACGAGCTTACGTGGAGCGAGACGTGTCTGTCACCGTGGGGAATGGCTGCCCAGAAGCCCTCGTCCGTCGGCTGGAGCCGGACGCGCTACCGTCAAAGGTCAGCCACGAACCATTCGGCGTGCCAGATGTGGGCGTCGAGCTAGACACGGAGCCGCCGTCGCCAGGCATACTCGGCCAGCAGGTCGTGTGGCCAGCGGCAGGGCTTGCGACTCGGTCGCTTGCTCTTCGGTGGGTCGGGCTGCAGAGGGCCAATCGGACGACGGGATCGTCAACAATGCTTCCTAAATAAAAACACTGCACCGTTTCTTGGGGATATAAACCACAAGCCCAGTACCATTTTTAATTAATAACAGTACGGTACGGTGATAAAGTGGTCAGAAAATGTGCACAGGCTATAAAAACCCTGGCCAGTACTGAAAGAAAGAAATTGTGAAGGCTCGTTTCTTTGTCTGACACAACCTTAACGAATATGACCCAGCAGATAATGAAGCCAAGGAAGGTATAGGGGACGTTAATTGCACCATTTTAGGTGTATTGTAGTAACTGCAATATAGACGTGAAGAAAGTAAAGTCGACGAAAAGATAACTTGCCACCGGCAGAGACCGACTGTGCAACCTTCGGCGCTCACTAACACTCCCAGATTTCGCATGCGCATAAGTACCGTGTGAAGTGGATGAGGGCACGACCACCGCCGTGGCCAGTGCTTGTATCTGATCCCACTGACCAAGCTTTGCAACGGCTGCAGTGATGTGATGCATGGAAGGGTTTGCCTTCTAGTACAGCTCCTTAAATGGATGATGAAATGAAAGCTCATGTGGTGCAACAGACCACGTGGGACCGACAGCAATGCGATTGAGCAAAGCCATTTTGGCACAGCTTCTGGAGCAACTAAAATCTCACCTTGGAGCGGCATAGCAACCGTTTGGAGCAGTTACTTGCCACACATTTTCTGTGGTAGGGGGGTTCGAGTCGAGGCGGCCGAGGAGGCAGGCCGAAGCCCAACGGCCGCTGAGCAGAGACGCGTGCTCGGAGTCCACAGCAGAAGTGCCCCAGTTTATTACAAACGCGCCCTTTTGTGTTGCGTACCAGAGGGCACCCCGTCTCTCTAGCCTACTTGGCTAGAGTTATATCGGCAGTTGGTACACGTGTGCCCTCTACATTTTCAGCCGCAAACATTTGTCGCTCAAGCTGGAGCTGCTGCGCCGCATGTCAAAGGAAATCCATTATGCACGCATGCGTGTATGTTCATTTGGAGTACTCCTAAACGTGAAATTAGGTCACTGTTCTTCACTTTTCTGCAGACATCCCCAAGTCAGCTCAAGCCACCTAACACATCCCGGGAATTCGCTTGGTATTTGGAAATGACTCTGGCTTCCCCAGATGCTTCAGGGACGATACTGGAAGCACAGTCTCTCTAAATTTTTCATGCATCCTATATACTTTCCAAAAAAAAAGTCTTATTACATTTGTGCTTTTAGAAGAACCTAGTCCTTCATTGTGTGGGGAAGTGTCTGCTGTTGTGCTTTATGTACAGAACGGTAAGGGTCCTGGTCAATGAGTGGTTAATAAGTAGGGGTGCGCGAATATTCGAGCTTTGGTTTAATTACAGACCCACGGATAGTTGTTGGGTGCACCTTAAAAATACACAATGCTTTCTGTGCAAACACGATACTGTGATCATGCTTGACAATAAGCTAGTCACTGCACAAGTAGAATTACAATAGCCCCATGAGCATTGTAAGAGATATTGAAAAATCTTGTTAGAAAGCCACAGCAGGCGAGCCAATGTGCTGAGCGAAAATTGATTATGCATCCACAGGTACCATACGCAAACCAAAAAATATCTTGCCAGCTGAGAGCAAAGTATTTAAACGCAGGATATCAAACCAAACCAGTACTGGGGTTTAAAGCATACATGAAATTACATTCTTGGAAGTGTGCCTCAAACCACATTGAAAATTATAATACCAGTTATTACTTCAAAACAAAGCAGTTCAATGTGGTTGCAAGCTACAGCAGATGTTCAGCTTCCATGAAGAGAATCGTTTTCCACTGCAACGCTAGGGCCACTTCTCCAGGCCTCAGTGACAAGGAAGTGCTCTTCTTAAAGTACTCCATTTCTGCTGATTGGTGCCTTTACCCGAGTGTTGTGCTTGGATTGCGCTTCTATGTTGACGCCCGTGCATGCGCCAGGTGACTGCCAGAAGTTTTAAATGGTTTGCTTCCCGCAGTAATCATTAGTTGTTAGTTCGAGCTTCGTCCTGTCGCAGTTTTCTGTGTCCGTCGTTCCTTGCTCATTTTTCATCAACATTTTTTCTCTAGCAACTCTGTACGGTGTATGCTTCTGATGAGATTATCATAACTGTAAAAATAGAAACATGCTTTATGCCTGCCAGACCTACGAGAAAGACCAGCATTCATGCATAACAACCTGCTTTTGTGTGCTGCTCATCAGCCCACACGAAGTGCAGTCTTACAATGCATTTGTGCATTAGGGCAAAACCATTTATTTCCTTATGGGTACTCTCAGCTTAGTTATAGGATCTGCAGAAACATTTGTATTGATCAGCTATCAGCGCAATCGCCCATAACGCGTAATAACAACGCCTTCAAAAAATTGCGGTGGTGGGTTTGGTAGGAAGGCTTGTACGTATAAAAAACGATGGTCGATCCCTCCGTCACAGGAATCGGAATAACACGAAAGTAAAGCGTGCCCTTACAGAAGTCGCTGAATGTTTACTGCACATTGATATAAGAGAGTTTGCACAATGTATATTGATGTCTGGCACCTATAGCACCGTTTAACGTAGATGCACCCACATTGATGATTGATGGTACATCTCCATCCCGACGACTAACGTCCAGGTTAAATGATTAAACAAACCCTTCTGGTAGCTGTAGTAGTTAACTGTGAAAGCGTAATCAGAGAACGAGATGTGATAGCCAGAAGAGCGTCGCATATTGGACGCAGAACTTGGTCGCCGTCCCGCGGCACGTGATTGAACACCACGGCCAGACTAGAGGGAAACTCGAAGCGCGTCGTGCCGCCCCGGTAGCCTGGCCGCGATTTCTCTCGGGGTGAGCGCGTGAGCGGGGAACGCGGTGTTACAGCCAGGTGAGGAATACGCGCGTCGCAGAGCTATTTTTGGTTTGGATTAGCGTGATGCTATGAGCGAGGCCGACGCTTTTGCGACGCTTGGGCTCAGGTCGCCACCTCGCGGTGTGTTAAGGATTGACGAAATTGAACTTCCATTGAAAATGCGCCGAATGGGACGGACATGAAACACGTTTCAGGTGCTAATCGTGGAGGCCACAGTAATGACTAATTACTTTACCGATCCCAGAGCGCTACACCACTCCGCCGACCGGGAGAGTGGTAGATATAAAAGGCGGGTTTGTAGAGTCTCCAGAGTCTGTGACCGTGGCGCAGTGGACAGCGTGCCCGGCATCTGTTGTGGACCGAGCGGTCATGGGTTCGATGCTCGTTGACGGAACTTTTTTCTTTGCCATCTGATCGTGTAAATTTTTTCGACGTCCTTTCCGTGACGGAAATATGTCACTGAAGTCTTGGTGGACCCCGGCATAAAACACTTTCGTGTTAAAAGGTTTATGTACCGCATAATGCAATTGTTGTCTGCTTTCATTTCGAATTTGTAAGTATTTCGAAAATTTTGTTTGCTTGCGTCAATCAAGCAAGTTCTTTGCATTCACCTCATGATCATACAAGGGATACGGTGCAATGCAAATCTCGTTGCAAGAAATTCGTCCTTCGCACCAACGCCAAAACCTTAAAGTTCGCTAAAGAAATGCCACAGAAATCTACTGTACAAAAGTGCAGGTAATGCGGTGGTAGTCATGAGCGCAAAAAAGAAGCATGCCCAACTTGGAAGCAAACACGCAGCAAGTGCAAGAAACAAAATCACTTCGCGGCAGTTTGCAAAAGTAACAAAGTACTAGTTGCGGGCCTCGCAGTAGATAGCGAAGACGAAACCATTTTGGCAATTGAAAGCAGCCAGCCAAGCTCCATCCACACTTTCCTCACAGTGAATGGAAAGTCAGTAAAATTTCAAGTGGGCAGCGGAGCAGCTGTAGACGTCATCCCAATTAAACACGTCAACGCACAGCAAATAGAACCGTGCACAACGACACTGCGAACATGGAACGGAAGCAAAGTGCGCTGCTGGGGCAAAACTCATCTAGAAGTCACCATGGCGAACGGGCAGCGACATTCTGTAGAGTTTATAGGGGTTAAAGAGGACCTCATTCCTCCGATTGTAAGAACAACAGCTGAGAAAACAGGTCTGATAACTGTAGACTATAACCTCGTGGCCGGAATAGATAAAACTCCCGAAGAGCAGTTCAACAGTCAGATGGTAGAAAAATACCCTGACGTCTCTGGAAACACTCTAGGAACTGTTCATTTAGTCACTAAGCCAGATACGCTTCCGAAAGCAGTAACGAGTTGCAGAGTGCCGGTCAGCATTAAACTGCAAGTCGAAGACACGTTGATGGACCTGGAGGAAAGAGGTGTCATCAAAAGGGTAACAGAGCCAACGCAATGAGTCAGCAGAATGGTTGTCGCAACCAAGCAAAATGGACAAATGCCAATATGCATCGATCCCCAAGCGCTCAACGAGGCTCTCGAGCGAGAACGTCGCACATTGCCCATTCCTGATGATGTTTTACCCGATCTTGCTAAAGCCAAAATTTTCTCAAAACTGGACTTGCGAGAGGGGTACTGGCAATGTTCTCTCGATGACGAATCAAGCTTGCCGACTACTTTCCAAACTCCGAAAGGTCACGTGCGCATGCGTTGCTAGGTTTCTTGGTTGAATGTTTTTCTTCACTAATGTCACAGTTAGTTCCAGCGGTGTGTGGGTCTGCCTCTTTCTCGTGTCCCGTTCTTTTGCTGGCTTTCGTCAAGTATCATGAACCAACTGGCCCAGATCTCAGCCCTTCTTCAACTCTTCCGAAAGGTCGTTACTGATGGCTCCACCTGCCATTTGGACTTGCGGTAAGCAGCGAAATATTCCAAAAAGAGACTTCAAGTGGCACTTCAGGGACTTCCCGGTGTTCTCTGCATCGCAGATGACATCCTCGTCTTGGAGTGGGCGAGAATAAAATAGATGCTCAAGCGGACCACGACAGGAAGTTAGAAAGCCTACTCAGAGATGCTGACGAATTGGAATCCATCTCAACAAGGAAAAAACACAGCTTCGAACCACATCAGTCGTCTTCCTAGGACACGTACTGACAAATGAAGGACTCAATGTTCATCCAAATACCGTATTTACTCGATTCTACCGCGCCCTCGATTGTAACGCGCACCCGTTTTCCGCGACCAAAAAAAAAAAAAAGTGATACATCGATTGTAACCCGCACCCATTTTTCGTGAGAGAAAAGAACAAAAGAAGTCCGTAGGAGTCAAACTTCGCACATTCGAAGAACAAGTACAGTAGAACCCCGCTGATACGTTTTTGAAGGGACCGTAGGAAATAAACATAAGAGACTGGAAACGTAAGAGACGAAAAACAGGAAAAACAGCAAAATATTTAGTGGTACAGAATTTTATTTCAATGCTTACGAGCAGCACGAAAATTGGCGCGCTCAGCCGCGATCTAGTCGATGGATGGAAACGCGGAGCTAAGGACGGCCTCATCCACAGAAATGTAATCAACGTATGTGATTTTTTTAACACCAACAGCTGTAGGCATGAAAGAACTAAGCACACGCAATCACGACCAGCGCGGCGAGTCCGACCGCGAACCGCACGCACGACCATGCGAGCTCCAACCAGCTCGAACTCCTCCCGTTCTCCGACAAATAACGATGATGATGAGTCTACGCCAATGCGATGGCAGAAGTGAATGCCAATCTCGAAGGCCTTGCTTTCGCAAGCAATTACGTCATACACGCCATGTTTGTGCAATGCAAATCTCAAAGGCTATGCTTTTGTCAATAGTAAATGCCAATCTCGAAGGCCTTGCTTTCGCGTGCAGTTACGTCATAGACGCCATCTTTGCAATTTGAATCTCGAAGGCCATGCTTTTGTTTGCATCAATTGAAAGATTCTGTTGCTTGCGCCTCTCATGCGGCTAATATTACGGTCAAACGAGGCTAAGCTGCGTGAAAATGCACCATGGCCGCTCTCTTTGGTAGTCACTCGGTCGGCTCCGAGCGCACTTCGCGACGTATCATACGGGAACGGTCCGACAGTTACGACGTAACAGCGGGGTTCCCAATACATTGTATCCTATGGGAGCTATGCCGGGACCGGCGGAAAACGACGTAACAGCCGGGAAAACGCAGCAGTGAGGAACGTAACAGCGGGGTTCTACTTATTTGGGTTTTAAAGAACTTAACTTTCATAAAAGTAAAACACAAAGTCAAAAAGCGGGCCTTGCCACTCAAACTGTCACCACCATGGCGGCGATACGAGTCGGGTAATGGATCAGTCCTTGTCGCTGTCGGACAACTCCTTGTCGCTTTCAACACTCTTCGATTTCGGAAAACCGGCCCTGCCTTGGTCCACTGAAACCTTTTCGTGACGCTTTGCTGTAAAAAATCTTCTGCTTCTGTTTGCGCCAGTCTCGCACGCACGTTTCAGGAACTTCGAACGACCGCGATGCGGCCCAATTTCCGTCCGTCTCTCTGCACATGTAATAACTATTCTTTTAAATGCGGCATCGTGGTGCACTCGTCGAGTATTTAGAGTCGGCACTTCCATGCCGTCGATGCGAATGCAGAACGGGATGACAATCTCCTCAGCATACGTACAAACTGAAAAAATGGCAGAAATGGCCAAAGCGCGTAGGAGGCGGCCATCTTGAAATGTCGATGGCAATATGATAACAGAGTTTCTTTTTTTTTTTTTTTCGGTACTCGATTCTAACGCGCATGCGATTTTTGGACTCGTTTTCCCGGAAAAAAGGTGCGCGTTAGATTCGAGTAAATACGGTAAGGTCAAGGCAGTTCAGCAGATGCCAAAGCCCAGTGATGTCCAAGGAGTACAGCGCTTCTTCGGTATGATCAATTACGTCTCCAGATCCTTGCCCAAAATTTCGCGTGTATTGGAGCCTTTGAGGAAACTCACTGTCAAAGATGCACCATGGCACTGGGGGAAACTGCAAGAACAAGCATTCGAAAAGGCAAAAGATTCCGTGACAAGAGCTCCCGTTCCGGCCTACTTCAATCCACGAAAGCAGCTAGAAATCCAGTGTGCTGTGAGCGATCTTCGACTCTGAGCAGCTCTTCTTCAAGACGGACGGCCAGTCTCCTTCGTCAGCAGCGCACTGACACCGACGAAAGCTCGATATGCACCGACAGAAAAGGAAATGCTGGCCATCGTCTTCGCCTTAAACAAGTTTCATCAGTACAAATTCGGTAAAGAAACTAAGATAATCAGCGATCATAAACCACTGCAAGCAATCCTGAAGAAACGATTGGATCAAGTTCCAAGACGACTGCAAGGCTTGATCCTTCAGACGCAAAGATACAACATCACAATCGAACACAGACCAGGAAGGGAATTAATCTTGGCTGACACGATATCTCGGGCCTTCCTTCCCAATGAAAGCAATGAACAGGAACTCGAAAACATCAATGTCGTACACTACCTCCCTGTGAGAAAGGAAACCTTGGAAAAGATTAGAGCAGAGACAGAGTGATGACTCACTGCAAGGACTAAGGTCAGTCATCCTGTCAGGCTGGCCACAGGACAAACGTGAACTACCCAAAGACATGTGCGTATACTTCACGTACAGAGATGAGCTCAAAGTTAAGGACGACCTGATCTTCAAGGGCTTTGGGACGCCTAATCGTCCCAATGTCTTTGCGAGGTGAAATCAAAGTGAAACTCCACTCATTGTATCTTGGAATTGAGAGCTGTCTCCAACGCACTCGTGAATGCGTCTTCCTGCCAGGAATGAATGCAGAACTGAAAGACTTCATCATGAGGTGTGAACTATGCCAAAAGCACGCACACGCTCAGCAAAGAGAAACTCCATCGTTCCATCCAGAACCAAGCTATCCAGGCAACGAGTCGGATGCGACATCTTCGAATTCAAAGGGAAGAATTTCTTGGTTACGGTCGATTACTACAGCAACTTTTGGGAAGTGGACCAACTCAGATCGATGACCTCAAACCAAGTGGTACTGGAACTAAAGACTCACTTTGCAAGGTACAGGATACAGAGAATCCTGATAAGCGACAATGGACCGCAATTCATCAGCGAAGAATTCCAAAACTTCACGAAGAGCTGGAACTTTGAACACAAAACGTCAAGCCCAGGATACCCGCGTTCCAATGAAATGGCTGAATCAGCCGTCAAGTCGGCGAAAATGCTCCTCAAAAAAGCAGATGAAAGCCATTCAGACCCACAAATGGCATTTCTTGACTACAGAAACACGCCACTGCAAGAGCTGAATGCTAGTCTAGCGCAACCGCTTATGAGTCGCCGCACTAGAACAACTGTACCAACAGCTTCGGAGCTACAGCAACCCGAAACAGTCGATGTGAGCGAAAGAAGAAAGCAGAAGAGGCAAAAAATCACGCACTATCACGACAGACAAGTGAAAGATTTACCGAGGTCAAATTGTCACAGTTTGACCGACGAAAACTGGAACATGGGTCAAAGGCACCATAATCAGGAGAATTGACGACAGGACGTATGAAGTTCAGACGGAAGACAGCGTCCTGAGAAGGAACCGAGCATTCATCAGGGCAAGCCCTTCCCCAGGACAACACACTGAAGTCAATCAGCCAACTAGAGCGACAGATCAACCGAAGCAGACGGAAACTTCTGGTGGACCTCGAAGAACCATACAGCTTCCAAAGAGGCTCGAGGATTTCATCGTAGGTTGAAGGATCGACTCCAAAAAAGGAAGGATGTTACAAGAAGGATCCAGAGATGGCGCAACCATCGTGTGCAGTGTCTTACGCAAGCCGCACGCTCCTTCGAGATTCTCAGCTTCCCCCTCCTGTGTTTATTTCCTCCTCCTCCTCTATGAACTCCGAGCTCACGAAGTATCGAGCTTGTCTGGCCCTCCAACTCGTGGGCTGCTGCCCTGCCTCTGCACACTCTACATTCCTACCTTCATGTAGCCACACCTATTCTTGTACCCCAACGCTTCTTAAACTCAGTTAATCCCCGTTAACAAAAGCCCAGTGTTTTATCGGCCACCGAGATAAGTCATAACAAAAAAACGGCACGGGTTCAACAACGTTACATATTTCACAGCAATGATAGGTCGAAAAATCACTCAGGAGCTGGCTCATATCGTCAGTTTCAAGAAGCAATAATTGAAAAATAGGCGCACAGGTTTCGAACGCGCAGGGCACCTCATGCCTCACATTTGGATTCACAATTTGAACACAGTACCAAAACGATTCTTTGCTGTACTGGAGTTGATCACACAGGTTCCTCTGAGATGTCTGAATCCACTTTTCGGCGACAGCAGCGCAGTATCGTTAATGTCTGCGACAGTCGTTAAGCGATCATTCTCGTGAAGGAGGTCGAGCAGACTTGTGGCATCTGATGCGAAGACCTCGGTTGGATCACGCCACTGACTGATGAGTGCGTCCAAAGGAACCCCTATATGGAATAAACTTGGGGTGCCAGCGTACTCTCTGCCTCAAATTCCTTAATGATTTAGAGCAGGGCACACGAATGGGTCTTCAGAAACCTCATCTTAACGAGTAAGTCATGCACAGCTTCAGGCGATGAAATAAGACACTTGAGCTTCTCACACTTCGTTCCCAATTGGCTTTGCCGCTTCCCAAGAAAGACAAAATGGCGCACCAGTAGTCCAAAATATCTTCTAGAGCTTCATAAAAAGAGAACCACATCAATAGACATACGGTTTTCAGTGACTTGATGGACATGCCCATAGCCAAGCACACAAGACCAAACTTACGGCGCCGCTCCCGCAACGACTTCAACAGAGCAGGAAAGTGCACAGCAAAATCGTGAATTACATTAAACGAGCTGGTCTTGATTCCATCCGCGAAAGCATTGAGTAGGTGTCACGGATCTTTGAAGTTAACCGCCTTCAATTCGGGGTTGGAGAGTTGCAGGTCCTTGTGAAGCTTCTGCATGTAGAAAGCCGAGTCGGAGCACAATACAGCTACCTCGCCTAATACAGCTACACGCGATAAACTTTAAATCAGCCAAACCAGAAAATGTATCAATGAGCGCTTAGAACTTGCCCTTTCGATAAAGAACGGAACCAAGTCATATTGGCTCTTGAAATCCCAGTTTATCAGATATATTCGAATTGCCAAAAATTTGACCGGCGAATGTTTATCGGATTTTTTCGGATAAAACCAAAAACACAGCCTTATCTATAACATACGTTAACGTGAGAAAGAGAGCGAGAGAGACAGAGGGAAAGAACTTTATTGATACCCTGAGGAAACTGATTATCGGAGCCTTATGGGCTTCCGTGGCAACCAGCACAAGTGCACTTGGGAGGAACCCACTACGCTATAAATCATCATAATTTTTGTGAAGTAGGGAAGCAGCAACTATGCCATTATTCTTCATTCTGTAGAGAACCGTGGTATCCGCCAAACACTTGTAAGGCATTGTGTGCACTTTGTTGACACTGTGGCTGATGACGACGAAGAATTATGGCAGAGCGCTTTGTAATGGGTTGGAACCATTCAACCACCCACTCACGCAATTCGCATTGTGCGACGCCACGGTTGTTATTTTACTCTTCTACCACACTACATTACATATATTAATGTGGTTCCTACCCGACATGAAGCCTGTATAGGGTCTTTTTGCAGAACAGTTTCAAGCACCGGCATGGCTCTGAGCTAGAATACTGGGCTCCCATGCAGAGGGCCCAGGCTCGAACCTCGTTCCATCCTGCATATCTTTCCTTATTTAATTTTTTTCTTATTTCGCAGGATAGCGGTTATGGACACCGTCGGCGGCAGACAACTACGGCACCAAAAAGGACCACTGACATGATCTCATAACAGCTTTCGCTGTAAAAATTACGCGTTGCAGTAAACGTCCGTGTAGCTGACAGACGTACAATAATAAATGCACGAAGTGGTGTCAAGTAGAAACAGTGAGGGAGAAAAGTCACTTTTGATCCAGTCAGTATCATTGACAACAAATGGCATGACCTTTTTAAGTCTGCATGTTTAGACATTTTCGAAGGGACGTTTGGGCGTGTCGGTTGTTCATCGTTCTTCATAAACCATAGCACAATAAAGAACACGGGACAAGAAAGAGACCATGTCAAGCGTTTAGACATTCTGTCTTTCATGTGCAGTCTCTTATCATCGAGGAAAACAGAAGTTGCCTGGCAGTCCTGTGAACACACCAAGAAATCACCATTCACACAATCTCATTAGTTTCGTGATACGTTGAATGGTCTATTCCTCGATTCTCTTTTTTTATGTCTAAGAGGATTTCAGCAAGACCACCTTACTGCAAAACATTTTCTTGTTCATAGTGATTTAAATTGTTCTTCAAGGTCTTTCCTTGTCTCTAAGCAGACTATGACAGCATCTACTATATAGAAATTCCTGTTTTTAATTATTTGCTTAGTGTTCATTAATTCTTGTCACAGTGGTAGTGCATACAGCAACATGTCATTCATGTGCTTATTGAGGACAGACGTTCGCAAGCGCACACAGGGGCTGACCATCTGCCACTACATTTGACTTAAGGAGTGCACTGTTGTGTATTAGATTGCAGATAAAAATATGCACGAGGTTGCTCAAGCTGCCCCGAGAGCGAGGAACGGTGACAGTTGTGTCGGCTGCCTCTCGTGACGAATTCGCCTTTCTGGACGCGGCAGGCTTTCACGTGTGGTAGTTAAGTCTTCTGTGTACGAATCTACTCTCACTGTTCCGGACAATAAACATTCAGTTGAAGTTAGCATGCGTCCCATTGCGTCTTCCTGGTTCGTGTCTACTAGCACTACTGACACCTTCCCATGCAATCAGTGCGAGCCCCAAAACGTGCTTACGTGGAGCGAGACGTGTCTGTCACCGTGTGGAATGGCTGTCCAGAAGCCCTCGTCCGTCGCCTGGAGCCGGACGCGCTACCGTCAAAGGTCAGCCACGAACCATTCGGCGTGCCAGATGTGGGCGTCGAGCTAGACACGCAGCCGCCGTCGCCAGGCATACTCTGCCAGCAGGTCGTGTCGCCAACGGCAGGGCTTGCGACTCGGTCGCTTGCTCTTCGGTGGGTCGGGCTGCAGAGGGCCAATCGGACAACGGGATCTTCAACAATGCTTCCTAAATAAAAACACTGCACCGTTTCTTTTGCGATATAAACACCAAGCCCAGTACCATTTTTAATTAGGAACAGTACAGTACAGTGATAGAGTCGTCAGAAAGTCTGCACAGGCTATAAAAACCCTGGCCAGTACCGAAAGAAAGGAATTGTGAAGGCTCGTTTCTTTGTCTGACACAACCTTAACGAATATGACCCAGCAGATAATGAAGCCAAGGAAGGTATAGGGGACGTTAATTGCACCGTTTTAGGTGTATTGTAGTAACTGCAATATAGACGTGAAGAAAGTAAAGTCTACGAAAAGATTACTTGCCGCCGGCAGAGACCGACTGTGCAACTTTCGGCGCTCACTAACACTCCCAGATTTCGCATGCGCATAAGTACCGTGTGAAGTGGATGAGGGCACGACCACCGCCGTGGCCAGTGCTTGTATCTGATCCCACTGACCAAGCTTTGCAACGGCTGCAGTGATGTGATGCATGGTAGGGTTTGCCTTCTAGTACAGCTCCTTAAATGGATGATGAAACGAAAGCTCATGAGGTGCAACAGACCATGTGGGACCAACAGCAATGCGATTGAGCAAAGCCATTTTGGCACAGCTTCTGGAGCAACTAAAATATCACTTTGGAGCGGCATAGCAACCGTTTGGAGCAGTTACTTGCCACACATTTTCTGTGGTAGGGGGGTTCGAGTCGAGGCGGCCGAGGAGGCAGGCCGAAGCCCAACGGCCGCTGAGCAGAGACGCGTGCTCCGAGTCCCCAGCAGAAGTGCCCCAGTTTATTACAAACGCGCCCTTTTGTGTTGCGTACCAGAGGGCACCCCGTAACCTACTTGGCTAGTTACATCGGCAGTTTGTACACGTGTGCCCTCTACATTTTCAGCCGCAAACATTTGTCACTCAAGCTGGAGCTGCTGCACCGCATGTCAAAGGAAATCCATTATGCACGCATGCGTGTATGTTCATTTGGAGTACTCCTAAACGTGAAATTAGGTCACTGTTCTTCACTTTTCTGCAGACATCCCCAAGTCAGCTCAAGCCACCTAACACATCCCGGGAATTCGCTTGGTATTTGGAAATGACTCGGGCTTCCCCTGATGCTTCAGGGACGATACTGGAAGCACAGTCTCTCTAAATTTTTCATGCATCTTATATACTTTCAAAAAAAAAGTCTTATTACATTTGTGCTTTTAGCAGAACCTAGTCCTTCATTGTGTGGGGAAGTGTCTGCTGTTAGTGCTTTATGTACAGAACGGTAAGGGTCCTGGTCAATGAGTGGTTAATAAGTAGGGGTGCGCGAATATTCGAGCTTTGGTTTAATTACAGACCCACGGATAGTTGTTGGGTGCACCTTAAAAATACACAATGCTTTCTGTTCAAACACGATACTGTGATCATGCTTGACAATAAGCTAGTCACTGCACAAGTAGAATTACAATAGCCCCATGAGCATTGTAAGAGATATTGAAAAATCTTGTTAGAAAGCCACAGCAGGCGAGCCAATGTGCTGAGCGAAAATTGATTATGCATCCACAGGTACCATACGCAAACCAAAAAATATCTTGCCAGCTGAGAGCAAAGTATTTAAACGCAGGATATCAAACCAAACCAGTACTGGGGTTTAAAGCATACATGAAATTACATTCTTGGAAGTGTGCCTCAAACCACATTGAAAATTACAATACCAGTTATTACTTCAAAACAAAGCAGTTCAATGTGGTTGCAAGCTACAGCAGATGTTCAGCTTCCATGAAGAGAAGCCTTTTCCACTGCAACGCTAGGGCCACTTCTCTAGGCCTCAGTGACAAGGAAGTGCTCTTCTTAAAGTGCTCCATTTCTGGTGATTGGTGCGCCTTTGCCCGAGTGTTGTGCTTGGCTTGCGCTTCTATGTTGACGGCCGTGCATGTGCCAGGTGACAGCCAGAACTTTTAAGGGGGGACGTGGCTTTCGGTACCAACTTTCTTATTTCTTCATGGATTTTGATGAAAATTGGCACACTTATTTGAAATGTTTTTCTAATGCTACTGTAGAAATTTCATGAATATATCTTTACAACTTTTTGATGTACAATATATTTCACCTTCTGCTCTTGTTCCGAGTCTGACTCGCTTAAAAAATGCGATAGGAAACTCGTTCAAAGTGCTATGCATTCTAAGATGTCTGATTGCGGGCGTGACATTCTTCGATTTTTTTATTAGCAACAAAATTTTTTTTAGTTTTCATTTTTCATGAGGTGACTGTTCAACAGGCATTGAGGCTTTGTGCAACTCGTCAAAGAGCTAATTATCAAAAGGCCATACTGAAAAAGCAAGAATGTCACGCCCTGAACTGTGCTTCAAGGAATATAGAACAAAAAACGGAACTGAAATAGACCCAGCGGTCAGTGAGAAATCAGCGGAACAAGCGAAGCAGGAAGCAAGAAAAGTCGTTTTGAGAAAACGGCTTTTAAAGTTGTACCAATGATATTACTTCATCAAAAGGCACTAGTGTCGTAATCTTTTGAGTCCTTCGTAATGTGCAGTTTCTTGAGTGCCCTGTCTTTAGTTTGAGGTGCCTTGCTTCTCTAAAACACAAGAAGATTGTGATCTTTAAGGTGTTTTATAAGGTTGGACCTCCTGCACATGTGGCCTTTCATCTGTTGTGCCTTTGTTTTCTTTCTTTTTTCTTAAAATCCTTTTCTGACATACAAAGAACATGTAGCATGAATGTTAAATGAAGTTATGAAGCGGTGTAATAGACATGACAAAAAAACAAGATATTGTAATGCAAGTAGGTCATGTACTATGATGATTTGCCAGCTTTCTTGTATTCATGCTCTCATTAACATAATTAACAGTCTCGATTGCAATTGATCATTGAATCATTTTTATAGGATACTAAGAGGAGCTCTCATCATGACAACCTATCCCTTCCTCCTAAATAACAGGCAGTTATGGCCAAGACATTGGTGGAATAGGAATTCCTTAGCAGTTTATTCAAGACGAGAACTGGGCAGATATGAATTCATTTCCCTGTTTCACTCGTCAAGCTAATTTGTAAACTTCGCCTGCGATGCGCTTCATCATTCACCCGGTCGCGGACACGGTTTTCTGCGAGGCTTTTATTTTTTCAGATGATTCATGAGCGCTTACGGCGATACCAAGCACGGCCCCAAGCGCGCCTAAATTGCATCACCAGTGCTTTATTTCACCTCTAAGTGCTCGGCCGCATAGTCCGGGAAGTCGGCACGCGATGTGCTGGGTGGCGGCATTCGGTGACGATGCGCAATATGCCTAGGTGCGGCGACGAAAAATATGCGCGCAACGTGTTTGGCCTCGCATTTCGGGACGCCGACGCGCGCCCGCTGCGCGACGAGCTTGGCCGTGGGGTCCGCTGCCGATGCGTAAAATGACCATCCGCTTTACCGAGGAGCCGGCGGGGGAAGCGCTTCGTTCCTTGCGAAGAAGCACACTGCCGCGAGTCCGCTAACGCGCTGTTCTTGCCCGCAAAGTTCGAGGTTCGTCTCGCGTGCCGACGCCGTGAGCGGAGTTAGGCCTAGTGACGACTCCGAGCAGTAGACGCGCCGGCAGCGGTGCCCGATGTTTCAAAGTGCAGTACGTAATGCGTGGTCGCGAGTACAAAGAGTCGTCCTGCGATCATCTTCGTCACGACGTCCGAAGTGCGCATAAGCAGAACCTCCAACCACGGATCCGACGAGTCAACGCTAGAGAGTCGGTCCGAGACGCGCGTTTGCGATGTTCGCTACGAGTGCGGCGCGCCATCGTAATCCCACCGAGCTTCCGCTAGTAGCTCCAAACTAAAACGTAGTTCTTGTTCAAAGTTATCGTCGAGCCGTGAACACAGAGCGATTGCGAATACGCCACGAAGTAGCGCGACTTTCGACAGCCGTGAGCTCGAGACGCACGAGCTGCAGACGACGATCTCCCGGAGCGAGCATCGGACCAATGGCGAGGCGCGCTGGGGCAACATGGCGGACGCGGCCAATCGGAGGCCTCGAAACGACCTTCGAACATTTGCTTTTTGTGCGCTTGTTTACGAAGGGAGGAGCCAGCTGCGGCGGGGAATTTGAAGACGGAGAAATGCGCTTTCCGATGAGCCCAAGATATCGGCGCCCGGTGGCGTCGTTGCAGAGCTATGATTTTTTGAAAATCAGTGTTTTTTGCGATTTCCCCAATAATTTTCACCACCTCGGCAGGCGCAACAATTTTTTTATAGCACTTCTACGCGGTTTTCGGTGAAGATATTTTGGAATCTGATATAAAAAGGGCTACAGAAACTAAAAATGTGATTTGCAAAAAATCGATTTTTTTGCCATTTTTCGCGATACGAAAGCCGCGTCCCCCCTTAAATGGTTTGCTTCCCGCAGTAATTTTTAGTTGTTAGTTCAAGCTTCGTCCTATCGCAGTTTTCTTTTCTGTGTCCGTCGTTCCTTGCTCATTTTTCATCAACATTTTTTCTCTAGCAACTCTGTACGGTGTATGCCTCTGATGAGATTATCATAACTGTAAAAATAGAAACATGCTTTATGCCTGCCAGACCTACGAGAAAGACCAGCATTCATGCATAACAACCTGCTTTTGTGTGCTGCTCATCAGCCACACGAAGTGCAGTCTTACAATGCATTTGTGCATTAGGGCAAAACCATTTATTTCCTTATGGGTACTCTCAGCTTAGTTATAGGATCTGCAGAAACATTTGTATTGATCAGCTATCAGCGCAATCGCCCATAACGCGTAATAACAACGCCTTCAAAAAATTGCGGTGGTGGGTTTGGTAGGAAGGCTTGTACGTATAAAAAACGATGGTCGATCCCTCCGTCACAGGAATCGGAATAACACGAAAGTAAAGCGTGCCTTACAGAAGTCGCTGAATGTTTACTGCACATTGATATAAGAGAGTTTGCACAATGTATATTGATGTCTGGCACCTATAGCACCGTTTAACGTAGATGCACCCACATTGATGATTGATGGTACATCTCCATCCCGACGACTAACGTCCAGGTTAAATGATTAAACAAACCCTTCTGGTAGCTGTAGTAGTTAACTGTGAAAGCGTAATCAGAGAACGAGGTGTGATAGCCATAAGAGCGTCGCATATTGGACGCAGAACTTGGTCGCCGTCCCGCGGCATGTGATTGAACACCACGGCCAGACTAGAGGGAAACTCGAAGCGCGTCGTGCCGCCCCGGTAGCCTGGCCGCGATTTCTCTCGGGGTGAGCGCGTGAGCGGGGAACGCGTTGTTACAGCCACGTGAGGCATACGCGCGTCGCAGAGCTTATTTTTGGTTTGGATTAGCGTGATGCTATGAGCGAGGCCGACGCTTTTGCGACGCTTGGGCTCAGGTCGCCACCTCGCGGTGTGTTAAGGATTGACAAAATTGAACTTCCATTGAAAATGCGCCGAATGGGACGGATGTGAAACGCGTTTCAGGTGCTAATCGTGGAGGCCACAGTAATGACTACAGTAGAACCCCGCTGATACGTTTTTGAAGGGACCGTAGGAAATAAACGTAAGAGACGGGAAACGTAAGAGCCGAAAAACAGGAAAAACGGCAAAATATTTAGTGGTACAGAATTTTATTTCAATTCTTACGAGCAGCACGAAAATTGGCGCGCTCAGCCGCGATCTAGTCGATGGATAGAAACGCGGAGCTTAGGACGGCCTTATCCACAGAAATGTAATCAACGTATGTGATTTTTTAACACCAACAGCTGTAGGCATGAAAAAACTAAGCATACGCAATCACGACCGGCGCGGCGAGTCCGACCGCGAACCGCACGCACGACCATGCGAGCTCCAACCAGCTCGAACTCCTCCCGTTCTCCGACAAATAACGATGATGATGAGTCTACGCCAACGCGATGGCAGAAGTGAATGCCAATCTCGAAGGCCTTGCTTTCGCAAGCAATTACGTCATACACGCCATGTTTGTGCAATGCAAATCTCAGAGGCTATGCTTTTGTCAATAGTAAATGCCAATCTCGAAGGCCTTGCTTTCGCGAGCAGTTACGTCATAGACGCCATCTTTGCAATTGAATCTCGAAGGCCATGCTTTTGTTTGCATCAATTGAAAGATTCTGTTGCTTGCGCCTCTCATGCGGCTAATATTACGGTCAAACGAGGCCAAGCTGCGTGAAATGCGCCATGGCCGCTCTCTTTGGTAGTCACTCGGTCGGCTCCGGGCGCACTTCGCGACGTATCATACGGGAACGGTCCGACAGTTACGACGTAACAGCGGGGTTCCCAATACATGTATCCTATGGGAGCTATGCCGGGACCGGCGGAAAACGACGTAAAAGCCGGGAAAACGCAGCAGTGAGGAACGTAACAGCGGGGTTCTACTGTAATTACTTTAGCGATCCCGGAGCGCTACCCACTCCGCCGACCGGGAGAGTGGTAGATATAAAAGACGCGTTTGTAGAGTCTCCAGCGTCTGTGACCGTGGCGCAGTGGATAGCGTGCCCGGCATCTGTTGTTGTGGACCGAGCGGTCGTGGGTTCGATGCCCGTTGACGGAACTTTTTTCTTTGCCATCTGATCGTGTAAATTTTTTCGACGTCCTTTCCGTGACGGAAATACGTCACTGAAGTCTTGGTGGACCCCGGCATAAAACACTTCGTGTTAAAAAGGTTTATGTACCAGCATAATGCAATTGTTGTCTGCTTTCATTTCGAATTTGTAAGTATTTCAAAAATTTTGTTTGCTTGCGTCAATCAAGCAAGGTTCTTTGCATTCACCTCATGATCATACAAGGGATACGGTGCAATGCAAATCTCGCTGCAAGAAGTTCGTCCGTCGCACCAACGCCAAAACCTCAAAGTTCGCTAAAGAAATGCCACAGAAATCTACTGTACCAAAGTGCAGGTAATGCGGTGGTAGTCATGAGCGCAAAAAAGAAGCATGCCCAGCCTGGAAGCAAACATGCAGCAAGTGCAAGAACCAAAATCACTTCGCGGCAGTTTGCAAAAGTAACAAAGTACTAGTTGCGGGCCTCGCAGTAGATAGCGAAGACGAAACCATTTTGGCAATTGAAAGCAGCCAGCCAAGCTCCATCCACACTTTCCTCACAGTGAATGGAAAGTCAGTAAAATTTCAAGTGGGCAGCGGAGCAGCTGTAGACGTCATCCCAATTAAACACGTCAACGCACAGCAAATAGAACCGTGCACAACGACACTGCGAACATGGAACGGAAGCAAAGTGCGCTGCTGGGGCAAAACTCATCTAGAAGTCACCACGGCGAACGGGCAGCAACATTCTGTAGAGTTTATAGGGGTTAAAGAAGACCTCATTCCTCCGATTGTAAGAACAACAGCTGAGAAAACGGATCTGATAACTGTAGACTATAACCTCGTGGCCGGAATAGATGAAACTCCCGAAGAGCAGTTCAACAGTCAGATGGTAGAAAAATACCCTGACGTCTCTGGAAACACTCTAGGAACTGTTCATTTAGTCACTAAGCCAGATACGCTTCCGAAAGCAGTAACGAGTTGTAGAGTGCCGGTCAGCATTAAACTGCAAGTCGAAGACACGTTGATGGACCTGGAGGAAAGAGGTGTCATCAAAAGGGTAACAGAGCCAACGCAATGAGTCAGCAGAATGGTTGTCGCAACCAAGCAAAATGAACAATGCCAATATGCATCGATCCCCAAGCGCTCAACGAGGCTCTCGAGCGAGAACGTCGCACATTGCCCATTCCTGATGTTTTATCCGATCTTGCTAAAGCCAAAATTTTCTCAAAACTGGACTTGCGAGAGGGGTACTGGCAATGTTCTCTTGATGACGAATCAAGCTTGCCGACTACTTTCCAAACTCCGAAAGGTCACGTGCGCATGCGTTGCGAGGTTTCTTGGTTGAATGTTGTTCTTCAATAAAGTCACAGTTAGTTCCAGCGGTGTGTGGGTCTGCCTCTTTCTCGTGTCCCGTTCTTTTGCTGGCTTTCGTCAAGTATCATGAACCAACTGGCCCAGATCTCAGCCCTTCTTCAACTCTTCCGAAAGGTCGTTACTGATGGCTCCACCTGCCATTTGGACTCGCGGGAAGCAGCGCAATATTCCAAAAAGACTTCAAGTGGCACTTGAGGGACTTCCTGGTGTTCTCTGCATCGCAGATGACATCCTTGTCTTCGGAGTGGGCGAGAATTAAATAGATGCTCAAGCGGACCACGACAGGAAGTTAGAAAGCTACTTCAGAGATGCCGACGAATTGGAATTCATCTCAACAAGGAAAAACACAGCTTCGAACCACATCAGTCGTCTTCCTAGGACACGTACTGACCAATGAAGGACTCAATGTTCATCCAAATAAGGTCAAGGCAGTTCAGCAGATGCCAAAGCCCAGTGATGTCCAAGGAGTACAGCGCTTCTGCGGTATGATCAATTACCTCTCCAGATTCTTGCCCGAAATTTCGCGTGTATTGGAGCCTTTGAGGAAACTCACTGTCAAAGATGCACCATGGCACTGGGGGAAACTGCAAGAAGAAGCATTCGAAAAGGCAAAAGATTCCGTGACAAGAGCTCCCGTTCCGGCCTACTTCAATCCACGAAAGCAGCTAGAAATCCAGTGTGCTGTGAGCGATCTTCGACTCTGAGCAGCTCTTCTTCAAGACGGACGGCCAGTCTCCTTCGTAAGCAGTGCACCGACACCGACGAAAGCTCGATATGCACCAACAGAAAAGGAAACGCTGGCCATCGTCTTCGCCTTAAACAAGTTTCATCAGTACAAATTCGGTAAAGAACGAAAATACCGTATTTACTCGCATAATTTGCGCACTTTTTTTCGCGAATTTGGGAGCTCCGAAAGGGGGTGCGCAAATTACGCGGAGATTTTGCGAGCACATCTGAAATAACGCACAATATATAGTCCTAACACGCGCGATATAATACATTAAAGAAGAAAACAAATTATTGCGCAAAACGAACGGTTTTTAACAGAATTAGCACGTACATTAACCAGCCAGATTCGGTCATGCACGGTCTAGTCAGAATCACTGGTTGAGAAGTCCGACTGAGAATCATCGCCGCGGCCGCTGTCGCCGCTTTCCCAAAGCGCGTCGTCCTTGGTTCCGTCGAGTGCGTTGAGGCGTCTTCTTGAAGCTCTTCGCGACAATGCTGGGAGTGACGAGGTGCCACGGCACAGCGATACCGGTGGGCCTAAACTCTCGCACATATTTGAAAAGGTATTTTTCAACGGCAGGAAACTTTCCATGCTTCGGTCCTCGGAACGGTCTCCTTCCCGGTCTTGTATTAAAAAGCGAACTCTTCTGCGGCACGGTTCCCGTTTCCTTAGCTTGAATTTTGCCGAATAGTTATTGTAGCCCAGCGCAAGAGAACAGTGAAAACGCAACTGGCTGATCGCGAAACCTACACTGCCTAAACTTCCGAAATCAACGAAGGCTGCGTCGCAGCACGGACGCAGAGGAGGAGGGTCAGCGCGGGAAAATGTTGGCGCGACTGGCCCCTCGCACGCCTCCGATGCAGAAAGTAGTCCGTGCCGTGTCGCGTGCATGCATTCTCACGGCGGGAGAACGCTCGAATAGTTCCGACAACCGGTGAAACAGGTTGGTACGGTCTCGGTGGTTTCCGGAGAATAGAACGAAGTAATCGGAAGAAGGGACTTCGCACTCGCAGCCTGTCTTGTGTATGACTGCGCTCGGCCTGCTCGGTGAGGGCCGCGGGGCAGCGGCCGTCCAAAGTTTCCCAGTGCGCGCGCGCCGGCGAGCTGGCTCGAGCGGGGCGGGGGAGCGCAAAATATGCGAGTAAATATTTTTTTTTTAGCAAAGCTGGCTAAATATTAGGGGTGCACAATTATGCGAGGGCGCAAATTATGCGGGTAAATACGGTAATCAGCGATCATAAACCACTGCAAGCAATCCTGAAGAAACGATTGGATCAAGTTCCAAGACGACTGCAAGGCTTGATCCTTCAGACGCAAAGATACAACATCACAATCGAACACAGACCAGGAAGGGAATTAATCTTGGCTGACACGATATCTCAGGCTTCCCAACGAAAGCAATGAACAGGAACTCAAAACATCAATGTCGTACACTTCCTCCCTGTGAGAAAGAAAACCTGGAAAAGATTAGAGCAGAGACTGAGAGTGATGACTCACTGCAAGGACTAAGGTCAGTCATCCTGTCAGGCTGGCCACAGGACAAACGTGAACTACCCAAAGACATGCGCGTATACTTCACGTACAGAGATGAGCTCAAAGTTGAGGATGACCTGATCTTCAAGGGCTTGGGACGCCTAATCGTCCCAATGTCTTTGCGAGGTGAAATCAAAGTGAAACTCCACTCATTGTATCTTGGAATTGAGAGCTGTCTCCAACGCGCTCGTGAATGCGTCTTCCTGCCAGGAATGAATGCAGAACTGAAAGACTTCATCATGAGTGTGTGAAATATGCCAAAAGCACGCACACGCTCAGCAAAGAGAAACTCCATCGTTCCATCCAGAACCAAGCTATCCAGGCAACGAGTCGGATGCGACATCTTCGAATTCAAAGGGAAAAATTTCTTGGTTACGGTCGA
Organism: Rhipicephalus sanguineus; assembly: GCF_013339695.2. Taxonomy (NCBI): domain Eukaryota; kingdom Metazoa; phylum Arthropoda; class Arachnida; order Ixodida; family Ixodidae; genus Rhipicephalus; species Rhipicephalus sanguineus. Next base: position 112,314,309 of record NC_051186.1, on the reverse strand, counting down.
TTACTACAGCAACTTTTGGGAAGTGGACCAACTCACATCGATGACCTCAAACCAAGTGGTACTGTAACTAAAGACTCACTTTGCAAGGTACGGGATACAGAGAACCCTGATAAGCGACAATGGACCGCTATTCATCAGCGAAGAATTCCAAAACTTCACGAAGAGCTGGAACTTTGAACACAAAACGTCAAGCCCTGGATACCCGCGTTCCAATGAAATGGCTGAATCAGCCGTCAAGTCGGCGAAAATGCTCCTCAAAAAGCAGATGAAAGCCACTCAGAGCCACAAATGGCATTTCTTGACTACAGAAACACGCCACTGCAAGAGCTGAATGCTAGTCTAGCGCACGCTTATGAGCCGCCGCACTAGAACGACTGTACCAACAGCTTCGGAGCTACAGCAACCCGAAACAGTCGATGTGAGCGAAAGAAGAAAGCAGAAGAGGCAAAAAATCACGCACTATCACGACAGACAAGCGAAAGATTTTACCGAGGTCAGAATGTCACAGTTTGACGACAAAAACTGGACCATGGGTCAAAGGCACCATAATCAGGAGAATGACGACAGGACGTATGAAGTTCAGACGGAAGACAGCGTCCTGAGAAGGAACCGAGCATTCATAAGGGCAAGCCCTTCCCCAGAACAACACACTGAAGTCAATCAGCCAACTAGAGCGACAGATCACCAAAGCAGACAAATTCTGGTGGACCTCGAAGAACCATACAGCTTCCAAAGAGGCTCGAGGATTTCATCGTAGGTGAAGGATCGACTCCAAAAAGGAAGGATGTACAAGAAGGATTCAGAGATGGTGCAACCATCGTGTGCAGTGTCTTACGCAAGCGCACGCTCCTTCGAGATTCTCCGCTTCCTCTCCTGTGTTATTTCATCCTCTTCTCTATGAACTCGAGCTCACGAAGTATCGAGCTGTCTGGCCTCCAACTGTGGGCTGCTGCCCCGCCTCTGCACACTCTACATTCCTACCTCCATGTAGCCACACCTAGAGTGACCTAGAATAGGGGGAGTGTCCAAAGCGCCGCGCGAATACATGGGAGGAGCGAGGGCCTTTTGCGGTGAACTTCCGCGCCGCGGCGCTGCCGTGCCGGACCCGTGGGCTTTCTCCGCGACGGAAGCCGCGTCAAAGCGGCGAGCGTCTGCTACGCGCGTGATATTTGGCCGCTAGTAGCTAGAATTGCGGAAATTTGGGCAATATTTAATACTGCATCACTGCAACATAATACTGCAGTGGCTCATCACACAGAGCACGCGTTTGTGTGTTTGTGTGCTGTGAAACGGGGATTTTGTATATATCCTTTCAGCTGGCTTGTCACCGCATTGGTCCACACTTCCGCGGCTGTTTGAGGAACGCATCCTGCGCGCAATTCATCGTGAGAAAAGGCGCTTAACTTACTTTCGTGTGGAATGATGAACGTAAACTGCTGCAGGAAAGAATAACTGGAGATAACCAGGAGAACGTAGCACATATGCACGTAGTAACTATGTGCATGCTAACGCGTTTGCACTCTTCATATCCTATCTTTTATTTCGTGCATTCGATTTGTTTTACAAGGCTGCCTCCGGCGCTCTGCTGTTTCAAGCCATTTATTCATGCGAAGCCGAATGTGTCAGTCAGCGTGGCCGCGGTATCAAAAGTAAAAAATTACTCGCATAACTCGCGTCTCGTTTACTTGGTGTACACGAAAATTGGCACAGAGGGGCACGAATGTACGTATGCCCAACACGACCGATAGGTCATGGCATACATGCCATGACCTATCGACATGCAACTTGACATACTTGCCATTTGCGTAACGACTAACAATAATCATATCTGTGTGGCGCGCAAACCCGCTTTCTGTATCCAGAAATATAATTCTGACGATGTGTGGTCTGACGATTCGTTTCCGTCAGGTTATAAAAAACTTGGTGGTCACCAATCGATGTCAACATTTTAGAGTTACCCATACATTTTGAAGAACTGACCACATAGGTAAAATGTATGCGAAAAAATTACATGAAAAAAAAAAAAACATGGTCTCTTATGCATTCGCCTGAGATGACTCGAAAACGAAAGCCATCTTTTTCGTCAGTCGATGCATTGATCCTCCCTCACCCCTCTCCGAAAGCTTTCTTCTGTAGATAACGTGCTTTCGGACTGCCGACAGGATCGAAAGCATTGCAAGCTTTCTGCACCTCACCTGCTTTTACATTGCCTCTGTGATCGGCCGCCGATCACGGAGGCAATGCAAAGCGACCGTGTCATGTGATGGCGTCATCATATGACGTCACGTTGAATGACGTCATAGTAACGTCACAAGTTCTGTCGACGTCATCGCGTGATGATATTGTACATCACTCGTGTTGGCTACGCGGGACGTCGACGGTCAATTTTCGTGTTTGATGAGGCATCTAAGGCTCTACCTTAAAAAAGAAGACAAATCAAAGTAAATGAAACTATATCAGTGCATCATCGTGTATATGCCTCACTTCACATTACGAGCGATCGCCCGAAAACAAAGTGATTCTCAGTTCAGAGCAGCTGATTGCACGCGTCTGCGGAGAAAAGAGGCTTGCTTTAACCCGTCTGGTCATCTCTTTATTTATTCAAGAGATGACCAGACTCGCTATTTAATACTCCGGAGCTTCAGCACGAAATTGTGGTGGACGCTATTTGAGGTCTCAGGAAAAAAGCGGGAAATTGCGGTCGGGTGCCCTGTTGGCGCGCACTCAACTGCCGCGGAAACAATTGTATTTTATGTAACTACTCGTCCACATCTTTTTGTAAAATCTCTGAACCGGGCGAACGCTAACCTCCGAGAACCGTGAAAACATCTGAAGTTGAGAATAAGTTGTTTGAAACTGTTTTCATTTCGTATAGTGAAGGCTTGAAGCAATGCACGCATCTCGCGTGAACGTTTCATACTGACGTCAGCGATCCAATGCAAAGTGCATTTTTTGCATTTTTTTCTGGCTAGGTACATAAGGGATCTCTGCATTTGAACAATTTTCTGAAGTGATTGAGATATTACACTTATATTTGTCGATTTCTTACCGTATTTTCGTTCAGGCAGCTTGTACAGCAAGAATGGGGCCATTTGTAACTTTGTTGCGTGATATCTGGATATTTGTAAAGCAACTTCTATATTACGCCTTTTATGCAAAATCTTGTGGAATAAAGTTATTTACCTGGCATCGCTTTTGTTTGAAATGTTTGCGCACAGTGAACCTTGTTGTACGCTACCTCAGAAGCAAAAACATAAGCCAACAGCATTGCGGTCGTATGGCCGTCTCTACTCTTTTTTTTTCTTTTTTTTTGTTTCCCTTGCGTCTTCCCGGTGTGCTCCGTCCATAATAAAGAGCTAGTGGAGGCTAATGAATTGTCGAATAAAGCGGTGTGCGTATGGCTAGCAAACCAGTGGCGACCATGAGTAAAAAGCTCGTAGTGTTAAGCGGTCACTGCGCGCAAGTATTTCAGCTGACTGCGCGTGCAATTTACTTTTTTTTATTACTCTTAATTCGAGCATGCGTGATGCTATTGCCCGATTACTCGTGCGAATAAGGTTTTTGTTTTCGTTCTTTGCGTGTGCGTGTCCGTTTTGCACGTTTTTACACACGCACCAACGTTCTCGAACTCTGTGACCGGAACTAGGCCACGCTGATGCCGCTTGACACATGATTTTTTGCATTCTGTTGTTGCCCCAGCACTAACACAACGCTTAAAGATGGATAAACTCCATTCCGCACCGCATTATAAAAGTTAAGTAGGCTGAAGTGCCCTGTGTGGAAACGCGGCGCAAGGAACTACAGCGCGTAGCAGACGCCCCTCGCTTCCCGCGCGCTTCCCGCGCGGAAAGCCCACGGTCCGGCGCAGCAGCGGCGCGGCGCGGGAGTTCACGACAAAAGGCCACGCGGGAGCCGGCGCTTTGGACACTCCCCCTATTCTAGGTCACTCTAGCCAACCTATTCTTGTACCCCAACGCTTCTTACACTCAGTTAATCCCCGATAACAAAAGCCCAGTGTTTTATCGGCCACCGAGTTAAGCCACAACAAAACAAAAACGGCACGGGTTCAACAATGTTACATATTTCACAGCAGTGATAGCTCGAAACATCACTCGGGAGCTGTCTCATATCATCAGTTTCAAGAAGCCCTACCGTATTTACTCGAATCTAACGCGCACCTTTTTCCGGAAAAACGAGTCCAAAAATCGCATGCGCGTTAGAATCGAGTACCGAAAAAAAAAAAAAAGAAACTCGGTTATCGTATTGCCATCGACATTTCAAAATGGCCGCCTCCTACGCGCTTTGGCTGCTTTGGCCGTTTCTGCCATGGTTTCTGCCATTTGTTCAGTTCGTACGTGCGCTGAGGAGATTGTCATCCCGTTCTGCGTTCGCATCGACGGCATGGAAGTGCCGACTCCAATACTCGACGAGTGTACCACAATGCCGCATTTAAAAGAATAGTTATTACATGTGCAAGAGACGGACGGAAATCTGGCCGCATCGCGGTCGTTCGGAGTTCCCGAAACGTGCGTGCGAGACTGGCGCGAACAGCAGAAGATTTTTTACAACAAAGCTTCACGAAAGGTTTCAGTGGACCAAAGCAGGGCCAGTTTCCCGAAATCGAAGAGTGTTGACAGCGACAGGTTGTCCGACAGCGACGAGGACTGATCCATTACGCGACTCGTATCGCCGCCGTAGTGGTGACAGTTGTAGCGGCAAGGCCCGCTTTTGACTTTGTGTTTTACTTTTTTGAAACTTCAGTTCTTTAAAACCCAAATACTTGTTCTTCTGAATGTGCGAAGTTTGACTCCTACGGACTTTTTTTGTTCTCTTCTCTCAGGAAAATGGGTGCGCGTTACAATCGATGTATTACTTTTTTTTTTTGGTCGCGGAAAACGGGTGCGCGTTACAATCGAGGGCGCGGTAGAATCGAGTAAATACGGTAATTGAAAAATAGGCACATAGGTTTCGAACACGCAGGGCACCTCATGCCTCACATTTGGATTCACAATTTGAACACAGTACCAAACGATTCTTTGCTGTACTGGAGTTGATCACACATTCTGAGATGTCTGAATCCACTTTTCGGCGACAGCAGCGCAGTATCGTGAATGTCTGCGACAGTCGTTAAGCGATCGTTCTCGTGAAGGAGGTCAAGCAGACTTGTGGCATCTGACCCGAAGACCTCTGTTGGACCACGCCACTGAATGATGAGTGCGTCCAAACGAACCCCCATATAGAATAAACTTGGGGTGCCAGGGTACTCTCTGCCTCAAATTCCTTAATGATTTAGAGCAGGGCACACGAATGGGTCTTCAGAAACCTCATCTTAACGAGCAAGTCGTGCGCAGCTTCAGGCAATGAAATAAGACTCTTGAGCTTCTCACACCTCGTTCCCTTGGCTTGTCGCTTCCCAAGAAAGACAAAATGGCGCACCAGTAGTCCAAAATATCTTCTAGAGCTTCATAAAAAGAGAACCACATCGACAGACATACGGTTTTCATCGACTTGATGGACATGCCCATGGCCAAGCACACAAGACCAAACATACGTGCCGGCACCGCTCCCCCAACGACTTCAACAGAGCAGGAAAGTGCACAGCAAAATCGTGAATTACATTAAACGAGCAGGTCTTGATTCCATCCGCGAGAGCGTTGTTGAGTAGGTGGCACGGATCTTTGAAGTGAACCGCCTCTAATTAGCGTTGGAGAGTTGCAGGTCCTTGTGAAGCTTCTGCTTGTAGGAAGCTCAGTCAGATCCCAATACAGCTACGTCGCCTAATACAGCTACACGCGGTAAACTTTAAATCAGCCAAACCAGAAAATGTATCAATGAGCGCTTAGAACTTGCCCTTCGATAAGAACGGAACCAAGTCATATTGGCCCTTGAATCCCAGTTTATCAGATATATTCGAATTGCCAAAAATTTGACCGGCGAATGTTTATCGGATTTTTTCGGATAAAACCAAAAACACTGAGCCTTATCTATAACATACGTTAACGTGAGAAGAGAGCGAGAGAGACAGAGGAAAGACTTTATTGAGACCCTGAGAAATTGATTATCGGAGCCTTATGGGCTTCCATGGCAACCAGTACAAGTGCACTTGGGAGAAACCCACTACGCTATAAATCATAATTTTTGTGAAGTAGGGAAGCAGCAACTAGCCATTATTCTTCATTCTGCGGAGAACCGGGGTATCCACCAAACACCTCTAAGGCATTGTGTGCACTTTGTTGACACTGTGGCTGATGACGACAAAGAATTATGGCAGAGCGCTTTGTAATGGGTTGGAACCATTCAACCACCCACTCACGCAATTCGCATTGTGTGACGCCACGGTTGTTATTTTACTCTTCTACCACACTACATTCATATATAATGTGGTTCCTACCCGACATCCCAGACACACACATCCCAGGGACTTCCCAAAAAAGTCCAAACGTCCCACATCCCAACAAGGTGGTTTTTAGGATGTCCTTTAGACATGTGCATAGGGATCATTCCTAAAATCCCTTGTAGGATCTGATTGGGACTTCAAGTTAGCGGTGAAATAAGCTACCGTGTTGAAAATTGGCGATCCTAAACAATCGGAAACAGCAACTCCGCCGGAGAGCATGGTTGCGCGCGTGCACAATTGCATATCTACTACATGCTCATGAAAAACAATATATCCGCGTTTTTGTGAAAGTGTTCGTTTGTTTTTTTTTGTTTCTTTCTAAATGTCGTGCCGTTATGAGGACGAGGGATCGATTGCTGTCTGCGTGAGCAAGTGTTGCACTTGGTAAAGGCGGTACAGTGGTACGGCGCACGTACTCGCGCCACGCACGCCGTGCTTTTCGTGAAAGATCAGAGAACGGCGGCCGCACCGCACGAGCGGTGGTGTGGTGGTGTCGTATTTATAAAAACACCGACATATTAACTTTAGAAGAATTGAATGAAATATTGTTATTTTATTGTTTTCTTTCTTAGGTTTAATACGCAATTGTTCTTTAATTGCGCTTACTGCGAGCCAACACCTGCCCAAATAGTGGACGATTTGCTGCGAGCACTGCGCAGACATCGCCATCGCCATCATGGCGCCCGGCGTGTTTGGAGTTCGGATAGATCAGTCTCTTCGTTGGCCTCGTTTTTAGGTGTTTGATCCGTGACGTTTCGTCGAAAAATCACAAGCGCGCATGCCGTAGGTGTTTGCCTGGTTGCAAGATCTTGCCGATTTCAACGTTTTTCCACCTCTTCGGTAAGTACTTGACATGCCTAGATTACTGCAATCAGCACGTTCTTAGCACTTTTTCTTTGGCTCCCCACCGCACAGGTTGGCGTACGCTGAACTGGACCCTCGCAGCAAGAATGGCACGTGGGAGTAAGTTTTATTTGTGACGCGATTTGGTTTATCTTCCGCAGAAACTGTTAAGCTCACAATGCTGATATGTTGTTGTCGGCCACGTGTGTAGATTGACACCGCGATCGTGGAACACATGGCTGATCTGCCTCGAATAACTGCAAGCCGGCGCGTGCGTAGTGCAGTGGAGAACGATCAGAAGTCCTGGACAACAAAGAAAAAAACTTCAAAGGTTTGTTGTACATGTTTTCCACGGCAACTGACATAAACGTAAAAAAAATTGGAATGGTCAAATGCATGTGTCAAGTTTAACCATTTGTAGTGGGCTGTGGACATGAATTAAGCATTGCTGCACACAAGACTGGCTTGCCCTCAGTTTATGCCCAGTACCAAATTTTTTGCTCTCATTATGACACCATTTGTAAGAAAAGCCAGAACTTATGTTCAAAACAGCGCATATTCTTGTTATTCTTTTATTCAGTTGCACGTGTGAGTCCTGCTGCTGGCCATCAGTTAGCCGGTTATCAGAAGAAAAGGGCACAGCCCAGTTTTGTACTGGTATATACCGTATCGTTTGTGATTATGATCATGGTTTTTGTCTTACTGAAACAACAAACTGAAAAATGTATGTTGGTGTTTCTGCTACATCTCTATGAAGCAGCAGAACCTGTTGCTCAGTCACTTGGTGCATATTAGCAACTGGCACCTTGTCTGGCTTCCCGATACCTCCGCCTTTTTTCAGTGCATGTTGTTTTCATCCTTTACCAGCAGTCAAGTAGTTTCACACAACCGAAATGACCAACTAGCCCACTCTGTTTGTCAAGTAGGTTTACTTCCAAACAAATGTAGCACATTTGTGATATGTGCTGTTGCTCATTCATATTCTTTTTGCATGCTAGCTGTGTACATATTATATGATCTTTTTCTTTTCTTTCAGCTGCTTCTAGTAGTGGTGCCCCTGGTGTGCACCTTTACCCCAAATGTCTGCACCTTTGCCTATCGGTAATGACATAGAATGTGCTCAGCTTCCTGGACATAGGCATGCAGGTTACGAGACGGAAAACGTGCAGCTTAGACTTCATGCTTGTAAATGCGAAAGTCGTAACCGACATAATTAGAGTAAGCTAAAAGTAGAAATTTCTGCTTATGAGCAAGTAATTATGAAGCAGGTTTTACTCCTCTTAAACTAGCAGACATGCAACAACACAGTTGTGCTATGTTTGTTTTGTGCGCCACTTTCATGCATATTTGTGCTTGCAGTGGATATGCATATACATGAAGGATTTGTTTTTTTTTCCTCAGCTGCCTCTGCGAACCCCGCTGCTGGACAACAGCTGGGGGTTCTGTGTTTAAACGCGTGCACCTTGGACGTCATGCTCGTAAATACCAATTCCTTTGTCATTCCTGGCATGAATTTCGTTGGTAAAGCAATAAGTAAAATTGTGCATTGTTGTTTACAAGCACTTCAGTATAAACCAGGCTTAAAGGAGAAGGGACCGACAACTGGCCAGAACTTGTGATTAGATCCTGTCAGAAATGAAAAGACCGCGCTATATACTGACATATTCCAGCATCCTTTTCGCGCTGTGAGTAGGATTTATATCTCTAAATTGTGTTTAAAAGTAACAAAAAAAGGCATGTTGTGCAGCCTATCGCAAGAGCCTTGAAGCTAGATTGCGGAGTTGATCACTTTGCTGTACAAAGTCACGTAGTCTGATACCATCATGTGTGCCATTATTGGTCCTAAAAATATTAGTATGTATATTACTATCCATCCCCGCTCTATTCTGTGCTGCTTATGAGGTAAAAGGAGTTGCATGGTGACAAGTAACGGCGCTGCCTTCGCGGTAGCCAGTGGACCATGTCGAGCCACAGCGCATGCGCGCGAGTACACATACGCAGTAAACCGCCGCGCTCGAACACGAACCGCTGTCACGCTCACTGTTTGCATCATGTCTTGTCACGTGTGTATACGACTTCATATCCGTCGCAGATAGAAAAATTCGAATTACAAATGTTTGACGGCATTTCCACATCACCATTCCTTGATTATACACTCTGACTGGTAAGCTTTCTGTCGCGTTAAAGAAAATAGGTACCATAAAAGTTGGTTGTCGGTCCCTTTAACCTCTTAACACACACACAGGACAAAATAGGCATGCTATATTTCCGTTGTGCACCATCTTTGTGCGTTTGTGTGTGCAGTATGGACATGTACATTAAGGCTTTGTTTTTGTTCTCAGCTGCCTCTGCGAGCCCTGCTGTTGGACGCCAGCTGGAATGCTCTGCGTTTGAAAGCGTGCACCACAGATGTCATGCTCATAAATACAGAGTTCTCATGATTCTAGTGTTGACAAAGCAATAAGTAAAAGCAGGCACTTGTGCATCTGGAATGAGGTTTAACCCTGTCTCAGGAGACATAAGACAATATAGTCATGCTATGTTCCTGTTGTTCACCATTTTCATGCATGTTGTGTGCAGTACGTATACATACATGCAGGCTTTGTTTTTGTTGTCCTCAGCTGCCTCTGCAAGCCCTTTTGCTGGACGCCATGGAAGGCCCTCCATTCGAAAGTGTGCACCTTAGACTACACGCTCATCAATACCAAGTTCTCTGTCCTTCTCGGCATGATTGTAGTGCCATATAATAGTGAGGCAATAAATCATTTTTGCTGGTCACTTGATGTTCCATGCATGTTGCTTGGTTTCTGAACACATGACTTGGTTTTAAGTTATCTAGATATCTATGTGAAAAAAAAAAGTGGGTTGGTTGGACGAGGAATATGCTTTCCTGGAGAGGCAACTGGCTCTCTCAGGTAGGCGGTGGTCGAGCGCGATGAAGCAAGTTAACATGTTATGGGAGCAGATGTCCCACCCTTTTGAAATAATCCTGCAGTAAAAAGTGGCCACATGTCCCAATAACATCCCACACGCATGCAGTTTTGGGACATCCCAAAAAGGTCTTTTTTGTATCACTTGGGATGTTTTTCCACCTTGTGTGGGACGTCTTTTGGATGTCCCGAACTCCCAAAAGTGATGTCATTTGGATGTCCCTAGGATGCCTTTGCGTTGTCTGGGATGAAGCCTGTATAGGATTTTTGCAGAACAGTTTCAAGCACCGGCATGGCTCTGAGCTAGAATACTGGGCTCCCATGCAGAGGGCCCAGGTTCGAACCCCGTTCCATCCTGCATATCTTTCCTTATTTAATTTTTTTCTTATTTCGCAGGATAGCGGTTACGGACACCGTCGTTGGCAGACAACTACGGCACCAAAAACGACCACTGACATGATCTCATAACAGCTTTCGCTGTAAAAATTACGCGTTGCAGCAAACGTCCGTGTAGCCGACAGATGTACAAAAATAAATGCACGAAGCAGTGTCAAGTAGAAACACCGAGGGAGAAAAGTCACTTTTGATCCAGTCAGTATCATTGACAACAAATGGCACAACTTTTTTGAGTCTGCATGTTTAGACATTTTCGAAGGGACAACGTTTGGGCGTGTCGGTTGTTCATCGTTTTCATAAACCATAGCACAATAAAGAACACGGGACAAGAAAGAGACCATGTCAAGCGTTTAGACATTCTGTCTTTCATGTGCAGTCTCTTATCATCGAGGAAAACAGAAGTTGCCCGGCAGTCCTGTGAACACACCAAGAAATCACCATTTACACAATCTCATTACTTTCGTGATACGTTGAATGCTCTATTCCTCGATTCTCTTTTTTTGTCTAAGAGGATTTCAGCAAGACCACCTTACTGCAAAACAATTTCCTGTTTATAGTGATTTAATTGTTCTTCATGTCTTTCCTTGTCTCTAAGCAGACTATGACAGCATCTACTATATAGAAATTCCTGTTTTATTTATTTGCTTAGTGTTCATTAATTCTTGTCACAGTGGTAGGGCATACAGCAACGTATCGTTCATGTGCTTATTGAGGACAGACGTTCGCAAGCGCAAACAGGGGCTGACCATCAGCCACTACATTGACTTAACCCCTTAACTGCTTTGGACGAGCAGAGCTCGTCCTAGCGGAATAGGTACTCCCCTCTGGCGTTCAGGACAAGAGGCACTCTTCTACAGCTTAGATTGCGTGTAATCCACCAGATGGCAGCATTTACTTGGCAATTTATTTTTCTCCTGCGGAAAGAGCGCGGTTTTTGTATGAAACGATGGCTTGCGGTGGCGGTCACCCATGCATAACTGTCTCGTCAACACGAAAAAGAGGTTTCATTTTCGTCATATTCTTCGAGTGATGATCATTCGGATACAGATGTTTATCTTGTATGCGGAAGTGAAGACAGCGAAGGCGGTGAATTGAGCATCTCCTCCGGTGATGATGAAAACAGCTCGGAAGCGAACATCGCGAGTGCTCGCCAGTGGATCCTGCTTGATGCGAACAATCCTCCTGTGAAGCCTCCTCGCTTTCCATTCTTGGCCATTCCAGGCATGACTTTCAACTTGTCATCGCCAGATGACCTTGGAAATATTCAGCAGTTTCTTCAAATGTGCTTCGTTTGCTCTCGGAAGCGAGGAGAAAACGAGAAAACATTGAGAAAGGAAACTCGATTTTGGTGCAGGAGCTGCAACAGGCCCCCTTGCGTTATTTCGTGTTTGATTTGACTAAGTATGTGGTACAAATATTTTTTCAACATCGACAAGCTGCTTTTAGTACAATCAGATTCGAAATCAGCAATAAAAAAAATAGGCATTTTTGGTTGGGAAATTTTCAAAAAAATAAAGCACTTAAGGGGTTAAGGAGTGCACTGTTGTGTATTAGATTGCAGATAAAATATGCACGAGGTTGCTCAAGCTGCCCCGAGAGCGAGGAACGGTGACAGTTGTGTCGGCTGCCTTTGGTGACGAATTCGCCTTTCTGGACGCGGCAGGCTTTCACGTGTGGTGGTTAAGTCTTCTGTGTACGAATCTACTCGCACTGTTCCGGACAATAAACATTCAGTTGAAGTTAGCACGCGTCCCATTGCGTCTTCCTGGTTCGTGTCTAATAGCAATACTGACACCTTTCCATGCAATCAGTGCGAGACCCAAAACGAGCTTACGTGGAGCGAGACGTGTCTGTCACCGTGTGGAACGGCTGCCCAGAAGCCCTCGTCCGTCGGCTGGAGCCGGACGCGCTATCCTCAAAGGTCCGCCACGAACCACTCGGCGTGCCAGATGTGGGCGTCGAGCTAGACACGGAGCCGCCGTCGCCAGGCATACTCGGCCAGCAGGTCGTGTCGCCAACGGCAGGGCTTGCGACTCTGTCGCTTGCTCTTCGGTGGGTCGGGCTGCAGAGGGCCAATCGGACAACGGGATCTTCAACAATGCTTCCTAAATAAAAACACTGCACAGTTTCTTTCGCGATATAAACCACAAGCCCAGTACCATTTTTAATTAATAACAGTACGGTACAGTGATAAAAGTGGTCAGAAAGTCTGCACAGGCTATAAAAACCCTGGCCAGTACTGAAAGAAAGGAATTGTGAAGGCTCGTTTCTTTGTCTGACACAACCTTAACGAATGTGACCCAGCAGATAATGAAGCCAAGGAAGGTATAGGGGACGTTAATTGTACCGTTTTAAGTGTATTGTAGTAACGCAATATAGACGTGAAGAAAGTAAAGTCGACGAAAAGATTACTTGCCGCCGGCAGAGACTGACTGTGCAACCTTCGGCGCTCACTAACACTCCCAGATTTCGCATGCGCATAAGTACCGTGTGAAGTGGATGAGGTCACGACCACCGCCGTGGCCAGTGCTTGTATCTGATCCCACTGACCAAGCTTTGCAACGGCTGCAGTGATGTGATGCATGGAATGGTTTGCCTTCTAGTACAGCTCCTTAAATGGATGATGAAACGAAAGCTCGTGGGTGCAACAGACCACGTGGGACCGACAGCAATGCGATTGAGCAAAGCCGTTTGGCACAGCTTCTGGAGCAACTAAAATCTCACCTTGGAGCAGCATAGCAACCGTTTGGAGCAGTTACTTGCCACACATTTTCTGTGGTAGGGGGGTTCGAGTCGAGGCGGCCGAGGAGGCAGGCCGAAGCCCAAGGGCCACGGAGTTAAGACGCGTGATCCGAGTCCCCAGCAGAAGTGCCTCAGTTTATTACAAACGATCCCTTTTGTGTTGCGTACCAGAGGGCACCCCGTAACCTACTTGGCTAGAGTTATATCGGCAGTTGGTACACGTGTGCCCTCTACATTTTCAGCCGCAAACATTTGTCGCTCAAGCTGGAGCTGCTGCACCGCATGTCAAAGGAAATCCATTATGCACGCATGCATGTACGTTCATTTGGAGTACTCCTAAACGTGAAATTAGGTCACTGTTCTTCACTTTTCTGCAGACATCCCCAAGTCAGCTCAAGCCACCTAACACATCCCGGGAATTCGCTTGGTATTTGGAAAAGACTCGGGCTTCCCCTGATGCTTCAGAGACGATAGGAAGCACAGTCTCTCTAAATTTTTCATGCATCCTATATACTTTCCAAAAAAAAAAAAAGCCTTATTACGTTTGTGCTTTTAGTAAACCTAGTCCTTCACTGTGTGGAGAAGTCTGCTGTTGTGCTTTATGTACAGAACGGTAAGGGTCCTGGTCAATGAGTGGTTAATAAGTAGGGGTGTGCGAATATTAGTTTCGAATTCGAACCGAATACTACCTAATCGAATAATTCGATTCGAACTTTCAAATAATTCGACAAAGGCCAATGGTGCACTTGGTGAAGGTGGGGTGGCTAAAATTAATCCTAAGGTTGTTACAATAGGCCTTTCCTTAAAACTTTCACCGATTTCCTGGTTCGAAAATGAGCGCAGTTTACTTTAGAGGACATTATGTTATTTCAGCACGTAAAAAACAAGCAAGACAAGAAGAGTGCAAGCCCTCCTCAACTTCGCTTCCAGACTTCTTGCACAGTTTGGTCGCATATGCCACAAGGGCCGTAAAACATCCACAATTTGGCCTGTGAAAACTTTGATTGGTTTCAGATGCAAAAATGTGTTCACGCTGCGCAGTTTCCACTGCCGCACTGACCATTCGTTCAGAAACTCTGTTCTATCAGAAACTCCCGTCGTTTCAGCGTGCAATGAAAACGCTGCTGTGATCAGCGCCCGAAGATTTCTGGCCCAGAGCACCCATGGCGATGGAGCACAATAACGTGACCATTGTCAGATGAGCCGTATTGCACGGCCCTGGGAGACCAGCGCTGGATAGGTGGCGCGCCGAAAAAATGCGCCTGGCGGGAAGTCGCGGCATAAGTCCGCCGCTCGATCCGACGACATTGGTTGCAGCTTGCATATGTTTCGGCTGTGCGCGTCGTTTCGCTTCGGTTCAAGCTTCTGAGAGAGAGAAATAAAACATTAACAAGGTTCTGCGAATGCTCATTCAGCTAGCGCCATCAAGCGAAAGAATACTGAAGAAAATTTGCAAAGCTTTATATATTTCTCGCAGTGTGCCGCGGCGACGCGCCTGGTTCCCTATAGCGGCGAGCGCTGGTTCCCTATAGGAAAAAACAAGCTAGCTACTGTACCACCCTCTGTCCCCTATTAGGAAGTTAAAAGTGGCGCTGCTGACTAGAATGGCGGCTCTTCTATCAACGTGGTTGCACGGCCATAAAAGCTGAAAAAAAAAAAAAAAAAGACACCCGAACAAGCGCGCAAGCTGTCACCAAGCGGTAGCTTCCTTCATTTTTTTGTCTTGCCGTAACTGGCGATGCACGCTTCGATACTATTCGATATTTTTGGCCACTATTCCACACTATTTGATTCGAGATGAAATTTCACTATTCGCACACCCTTATTAATAGGGTTTAGTAACTGGACCTTTGTTCTCGTTATTTAATGTTTGATCAACAAAATTTACGGCGATGGGGGAGTATGTATTTACGTTTGACAAGCTGCTTGACCTGTACAGTTGCCAAGGTCGAGAAGCCAAGCAGAGATAGTGGAATACTAGGACACCATGCCTTCTCAGCGAATTGACATTCACTGTATATACTCACGGAAACTTTTCTTGGCAATGAAGGAAAGGCTATGGGGCGGAGCCACCGCACATGTACTGCTCCGTGAAGTAGTCCGGTTCAACACATTTTCAATTTATTTTGGTTTGTGAACCTTCCGTATCTCCTGTGGCGGCCGTCTGATTATTCGAGCAGCTGTCACAGGCTTAGGCAGCATTTGTTAGTGAAATTCGTCACAAGCTCCTTCGGCGAGTCGTCGGAAAAGCTCGACGGTGCTTAGAGCTCACCCGAAGACCAAGACGCCGTTCTGACTGTGCGGTGCACATAAAAGGTGCAACGTTTTCACAGGCGCAAAAATGCGAAATGAAACTGCATAAAGTAAAACAAATATAATATCTCCTTGGTGCGCACGAACCCTCTTTTCAAAGAGTGTCCCGTAGAAAATAAACTAGTGTCGTTTTGACAGGAAGCATGGTCGCAGTTGTGGACTGTATTATTCAGCGGCAGCACACATGGTCGGCAAAAAAAGTTTCCGAGAGTATAACACGTGGTCTTGTTGACAAACTCTGCCCATTGTATGGCGTTAAAACATAGGCACACTGCATGAAAAACTTTAGAAGTAAACTTGAAAACTTTAGAAGTAAACTTGAACAAATAGAACAAATTTTTAAAAAATTAACAAACGGTCAGTTTTACATACTTGTAGTGATTTACTGTAATCAATACAGTCGGTCAAGTAGCACTGCCGTCAAGGAACAACTACGTCATTAATACTTTTCTCTGTCTGTATCCACAACAGTTAGAAACTATTTATTGAACTCAATGTTATCTCACAGTATGGTCTAGTAGTAATAGAAAACTAACCCAGCAAGTTTCACAGTATGGGCGAGTTCAAATCCAGCGCAGTAAGTTTCTCAATACGGGAGAGTTGAAATTGTTTGGAAGGCTTGCGCCCAGCAACTACTTCAACTACATAGCACGATGACCACTAGAAATTGCAGCGGTTGTGGGGATCGAGAGCGTCCTCCTACCTGGCGCCTCGTTCCCAGCTGCCGCGCGCGTGCCGGCGCGTAGCCGGGCGCAATTAGGCACGGCAATCGCCAAGATGGCGGCCAGGGCGCCTCTTGTCTGGGCGAGCCAAGCGTCGGCTCCGTCCCGCGCTGGCATGTCCGGGCACGCTACGCTGGCGCGCTGCGGGGCCTACGTCACAACGCAGCGCCATTCCCCATTGGGCCGCTGGTGACATCCTCCTCTCCTATGAGCTAAGATGCGCCCGACGTTTTCGCTCGTGGCGGCAGATGCTCCCAGGCTAGCACGAGAGGTTGACGCGCTGCTCTAGCAGGCGGCTCTCGTTCGTGTGCTCGACTGCTGCCCTTTGTGTGATAGTCGTAGCGCCGCTGGCAAGCGTACTCGATCGGTCTTGCGGAGAGTTCCCTTCACGGCCTGCAAGCCCGTGACTGTCGTACTGTGCTGCATCTGGGTTAATAAACCCGTGTTGTTGTTTGTTGAACCTCCTGCCTAGAGTGCCTTTTCGCGCGTGCGGAGAATCTACGAAACCGGCCGTAGCGTCTTGTCGCTGCGGCAGTGGAGAACGTCGCGTCCGTTGCGGTGCCTCGTAGGGGTAAGCGTCTCGCAAACCTATCTCCACATAACTGGCGCCCAACTTGGTTTCGGCATGGCAGCGGAGCAGTCCCTCTCGAGGGCGTCGTCCTGCTCGATCCCGTGGCGACGGACTTGATCTCGTTCGATGCGGACGACGCCGGCAGCACGAGGTAAGCTCGCCTTAGCGGCCCTCGGCTTTCGGCCACCGGGAGAGATCCCGTCTTTGGGGCCTCCTTGGGTGATGGCCGCTCGAATGTGGACTACAGTCCTAGCCTAGCCAGTATCGGGTTTTCAGCTGTTCGAGACACGCGGAGTACGTGCTTTAGGGCCCCAATGCGTCGTCTCGCTCGCTGGCCTTTCTTTGTTAGCAGGACAGCTGAGTGATTAACCGCCGCACCAGTGTCCCTACCTAGGACACATGGTGCTGGCATCACACGCCGCTGGCCCATCGTGTCACGAGCGTAAAGGGTTGACCATGTCGTCCAGTCGCGAGCCAGATCGCATAGGCGGCACCGTCGCCGCGTTTCCGACGATCATTTTCCTATGCGCGCCTTGGCGACGCTTTCGGCAAATGTGAGCCACCGTGCTCCGTTGTCAATTCGTTTGCCCG
This sequence comes from Rhipicephalus sanguineus, assembly GCF_013339695.2. Classification (NCBI taxonomy): domain Eukaryota; kingdom Metazoa; phylum Arthropoda; class Arachnida; order Ixodida; family Ixodidae; genus Rhipicephalus; species Rhipicephalus sanguineus. Next base: position 112,296,804 of record NC_051186.1, on the reverse strand, counting down.
TCGCATGAGGCATTATGCATCCGTCGGTTGCATCGGTGCGGAAACCCTACTCTTCTCCGTGCCGTTTATTGGCCCCTTTGGGTCTGGCGTGCACGGCGGAGAACAGGCGCGGACCCTCCAACGGCGGCGCCTGCCTCGGAGCCGCTGCACACAACTGCGGCGCGGCTCTGGTAAAACATTGCCTTCCATCTCGCGAGGAGCACCGTTGTTTCGTGCGGTGCTTCGCGGTTGGTTGTGCGTTGGGAGAATCGCGCGCGCCGACAGCGCTTTGTGCATCTCCCTGGTCTTTCGCCGCCGTGATTCTCGGTCGCGTCTTTCTCGCGCGCGCGGGTATCGTGAATGACTTCCCAAGCGGTGGCTACGGGGTCGTCCCCTTCGGCGCCCTACAACATTGCAACCCTCGTAGTGGCTACCGCTGCCTTTTAAGTTCGGGACGCCACTCGAGATTTCGCTCGCCGGAAGCTTGTCTGCTATGTCAATGGAGTGCATTGGTGGAGGAAACGGACCCCATGGCGCTCGTCTGGCTTAAGCGCTTGCGCGAGCCCTCGGGCCGCCTCGCGCGCTGGGCGTTGACTTTGCAGCGGTACAACTTTGTTGTGCGCTACCGGAAAGGGAGTTTAAACGTCGTGGCTCACGCCTTGTCGCGTGCCCCGTTTCGGTGTGACACTTGTGTCCGCCTCTCCCGAGAGCAATCGAACCGAGTAGACTCCGGGGCCTCTGGCTCCAATGGGTCGAAAGGAGCGAACCCCGACGGCGAATTCACTTTCGAGTCGATCACCTCGGGTGAGCACGTCACTTCAGCCGGTATCCTCTTAAGCAGAGAAGAGCTACCAAAGGCACAGCAGTGCGATCCGTTGTGGGCTCCAAGAGCCGTGCTCCCAAGGAGCGGCGCGTATTGACAGTCTGGTATTGCTGTCGGCGCCGTGTGCCGTTTACGCAGTCTGGTATTGCTGCGGGCACGTTGGATTCGCATCTGTTTGTCGCCGGCGGAGTTCTCCTGCGCTCCACATCCCACCAGAGGAAGCTCCCAAGGAGTCTTTCAAGGTGGTGATACCCCGCAGTCTAAGGAAAGCCACCCTCGGCTATTTCCACGACTCGCGGTTGGCCGGACATGCGAGTGGCCTTAAGACTTTTCAAAAGTTGTGCCGCTCTGCTACCTGGCCTGGCATGAAGCGTGATGCCCTTCACTACGCCCGCTCATGCCGCGTGTGCCAATGCGTGAAGCCTCGTGGTGGCAAGCCTCCCGGGCTCATGCAGCCGATCGACAGCCAACAACCCTGGCAAGTCGCGGCCTGTGACATTATGGGACCCTTCCCAAGAAGCCGGAGAGGCCATGTTTTTCTCCTGGCTGTCACAGATCACTTCACGAAGTGGGTCGAACTGTTTCCCCTTCGGAAGCTAACGGCACGCGCAATCTGGGACAAGTTGACCGAGGTCTTTACCCGCTTTGGCTTTCCGGCGGAGTTGATCACGGACAATGCGTCCTACTTCACGGCCAAGGTGTTTGTGGATGCGTGTGCTGCCTTTGGCATTAAGCACCGCAAAACAACCATGTATCACCCACAGGCCAACCCGACTGAGCGGATAAACCGAAACCTCAAGCCCTTGCTGACAGCCTTTGCGCAGCAACACAGGGATTGGGATGCCTATCTTAACGAGATAGGCTTCTCCTTGCGGTCCACGGTGAACCGGTCAACCGGGTACACGCCCGCTTTCCTCAACTTTGGGAGAGAGCTGCCTAACCCCATGGACCGCGTTCTGCGGGGCAGCAGCGGGGCGTCCGCCACAAAAGCCGGCCCGTCTGGCTACGCGGCGGAACTGCGCTCACGGATGGACGCAGCCCTTGACCTGGCGCGTTCCAACCTGGCAAAAGCGCGAGCTGGACAGAAGGCTCAATACGACCGGTCGCATCGGGAAGTGCACTACGATGTCGGCGATCTCGTCCTCAGGCGCAATCACGTCTTGAGTGACGCCGCCAAAGGCATCTCCGCCTCCCTGTCGGCCAAGTGGTTGGGCCCATACCGAGTGACCAAAATGTCGCCTCTGGTGTACAAGCTGGCTGACTCCCAAGGGAGACAAGTCGGCGGTCCAGTTAACGTCGCCGACCTCAAACCTTTCGTTGCCCGCAGCAACGACTTGGGAGGGGGGGAGGCGGTCACCGAACCGCAGGAAAACCGTGAGGAGGCTGGCTCCAAGCCACGCCATCGGTACAACCTGCGGAAACGCACCTAAGCAACCTTTCTCCCACTGACAGGTAGCTGGACTTTATTCCATACCATGACAGTGAATGGAGAATAACCGCTAAGGTGCGGCGGCACACGTCTGTAAGTGGTAGAAGGCCCTCTTGGCCGAAAATACCCTCTGACGTGTTGTCCAAGCCATAACCTGGCAAGCGCCCCTTTGTTGGGCAGCACGGTCAGGCAGGCACCTCTTTTCGGCAGCCGGCTATGCCGGGGGCATTTCTGTCCACTCCTGCATCGCCCTGTCGTCTCCCTGCGCCTACCTTGCCACCAGCCTGTTCCAGACCTGATGGCCTGCTGTTCCCTGGTCGTCCCAGCTGTGGCCTGCTGCCTTCTGCCCTGCGGCCACCTCCATCCTGCCTTACCCACCTGGCAGCTTCGGCAGCCGCCCTCGGCGGCTAGTCCGCCCACCGAAGCTTCGGCCCAGTCCCAAGCGTGGTCGCTCCAGCTCCCGTTTCCTGGCTGCCTGCTGTTCCTGTGTGGCCCCCCGCCCCAGCGACTTTCGGCGGTAGGCTGCCGCACGCAACTGGCAGCACGCCTCGTACGTTCCCGGCTGCCAACCTCTCCAGTCCGGCGAACTTCAAGCGGCTGGCTGCCCGCCCTTGTGCAGTCTTCCCCGTTCCTCCTGGGCTGCGGACCTTCTTACAGCAGTGGGCTCTCCCTTGTGGTGGAACTTTCGGTGGAACTTTTGTGTGGCCATGGCCGACTTTTGGACTTGTACCTTCAGGAAGACGACACCCCCCTGTTGGACTTTGCGCCGTTGGCCAGCCCCCTTGCGGCTGAGCTGACCTTGCCACTTGGCCTCGGACAGCCTCTTTCACAGGCTGGCCTCGGTCTTTAGGAGGGGGAATGTGGGGATCGAGAGCGTCCTCCTACCTGGCGCCTCGTTCCCCAGCTGCCGCGCGCGTGCCGGCCGCGTAGCCCGGGCGCACTTAGGCACCGGCAATCGCCAAGATGGCGGCCAGGGCGCCTTTGTCTGGGCGAGCCAAGCGTCGGCTCCGTCCCGCGCTGGCATGTCCGGGCACGCTACGCTGGCGCGCTGCGCGGGCCTACGTCACAACGCAGCGCCATTCCCCATTGGGCCGCTGTGACATCCTCCCTCCTATGAGCTAAGATGCGCCCGACGTTTCGCTCGTGGCGGCAGATGCTCCCAGGCTAGCACGAGAGGTTGACGCGCTGCTCTAGCAGGCGGCTTCTCGTTCGTGTGCTCGACTGCTGCCCTTTGTGTGATAGTCGTAGCGCCGCTGGCAAGCGTACTCGATCGGTCTTGCGGAGTTCCCTTCACGGCCTGCAAGCCCGGACTGTCGTACTGTGCTGCATCTTGGGTTAATAAACCCGTGTTGTTGTTGACCTCCTGCCTCGAGTGCCTTTTCTGCGCCGTGCCGGAGAATCGACGAACCCGGCCGTAGCGTCTTTGTCGCTGCGGCAGTGGAGAACGTCGCGTCCGTTGCCGGTCGCTCGTAGGGTAAGCGTCTCGCAAACCTATCTCCACACGGTGGACCCATGGATTTCGAGCGCCTGCCGTTATGCTTCTCACCGAAAGAACGCACAAACGACGTCTTGACGCATGCTTGGTGCAAATAATGAAATTCTTTGCCAAGATGTAGCAGGATGTAGCAGGTTTCACTTCTTGGGGCAGCAATCACATGACTGGATAGAACAGTCTACCACTGGATCACTCAATCACATCACTGGATAGAACGCGTGCTGTCATACTGTGCAACCTGCCACAATTGTAGGTAATTGTTTCATTCATTGTGTATGCACAACTTTTACCATCATCTGATGGAAGACCATGATGCTTGCCTTATGCATGGCTGTTTATTAGCAACACGCATAGGATATAGCATAGGGCAAGCAAGGAACATTTCATGCCGTTCTTTAGTTTAATTACAGACCCACAGATAGTTGTTGGGGTGCACCTCTAAAAAATACGCAATGCTTTAGTGCAAACACGATACTTCGATCATGCTTGACAATAAGCTAGTCACTGCACAAGTAGAATGACAATAGCCCATGAGCATTGTAACAGATATTGAAAAATCTGTTATAAAGCCACAGCAGACGAGCCAAAGTGCTGAACGAAAATTGATTATGCATCCACAGGTACCATACCCAAACCAAAACATATCTTGCGCTTGCCTACCTCAAAAAGCCAAGACCACTGCGTCGGTTGAAGTCAGCCCGGCTGATCCTGTGAAGCGAGGGGTTCCTTGGTCACTTCCGGGACCAAATCTGAAAAAGTCGCTTGCCGTCAGTTTCACGTGTACTGCACCCACGACACCTTCAGTCAGTGGAGAGTGCATAGTAAGTGGTTGACAGGGGACACGTGCATACCTGCCAAGTTTGGAGAAACGGAATCCGGGAGATCTACTCAAAGGGGCGGGGGGGAGGGGTGTACTGCAATAACAATTATATGGACACTGTCAGCGGGATTTTGCGGTCGCCGCTGATCTGTACAAAGTCCAAACCGATAACACCGCTTACGCATCGTCTGTTTCACGTGCGAGTAAATGCGAACTAGCACTAGGGACGAACGCGGTTGAAGCAGAGATGAAATGACCGACCGTCACCGTCGCGCGGAGGGCACATGCGATAACATCATTCCGCGAGCGACGCCTGTCGTCGCTTGCTTACGAGTTATTTCGTCGGGCAAGGGACCATAAGGGGCGCCACTGAGAGGGGACGGTCGCAAGCGCTGGCGAACATGCTATCTCGACAGACATCGGTAACGGCTACCCTTTTAAGTGCTGGGCTTTAAAGCAGTAGTGACACAAAATTTTGAAGGAGAGATAACTTGTGGGATGGATTTGTGTGTACACAAACATATCATCTACGAAATATTAACGGCTGATATAACCTATAACACATTAGGATCAATTTTTAAATTGCGGTGTAGCGCATCTGTACGCGAAATGTCCCACCTCGCGTCACCGTGACGCACGGGGCCGCAATGCACTGGACGCGCAGGGCAAAACTGGATTTCTGGGAGATTTCCTATGACCCGTACAACCGGGAGAAACGTTCAAAATCCGGGAGTCTCCCAAGTAATCCGAGAGACTTGGCAGGTATGCATGTGCTGTAAGAGCAGTGAGACTGCAGTGCGTGACGAAAAGTTTATAGAAAAAAAAGACTACAGGCCCAGGAGAAAATGAGTAACTGGGAATACAACTGGTTTTAACTCAAACTGGGAGCAACTGGTCCCAGCTGGGATTGCACTGGAAACATTTCCAGTTGGACTGGATGCAGCTGGTACCAGTTGGGAATCATTTCACAGGGTTCATACATGTTTCAAAGGAGAAAATTCAAGGATATTCAAGGAAATTCAAAGGCCTGCCACACGTTTCTCAAGGACTAAAAAACGGCATCCAAATGAGGATTTTTTTTACTATAACAATGTTTCAAATCCTCTGACTAAATTTACTGCACTTAGAACTTATAGAGTTGAAACTCAATATAACGAAGTCACCACCACGCTCAAATTACTTTCTTAAATCGAGAAAGGGGTTTTTCAGTCCTTTGAAACCTAAAATTGTAACAGACACCCGAAATCTACCACACTGTTTTTGCCGCTAAGCCACGCTTGCTCATGTGAAAAGTCTGTTGAGGTGTACAGAACATTGTGCCTCACATGTGTGGTCCAGGCGATGCAGGACAGGTAGACAGTCATGTGACACATGACATGCAGCCGAAATGCAAAGACGTGGAGAACGAATGCAGTGATTATGCGAGCAAGGCGACGATCAGTATCATCTGTCGCATAAATGATGAAATAACGAAAACACACAGCAGTGCTCCTGTGGGAGCACTGACAGGAGCATAAACCCCCACCACCCGTAGTACCATCTGGTACGTAACAGCGCAACTGTCGAGTACACTGTTTCGTGCTTGTGGGTGGCGCGTAGCTTTGTCAAAATAAAACCAGGCTCGTGACTACGGGTGACAGATGTTTTAGCGCAACAGTGAGTGCCCGCGCTTGAAGAAAAAAAGAAAAAAGCCATCTGTGTAAAAAATAGAAAAAAATAGTGCTTCTTTATACTAATTTATTTCAGAAAAAACTTCATTTAAATCAGTTTTGGTTCCAAGTTAGTTTCATCACTTCGGGTTGACAACAATGCTGAATCTAATGAGTACCTGCCGGGGTATGAAAATTTGTTCCTTAGATTGGGAACTACTTATAATCTGGTTTTGCTAGATACGAGTTTTACCTATCATTAAACTGTGGAAAAGTCTAGCCTCAATGCCATCTAAAATAGTTCACAGCAAACAAATGTTCGAGACAGGTGCCGAGACTTCTCTAGTATCAGCAAGGCTTGACATCGCTGCAGTGTACTAATCGCGTGCACCGCTCACCTGAGAGGGAAAAAGCAGCATAAATGCAGCCGGACGGGCTGCGTCTACAGCCAGCAGGCCATTTCCCGTTAAAGGGCCTAATCCCGGGTGCCCATCCCCAACCAGAGTCATTGGCCTTGGGAGGCACAGGCATGCTCCTCATTATGCTCTTGCCAGTGCTGCAGGATTGGTGGAATCCTGGCCACCGCTTGGAGAGGAGAACGAGGGGGTGGACCCCAGCCACGTTATTTAATCCGCGCACTAGAGAGCACTGGCGCCTGTTCACTGAGATCGGAACCATGTAAATACTGCAACCTGTCTTTCCGACTGCTCCGAGCACGATGCCCACACGTGTTCGCACCGGCCACGCAAATCCAGTCCCAACAGTACCCATGGTCATGTGCTGCCAGTGCGGTGTAATAATAAATTGAAGTAGCAATTCAGGATATACAAAATCCAAAACCATTTTAACAACTGGACAATGTCATTGCTTACAAGATATTACAAGAGTAATTGTGCTAGCCTATTGTCCCTCTTTTTATCAAACAATTTTGTATACAATGGTACCATGTCTTTAATTTGATATCAAGGAATGAGCCAAGACTGGAGAACCTGTACAAGGTCTTTTTGAATTATGCAGTGGTGAATACTGCTTATGATTAACGTTATTGTCTCACAAAAAATCAAAATTTTCTTTGTTGCCTTTGCAGCATCCATTTTGTCATAACATTCAATTTCGTAAGCTATTTTTAATACATGCTAATACAGTAAAAGCTCGTTAATTCGGATTTCTAGGGACCGGAAAAAATGTCCGAATTAACCGAATGTCCGAATTATCGAATGGTCGAAATAAACACAATAAATGCACGAGTTTTTTCAACATACCTTTACTTAACAAAGTAATCGCGGATGCTTGTCTGTTTTCGAGCAGAAATTCGCGCGGACACAATTTTTCTGAGCCCTTCAAGGTGCTCAGCAGCTCGCATGATGTTTGCAGTACCGCAAAAGTTTCACCCGTCATCCACGCTTTTCGGTTGGCACGGTAATCCACGGGAAGATTGTTGATGTTCTTAAGGGGGGAGGCTACCTTGGAAGGGCAACTTTTTTGTTTGTTGAGATATCCTATTGAAATTTTCAGGGTAGGCTAATAGCAAAGCCATTTGAATAACCCCAAAATTTCATGCATTTATGCTCACTGGTTCCCAAGTTACAGCCATTTCAGGATAGTCCACATGGGTTTCTTAGTCAGGCTCTGGTGAATTTGGTAAATGTGCTAGCACTGTGAAATTCACTATGATGATTCCTGGACGGGTGCTCTACACTAAGACAAAGCTCATTTTTAAATTTCCTTGCTGAAATTTTTAGCAGGGCACTATGTTTAGTGTTTGCCATTTGGCTTTTATCAATGAAATTTTAATTAATTATCACAAATTACAGACACAATAAATTTAAAAAGCGGCTTTGTCTTTGTTTGGGCAATTTATTCAGTGCATAATAAAAAAAACCTGTCGGAAATCGGATGAATGGTTCCAGAGATATTTCTCGACTAAGCAGTATCACCAGCCAAAAAAGTCATTTCGAGATATTGGGCTTCGAAAGTTTCGATCACATATCTTGGTATGAAATGACCCTGTAGATTAAAGAAAATGCGTTTTTTATGATTTCTGTTCTTTGCCACCTTTACTGGCTTTTTCTATTTTTCATACGAGTCGGGGTTGCGATCGCCGAGGTTGATTCGAGACGCCAAGCTCATTTCAACTATGCATTCACGTGCCGCTGGCGCACACTGGGATACGAGGGCTGACACCGTCGATGCAATCGTCTTTACCGATACAGAGGTTGCTTCGCTGTGAAAAGGGCCGTCATAATCGTTGTTGGAGGTGCGCTTGACCACGGTAACACAGTTCATATAACGATTCAGCGCACCAATCCACCGAACGCGTGTACCGTGACCAGCGGCGTGTCCGATAACACAACGATCGCAGGCACATGACACTTCTTAGTCGGCGGGCAGGATGCGATATCGTAAACACGGTGTAGAGTTCAGAAGTGCCGCGCGCGATAACGAAATGCGAAGCTGCGATAACAAAGGATGGCTGCACGACGTGACGACGGCAGCAAAGAACGAAGCAAGCGCTAGCATTAGTCGCAACCGACGACGCACGGAGCAAGCCGCGGAGAAGGCCATCGCGTCATCGCGCGCGGCAGCCAATAGCAGCCACATGTTCCCCACTCTCTCGAGGAGCGCGCGCTTAGTCCAATGTAGCTGCGCGTCGAGACGCGGGAAACTCAAACCCCTGCGAGCCCCCCCAATCATAAGCGAATCATGCTTCGGCCGCGCCACCACCCCTACCGCCGCGGGCGGTAAAGAAATGCGCGGAATTCACGAACAAAACAAAACCAAGATGGCGCCGATCGGTTGAACGGCGCGGGAACGGTGCTCGCTCGAAGTTGGGCTTGTTTCGGCGCTTCTTTGGCCGGCGCGCAGCTGCCGCTCTCGTTATTACCCGATTTGACGTACTTTACGATGTTTTAGGCGTTCATAATTACAGGAAAGGTCGTTTGTAATACGTACAGCCCAATATACGGTTTTTCAAGAACCGAGTTTTTCGCGATTTTTCGATTTTCAAAGGGCGCGTCCCCCCTTAAAGCATTTAATGTAACATTTCGACAGAAGTCTGTCTGGCTGGGTGGAAGAATTAAGAAGTTGAAATACCTCCAGCCACAAATTCTTGGAGGAAACCCGACGTTTCGAGACCGGCTTGGTCTCTCTTCAGGGGTGACTGTGCATGAAGAAGTGACCGTGAGCAGTGATGAGTGCCTCGTCTCGTTCGACGTCGTGTCCCTGTTCACCAGCGTGCCCAACACTAGCGGTGTCTTGCGCACGGGCAGCTTTGAATGACGACGAACTCCTGAGTGAAAGAACCTGCCTGAGCACCGATGAGCTGTGCCGCCTACTGGAGTACTGCCTCAAGGGAACATACTTTAGTGTCAACGGGGACTTCTACAGACAGCCAACGGGACCGCGATGGGAGCCCGTCTCCGTTACAGCTGCGAACCTCGCAATGGAGCACGTAGAAGAGGCGGCACTGCGTTCCTTTATTGAAAGGCCGAAAGTATTTGTGAGGTATGTGGACGACTGCTTCTGCATCATAAAGAGAACAGCGGTAGACAGCTTCCTCGAACATCTTAACTCCGTCGACCAAGCAATCTTCACGTGGAAAGAGAACAAGACGGAGCGCTACCGTTCCTCGATGTTTTAGTACGACGACAAGGCGAACGCATGACCTTCTCGTGTACAGAAAACCAACGCACACCGGCAGGTATTTGCATTTCACCTCGAGTCACCCACTGCCCACAAAGCTTCCGTGGTGTCGGCACTCTTTTCACGAGCAAGAGCCATTTGCACATCAGAAGGAGAGAGAAAGAGAGAAGAAGAGAGGGTCGTGGCCGAGTTAAGAAGAACGGATACACGACAGCTTTCATCCGCCGTGTGGCACGCCGCATGCCGAGAGATCAGCTTCCCCACCGCGGAGACGCATCTGCGAACGACACACGTGACCCTCCTCCCACGCTGGCCACCCCACCGGATACAATGGTATCGAAGAAACCAGCCCACGAGTCGTCATCCCGTATGTTCCGGGAACTAGCGAACAGCTCGCCAGAGTTCTCGGAAAGCTGGGGTCACGGTGGTTCACAAGCCGGCCTCAACGCTCGCTCGCTTACTACCGCGTCCGAAAGATCGACCATCCGGGAGCAACACCAGGGCGTGGTCTACAAAGTGTCATGTGCTGACTGTCCAGCGAGCTACATAGGCGAGAGTAAGTGCTTCCCGGAAAGATGCGCCAACACAAAAACGACGTCAGAAGATGGAAATAAACGCAGTGCCCTTGCAGAGCATTGCGAGAAGCACGACCACAAAATTGACTTCGAGGGCGCTTCCATCATAGAAACGGAAAGGAATCTGGAAGGAGGCTCTTACTCGAGTCGTGGCACATCCAGAACACACCTGCGAATGTGAACCGGTCCCTCGGAACAATGCCTCCGATCTACGTGCACGGCCTCCGGAATGTGAGGGAAAGAGAAAGGCGGAGCCAAAAACAAGCTGCGACGAAGCCCCCCTGATCAGCACAGTCACCCCTGAAGAAGAGACCAAGCCGGTCTCGAAACGTCGGGTTTCCTCCAAGAATTTGTGGCTGGAGGTATTTCAACTTCTTAATTCTTCCACCCAGCCAGACAGACTTCTGTCGAAATGTTTACATTTAAGTCTTTACGCACTGACTTTGGTCAAGAGGCGGCTCTTCTCGCAAAGCGTTACGTGAACGTAGCACGAGGCATCACGACCTATCGAACTCATCTCGACTTCTCGAGGACCTGCCTGGAGATGAACGCAATACCGCAAAGCCTTCAACTTAAACGCATGGTGCACACGGCGGAGGGCAACAAGATCGTCGCACAAGCTGAACGACGCCTGCTCAAAGCCCGAATCCATGAGTGCCACAACGTGATCAAGAAGAAGGAATTAGACCTGTTCTTCCTTCGACGACAGCTACAACATCGACTGCCCAACATCTTTCCGTCGTTGGAAGAATTCGCGCGGGATGTGGCTGCAACAACAGCTCGGAAGCAACAAGCGCTCACAAAGGCAAGCTTGCGACGCTTCAAGGGAAACGCCACCGCAGTCCGGTCAACGAAAATTTCGTCGTCAACTTGTCCTCCAGACAACTCTCCCCGACCGAGCACGACGTGCTGGCAAAGGGACACAATTTTAACACGACCACGACGTGTCCGCCACTACCAAAGATCATTGCGCTGCCGAGGAAGGCATCAGGAGACTCGACAGTGGAATTCGAGAGAACACATCCGTCTCAAGGCCATCGGTGTACTATCAAAAATAGGAAAACACCGTCAGCACAACCTGTCGAGAGAGGAGAGCAATGCGATCCGTGCGCTCCGAAAGGATGAAAAGATTGTCATCCTCCGGCCGACAAAGGCAACGCGATGGTCCTGCTTGATAGGGAGGCGTACGACGACAAAGTTCAGGATTTGCTCCAAAGCCCGGCCTATGAAAAGCTGACGAAAGACCCCACACCAAGAGTCCAAAGGGAACTGAACAAGCTTCTGGCGGATATCTTCAAAGGACACAAGAGGCAAGAGCCATCTATCTCCAGCTCATCTGCAGGAACGGCTCTGCACCAGGATTTTACGGGCTTCCAAAGATCCATAAGCCCACCATCCCGCTCCGTCCGATCGTGGATTTTACATCTTCTCCACTCCGTGCGCTGTCCCAATATCTCCACCGGACTCTGGCGCCGCTCGTGGGAAAAACACCAACCCACATACGCAACGCCAGCCACTTCGTGGAGCGCATGAAGGAAGTGACCGTGAGCAGTGATGAGTGCCTCGTCTCGTTCGACGTCGTGTCCCTGTTCACCAGCGTGCCCATAACACTAGCGGTGTCTTGCGCACGGGCAGCTTTGAATGACGACGAACTCCTGAGTGAAAGAACCTGCCTGAGCACCGATGAGCTGTGCCGCCTACTGGAGTACTGCCTCAAGGGAACATACTTAGTGTCAACGGGGACTTCTACAGACAGGCCAACGGGACCGCGATGGGAGCAGCCGTCTCCGTTACAGCTGCGAACCTCGCAATGGAGCACGTAGAAGAGGCGGCACTGCGTTCCTTTATTGAAAGGCCGAAAGTATTTGTGAGGTATGTGGACGACTGCTTCTGCATCATAAAGAGAACAGCGGTAGACAGCTTCCTCGAACATCTTAACTCCGTCGACCAAGCAATCCAGTTCACGGTGGAAAGAGAACAAGACGGAGCGCTACCGTTCCTCGATGTTTTAGTACGACGACAAGGCGAACGCATGACCTTCTCGGTGTACAGAAAACCAACGCACACCGGCAGGTATTGCATTTCACCTCGAGTCACCCCACTGCCCAAAGCTTCCGTGGTGTCGGCATCTTTTCACGAGCAAGAGCCATTTGCACATCAGAAGGAGAGAGAAAGAGAGAAGAAGAGAGGGTCGTGGCCGAGTTAAGAAAGAACGGATACACGACAGCTTTCATCCGCCGTGTGGCACGCCGCAGCCGAGAGATCAGCTTCCCCACCGCGGAGACGCATCTGCGAACGACACACGTGACCCTCCTCCCACGCTGGCCACCCACCGGATACAATGGTATCGAAGAAACCAGCCCAACGAGTCGTCATCCCGTATGTTCCGGGAACTAGCGAACAGCTCGCCAGGGTTCTCGGAAAAGCTGGGGTCACCGTGGTTCACAAGCCGGCCTCAACGCTCGCTCGCTTACTACCGCGGCCGAAAGATCGACCATCCCGGGAGCAACACCAGGGCGTGGTCTACAAAGTGTCATGTGCTGACTGTCCAGCGAGCTACATAGGCGAGAGTAAGTGCTTCCTGGAAAGAATGCGCCAACACAAAAACGACGTCAGAAAGATGGAAATACAACGCAGTGCCCTTGCAGAGCATTGCGAGAAGCACGACCACAAAATTGACTTCGAGGGCGCTTCCATCATAGAAACGGAAAGGAATCTGGGAAGGAGGCTCTTACTCGAGTCGTGGCACATCCAGAACACACCTGCGAATGTGAACCGGTCCCTCGGAACAATGCCTCCGATCTACGTGCACGGCCTCCGGAATGTGAGGGAAAGAGAAAGGCGGAGCCAAAAACAAGCTGCGACGAAGCCCCCTGATCAGCACAGTCACCCCTGAAGAAGAGACCAAGCCGGTCTCGAAACGTCGGGTTTCCTCCAAGAATTTGTGGCTGGAGGTATTTCAACTTCTTAGTTCTTAAAGCAGCGTGGCTTTTGAACCTTTCCGATAACGAGAAGCAGCAAGCGCTCTGTTCCCGTCACGTTGGGGGATAAAAGTGGTTACTCGTTCTTTGCTTCTTGCCGCCGATTGAAGGATCCCTTTCATCACTTCTTGTCGGGAGAGCCCGTTATTCAGAGCACGCAAAATTTCTACTTTGGTGGTGAAGTCCTTGGCCTCGTACTTGGGCCGCTTCGCCGGCGTTGCCATCGGCGGAGAGTGCGGTCGCACGAGAAGTCAGCACAAAAGCACCAGCAACGATCAAGCTAAAGGAGCTGTACTGAAACGTTCCTCGATAAATCGGCGATCAACGATGCAGCACACCAACGGGAACAAAGCAACAAAACCCACACGCGAAAAAAAGGCGTTCAACCAGTCTCAATCCAAGCCAAGTCGATAATTGATGTCCATGGCGATGCTGCGTTGAGCTTCACTTTTGTTCCGAATTGTTCTTTTTCGTTTTCGAGCCTCGCCAGCGGCCCGAAAGTCGCCGAATTATCCAATTTGCGGTCAAATCTGTCCGAAATAACGAGCGCCCAGTCTCATAGAATGATGCGTATATTTACAGGGACCAGATCGTGTCCGAATTAACCGATTTTCCGAATTAACGAGAGTCGAATTAACAAGCTTTTACTGTATACAGATTGGAATGAACACATCCAGGTTCCAGACAGTGCTTCCGCTTCATTAACCGAGGTTGAGCAGAGCACGCGATCGGCTTCTCCTATTGAAACGAAGATTAGAACGAGCGAAGCCAACGAGACGCACGAAACTGTTTCTCAGCAGTGCCACTGTACCGTAGGGACATAATTTACCGCCGTGGTTGGCATGTAGCTTTTCTGATCAGGCCACTTTGATAATCTGATCACGTTACCGTACACAGTCAGGAACTTGCGCGGCTAAAAAGTTATAAAAAGCTGCGTGTCGAACACGCTGTCTCTGTACCTCCGTGAGGTAAACAGGCACTGGTAAAACACTCTCAAGACACATTTGCAAACGCACGATGCTTGCGAGTGATTCGAATACACAGCAAATAGAGGAGGCGTTGAACACCATAGGATAAAGAAGAGTGCCATCAGACCACAAGCAGCATAGAAACAGCCGAACTGTGCGCGCGTGGCGATGCCAGAGATGCTGCATGTTTGAATTTTTTTCACGCTCCTTGGTTCAGCAGAACGTTCTAACCCTAAAATGAAGTTTGAGTAATATTACATGTGAAGCATTCTAGCAAACCTTTGGTACGCCCTGCCCTGCCCTGCCCTGCCCTGCCCTGCCCTGCCCTGCCCTGCCCGCCTCCTATCTATCTATCTATCTATCTATCTAGCCGCCTACGTCTGGGTGCTCTCATGATCGCCCTTAACTTGGTGGACCAAAAGTGGCATGGGAGGGTAATACGATTTAACAGATATGACTGTCGGGTCATGACATGATTAACAGGTCATGACACAATTAACACTTTCCTCCAGACACGTGTGGCACATACACATTTACCACGGGCCGCGGGTATGCGCCAAGGGTGATTGAGAATTTATATGTACCCAGGATAGGCGAGAACAGACATGGGTAATTTAAATGCAAGAGCGTTAAGAAGAACCGATATAGTCACCATTGACGCGACGAATGGAAAGAATAAAAATTAGGATCCCAGCAGGAATCGATCCCAAGCATCCTGCGTGGCAATCAAATATTCTAAACAGAGCCACGCCAGGTCTAGAAACTGCTTTGGAAAAACACCCTATGCAGGTGTAATGCCGGTGCAACATCAATTGTGGCTGTGGTGCTGGCTATCTTTTACAAAAAAGCAATAAACACTACATATGTACTCCCACTATACAGGCGTCATATCAGATTAACGTCTGTGGTTCCGGTGTTGGCTCCGCTTTTATAGCAGTCTAATAAACATTACATTTGCATTCCTATGATTGAGCAAGCATTATTCAAGCATTGCTCGACCCCAGAGTAATATGCTAACGAAAGTCACGCATGATATTCGCATGATTGCACCATAAAGTGCACTTAGTTTTGATAATACTGATGTATGTACTCTAACGTGAGGGCTGGCATTACGTTGGACCATAAGTTACCCTTTAAACGCCAGTGTTTTCAACGTCCCTGGTAAACCCACAATGTGCGCACAGCTACTACACCTACAAAAACACGTTGATCTACCTCGTAACGCTTGGCTCAAAGCCATAAAATACAGCATAGAGGTACTCGCTGACAGCTTCGCATGAAACAGATTCTCACAACGCGTAGGATCTGCCGAATTTTTAAAATTTTAGAGCAATTTGTGCTAAGCAAGATAAGTAGTACTGTAAAAATAGAGGAGAAAGCATTTGAATCTGCAAATGCATCCGGCGCGCCATCCGTGCTCGGCCGATACGAAGACAAGCAGAGACTGCGGCCAAGCTAAGCCGAACATTCTGCATTTGCTGCCTCACCATGGCCTCACCGCGCACTTTGTTTAATCTCAGTGCTTCTCTTAAGTCTGCATGCTTACACAGCGTTTGCTCTAGTGTGTTTCCACGAAGATAACCTGAAGGCTATGTTCAGTGTGCACCAGATTAAGAACTCAGCCACAAACGTCTTGGATTATGACTCTACAAAAAGGCACCAAGAATAATGGCAAGTCGAGCAACAAGGTTACTTCAAAGCCCATGTGCTCAGGTGGTTTGGCGAGTTGAGTGCATGGCATTTACTCTTATTTAGTCTTTGTTCGATATCACCTTTCTTTTTGCATTATAAACGTGGGACGAAGCCGAAAAGCCGGGAAAACAAATCCCTTGTCCTCAGTCTCCGGTATCTGATCACACCGAGACCAGCGACGCCTCGATTGCAAGTTCAGGCGCTCTAATAGAGGTTGAATTATTGAGCACATATATTGTTGCAGTTTGTTTTTGTTTGTCAGCATGCACAAAAAACATAAGCACAGATTAGAGGTGAAGGACCGGCGCCACTATCGGGAGTGTATTTTATGCCCAGTATGCGTGTTAAGCCAAAAACGCGTTTAATACCTCGTAATAAAATGCTCTAGTCGAAGGGGTTTGTGAGTTGTCGTGCGCGCCAATCTGCTTATCAAACTTGTACGACATAACGTCACAACAACCACATACTTCATTACAAAACGTGCGTAGCATATGTTCATTGCTACAATTTATTAATGCTGTTGGCTTAATTTTAAGCATAGGCACGTGACGTGCAGCACATGTTTTAGCCAACTCATGGCATCCTGACTGCATGCTGTGTTGGGCTTGCAACAATATGGAATCTAGGCTGCCTTTCTTTCTGATTTTTCATTGTGAATCTACCCTAGCTTAATTTATTTCATGCCATCTTTAAGTTGAGATTTAGTGGCAAGCTCTAGGCATGACAGTCACCACCATCCCGAAAAATAGCACCTCACAGATTGTAAGTGATTATTGAAAGAGTTTGCTGTAATTTAACATTAACCACACAATGCATAAGCTCGAGCAAGTTTGCAGTTTTAAGACACGCTAATATACCGATTGGAATGAACATTTCCAGCTTTCAAATCGGTACAGCTCAAACATGGGTACAGCTCTTGGGAGCAGGGAGGTTGGTTTTCATCCCGAAGGATATTTTGGAGTCTGTCTTCTGTCGTGAACGATTGGGCCAGTTGATGGTCTTTCTTGGTGTATCAAGAGGCTACAGACAGGGGCGTGCACTCAGAAAACCTCACGAAGTTAGTGATGTGTGAAAAGATGCTCGCTTACTTCCCAAAGCGAAAACCACCGCGTCGCTTTGAAGTCCGCCCGGCTCTGCGAGGTGTTGCTTTGCACCGCATCTTCCTTCCAAGGCAAAACCTGAAAAAGTGGCTTGCCGTCAGTTTCTCGTGTACTGCACCCGAAAACACGGCAAAAGGGCATTAAAAACGCAAGAACGACTGAGACCTCGTCACAAAGTACAAAAATGGGGTGCGAAACGTGGTGCACACGTGCGCACCTCACCGTGTTGCGCACCACAATGGAGGTCTATCGGAGAGAAACGAAACACAAGCAAGAAAAAACGTGCGGGA